>NC_142067.1:91878094-92204656 GCF_059756535.1 Pantherophis guttatus | reverse complement strand
ATCCACTTCCACCTACAAATTGACTTAATTTATTTAAGGATAAATTCTTCATGCAAAAATGTAAAATCCAATCCTCACCAGGATTTAGAAGAATAGCCCAGTTTGGCAAAGGCCAGATAATGTAAAGTTGAAGTGGGTTTTGGGACAAGATAATAAATGCAATCTGATTTTCAAAGAAGGAGTTGGCTCCTAACACACTTATGGTTGCTTGTGAGTTTCTGCACTCTTTTCAGTTGCTAGATAGAACATCATGGAGAATGACAATAGTATTTTTTCCAATTCACATGTAGCAAAATTTGCAGAAAAACGAAGAATGGTAAAAAGTCTTCTGCAGCATTAAGAGAAAGACATGCAACGGCAGACAAAGAATGCACACGCTTGAGGTTAGGAAAATGAAGAAAGCCAAGCACCAGGTAAAGGTCATTCTGTTTGGTCACCTGAAATACAGCCAGCGGCTTTCATTCATCTCTTCCACCGATGGAATATATTCACCGACTCTAGTATAGCACAAAAATGGGATTGATTTACTTATACATTAAAAAAGAAAAAGAAAAAAGAAATTGCCTTTCCATGTTGTTTCTTCTAGGACTGCTTTGCCCGAAACAAAATATCATCAACAGAGTGCAAAGTATGAAAATCAAAAAGAACAGTAAGAAAAAAGGCAATAATATTAAGTAACTCACTTAAGTAAACTAACAAGCATTATTATGATTATCATTAAAAGAAATTAAGGGCACCAAGCAAACCTTCCCTTTCAAGTGTCCTTGATCCATAACCAGGGTTCCTTCATTCGTTTTCCCCTCTTCCTGCCACCCACCTCTGCTCCAATGGAATGTGGAGAGCAAGGATGGAGATAAAAGCTGGAAGTCTTGATGACTTCCTGCCTTAAGTTTACAAATTTCCACATAATGAAACACTACAAGTCTTCATCAACCCTACTAAGCAAACAAAAAACAAACTGGAGCTGAAATGTATATAGAAATCCTGTTGTAATAATTAATCAGAGGTACTTATAATGAGAAGTTTCCCCATCATTCCTCCTCTCATTCCTACGTTGTTTCTACTCTTTTCAGAGTCACTTCTATCCTTCTCTTTATGCTTTTATGGAATGTGACTGTTTTCTTTCCAGGTCCTTGCTTCCTGTAGTGGTAATCTACTTTCCTGAGTTTTTCTGCTGCTTCTGTGATTTCATCATTTGTTTCTTCAGTAACCTTTTCCTCTGGATGCCTACTTGACCAACATCAAAGCACTTTCTACTGTTTTCTCCTTAACTTTACAATACTAAGAAGAGTGAAATGTGAACTTTTAAAAAATCTGATTGTGTTTATAGTAGTCACTCAATAGATACTTCCTGGAGAGGAAGCTTCAGCTTGGACTGCTGAAGGACCCTCATACGATCATTCAAATACAGGTAGTTCTTGACTTACAACAGTTCATTTAGTGACTGTCCAAAGTTATGGTAACCATAACCATAACAATAACACTTATGACTATTGCAACATCCCAACGGTCACGTGATAAAAATTTAGATGCTTGGCAACTGGTTCATATTTATGTGGTTGCAGTGTCCCAGGGTCATGTGATCACCTTTTGCAACCTTTGACAAACAAAGTCAATGGGGAGGCCAAATTCACTTAACAACCATATTACTAACTTAACAACTTCAGTGATTCACTTAACAACTGTGGCAAGAAACATCATAAAATGGGACAAAACTCATTTAACAACTGTCTCACTTAGCAATAGAAGCTTTGGGATCAATTGTGCTTATAAATCGAGGAACCCTGCAATGCACCATTAAAGGCAAGAGTTTTCTATTTCATGCAGGCCAGATCCTCATCCAAGAATTACATTTTATTGGTTAAAATCCAGAGACTGATTATAATGTGGCAGCTGGTGCATATTTGGATGCAATATAACATCATAGTATTTTATTACTCAGGACTCAAGAGTTCAGCAGTCACACCAAAAATGTAGAGAAGGAATGCAACCCATCTTTGCATTGCAGCACAATGTGTCCAAGCTATATGATTTACAGAAGTAGTCCTTGGTTTACGACCACTACTGAGCCCAAAATTTCTGTTGCTAAGCAAGACAGTTGTTAAATGAGTTTTGCCCCATTTTAGGACCTTTCTTGCCCCAGTTGTTAAGTGATCACCATAGTTGTTAAGTTAGTAAACATGGTTGTTAAATAAATGTGGCTTCCCTATTGACTTTGCCGGACAACCATCATAAATACATGCCAGTTGCCAAGTGTATAAATTTTTATCATGTGACCACGGGGATGCTGCAACAGTTGTAAATTGTAAGTGTGAAAAACGGTCACTTTTTTCAGTGCCGTTGTAACTTTGAATAGTCACTAAACAAATGGCTGTTATTCGAGGACTATTTGTATTCGCTTTCCTGATGTTTTCGCTATGGAAATGGAAACATCTGGCAACAAGGGAGTATTGTGGCATTTTCTGTGATCGTAATTTGAGTGTTTTGCCAAGAAAAGTTCTGCTTGCATCAGATGTCTTAGCTAATTTTTTCACCACTGTGCCCATTCCTTTGCAATGTATCTCATCATTTCTAGAACAATCTTCCTCCTTTTAAGAAGCTTTCTTTGAAGGAATGTTGTGTGGAGAAAAAACCCAGAAGGAATAAGTTTTGACTCATACTCTTGTGAAGCCATACCTGAATCAAGGTTTACTGATTGGAAAGATAGGGAGAATTGTCTTTTCATTTGCACACAATTGCTTGTAGATCATTATGGATAAAATTGCTACCAGAATTCCAATTACATAAAAAATATATAGCATACATATAAAATTTAACAGGTTATATTTATTTTCAAAATTCTGGAACAATGTTCCTGGGGCAATGCAAAACCTATGTGGCATTATACCATCTATCCAAGATACCATTCTTGAGGTCTTAGAAAGAACTATAATTATGGAATGTTTTGTTTTAAAATTACTAAATAAAAGTTCCAAAATATGGATCAAGCCTTTCCTATAGTTCTTCACTGACTGAATAATTCTTGCCAGGCTGTCTTGAACAGTTTCAAAGTTCCAGCTGTCAGAAGTTTTCAGAAATTACCCAACCACGTGCTAGTAACTGATGCGTCAACTATATGAAACTGTGACTCAACTCAGACATGCAGTATTTTCAAGCCATAAAATTAGAGCCTAAACTATTATTCAATTAAAAAAAAAGATTAATAGTTATCAAAGGGAAACTCAGATGATAGTGGTTTGTGTACTTTCCCTTTCTCATCTACTTTGTCCTTCAGTCTCTAGCAGCATGCACAAAGATAGTCGCACATAATTTTAATAACTTGTTAAAATGAAGTATTTACTAATACTAATTGATTGGAAGGCACTCAGAATTTAGTATAAGATGAACAGCTACATAAATGTTTTAAATAAATAAATACATAAATAATTATGGTTGGTCAATTAAGATTCTAAATCATACTAAACCAGGTTTATAAATCCATTTCAAAACTATCATGTTAGTTTTGTTATCTAGCTGGATAGTTAATCACAATAAGCCACAATAAATTCTTGCCTACGTTGGTTCTTTAGCCATGATCTGAAATTGTAATATTGTAAACTGCTCAGCACTATCTTATACTATTACCACATAAACCCATTCAGTGGCTGGGTAATATTATGCGCTTAGCACAGATTCTTGGAACTGCTCCTAAGTGAGTAAGACTCTCTGGTATATATTAAGAAAAACAAGACATTTCAAATTATTGATTTTTAAACAGCAAACTTTGTGTTACAGAAAACATTTTTGCTGCTGCATCCATTTCCTTTGTCAGAACTGTACGCAAAACAAGTTGATCAGCTCTTTTCTGCATCATAGTGGTTTAGGATATCCTGATTCAAGCATTATTTTCTCTAAAGGCGGTTATCAGCATAAGATCTGAAAGATAACTGGATGCTAAATGCTCATGTTTATGCATGACTTAAATGTAATGAAATCATCCATCTTACTGAAGATGGTTGCAACAAAGACTTCCTCTTTTCAAGCATTACTAATGAAGAACCTTTAAGAATAGAATAGAATAGAATAGATTTTTTTATTGGCCAAGTGTGATTGGACACACAAGGAATTTGTCTTGGTGCATATGCTCTCAGAAATCTTCAAAGCAGTTAAGCCAAAGTTGTGCAGGACATTAATACTAGCTAAAGATATCTAACTGAATAAGGTAAACACAAAAATTGTATTGGAAGGTTGCCTGATAACAAATGACCATATCAGATTTCCAAGTACCATTTGTTTTCACTAGTAATCCTCAAATGCACATCACACCTTATACTCTAATTAGAAGTTCAGTTAAACAGAATCCTTCCTCTGAATATTGCCTCTGAACGCAAGCAAGATCAGTAATGGCTATGTTTCTTACTGTGCCAAAGTACAGTATTATTAACCTCAACTAGAATATCCTCCAACTGCAGAGAGAGTACAGATAGTCCTCGTCTTACAACAGTTCGTTTAGTGTCCATTCGAAGTTACAATGGCACTGAAAAAAAGTGACTTATGATCATTTTTCATGCTTATGACCATTGCAGCATCCCCATGGTAATGTTATTTACATTTGGATCAGTGGTGGGTTGCCTCCGGTTCAGACCGGTTCGCAAGAACCGGTAGTAAAACCGGCGGAAGGCTCTACCCACTGACCCGGACATCATCAGAAGTGATCTGCGCGCAGGCATGATACGAACCGGTAGTAAAAGTAAGTAGAACCCACCCCTGATTTGGATGCTTGACAGCTGGTTCATATTTATGATGGTTGCAATGTCCTGGGATCACATGATCACCTTTTGCAACCTTCTGACAAGTAAAGAGAATGAGAAAGTCAGATTCACTTAACAACCGTGTTACTAATTCAACAACTTCAGTGATTCACTTAACAAATGTGGCATAAAAATGGGCAAAACTCACTTAGCAACATAAATTTTGGGCTCAATTGTGGTCGTAAAATGAGGATTACCTGTATCCTCTAATTTGACTAACTGGCAGTGCCTGAAACGCTAATCAACTAACACTACAGTATTATGATCCCTCCTCCTCTTCTTCTCTTCCTATTACAATTGCCCATGACTGCCACCTTTTGGCTTGTTTTATGTCCTGCAGCTTCTATCATTTTCTATCTGATACATACAGACAGACTCAGCTTAATTAAAAGGAGACAGGGTTAACACTGCAAATCTTTAAAAGCTTGTCTCTTTAGGAAGCACATTTCTTTATCCATGATTTAGCTCAGGAGTGACTAGAAAATTATCCTAGACCTTTGGGTAAGAAAGAGAATGATCCCAAAGTTCCAAACAAATCTTAAGTGTTTGGAAAGGGTGTCTCACAGTCTCCTGTTTTCTAACTTGGTGTCTTAACCACTAGACCAAACCGGCCCTAATTTGAATACCTATGTTAACACTGATTTGATTTTTTTTAAAAGTCAATTATGAACAAGTTGGTTCAAATTCAGACCGGATACCTTATATTTAGCCAGGACAGCATGGGTGTTGTGCCTCCACCAACGATCCAGACAGTAAAAAAGACAATAAGTAGAGTTGTGGTGAACATCATCTGATGAGCATAAGTTGCAGTGTCTCGGATGGAAAGAGCAAATGCCATGGCTCCACGGAGACCTGTAGGCAACAGTGACAAAAAGATGGTGGCTGTCACACAGTAGAGGAGAGATGCTTTGAATACCTCCATCCAACAGAAGGCCAGCACTTAATACTTGACATAATCTATAATTACCAACTATACACAGTTTCTCAGCTCCAGGAAAGAGAACCTGTTACTATGATTAAATATGAATCCTGTTCAAGACCAGTATGTATCTGTTGAAGATTATGCAAGCCTCTCAACAATCAACAAAGCAGCTAGAAGAAATCCACCATTTAATTGGTGATTTGTAAAATCAAGCTTTGGGGGAAAAAAGCCCACAGTAAATGGTGGGAAAGCCCAAAGTTATGAAACTTGAGGAAGGATTTATCAGTTGGACCCAAATTGCAATAGCTGTTGACATCCCAACATTTGACCTGTGGAATATATTTTTAAGACATATTTAAGTCTCTGTATCTCTCTGTGTGTATTGTCCATACAAGTCAGTGTTGAATCCTCGAGACTGCCACTTTTTAACTACTTATTTTTTTTCCCTTCTGGTAGTTCTTTCAGATTTCCAGAACTTTGCCTTAATTGCCAGAGATAAACATTGTGATTTATTTAGAGGTTTGACATGACTTTAGGATTCTTAATTTTGTTTACTTTAACAAAAAATCTTATTGTTTTCAAAGAACAGGACAGGAAGAGTCACAATAGATCTATCATTTTTCAAGATGTCAATCACACCAAGACATATATTCCAAATACTGAAGACCTGCTCCAAATTTTGCTCTACTGAAAGAGAAGGTCAAAATATCTCTCATAACCATTTTCCCAGGCCAGGAGTCATTGTGTTGCAGGAACTAAGTATGTCTAGTCTAGCGAAGACAAGGACTACGGGTGACATGATAGTGGTCTTCCAAAATTTGAAGGGCTGTCACAGAGAGGAGAGGGTTGATCTATTCTCCAAAGCACCTGAGGGGAGGACAAGAAGTAATGAATGGAAGATCATTAAAGTGAGATCCAACCGAGGAGTAAGGTGAAATTTACTGACAGATCAATTAATAAGTGGAACAGCTTGCCTCCTGGAGCTGGGAGCTTCAGTGCTGGAGGTTTTTAAGAAGAGACTGAAAAACCATTTGTTCAGAATGGTATAGTGTCTCCTGCATGAGCAGAGGGTTGGACTTGAACAGGGGTGTCAAACTCGATTTCATTGAGGGCCACATCAGGATTGTGTTTGACGTTGGGGGGCCGGGGTAGGCGTGGTCAGGGTGGGACTGGCCAGTTCGACGTCACTCGTGTTGGGGGCATCTGTGGAGGCCTGAGCACTCTGCCAGAGAAAACAGGCTCACGAACTCCGTTTTCAGCTGCGACGGCTTCCTGCAACCCTCTGCCAGGGAAAATGGAGCTTTCATTTTGGTTGGCAGAGGCACCGTGAGCCGGTCCTTCACTGTTTCCAGGGAGGCCACCCAGGCCAGATCTAAGCATCCCATGGGCCAGATCCGGCCCCTAGGCCTTGAGTTTGACACCCCTGTACTAGAAGACCTCCAAGGCCCCTTCCAACTTGTTATTCTATTATTCTAAGAGCATATACCAGCTACAGGAAGAATAATAATATCTTAGAATTGTTTTCTTTTAACATTACTTTTGTGATTACATAGAACCATTAAAAAATAAAGATTCCCAATAATGTTAAAATTATTTGTTTACTCTGATGCTTCTTCAGAAGAAGCAGTAGTGTGAGGTCATAAGAGTGTCCTGCTACAGATTTCCCAGGATCACTGCACTGCCACTATTTGGGTTCACCTCAGCAAATAAATTGTGGTTACTGAGCAATTAACAGCATTCATGGAGTATAATGGGGCAGTTATTTTGTTTTCTTGAATGGAAACAGAAATACATTGTCACTCCATCTCTCAGTATGGGTGAAATGAATGATATGTAGTTCAGAAAACAATTGGAACTGTGTTAATATTGCCATGGGAACATCCCACAAATTACATGGCCTAAATGGTCTTATCTTTCTTCATTTTGGGATGGGGTGGGATGAGAAGGGAAGAACAAATAAAAGTACAAACTTAACAACCAATGAAGTTAAAAAAGTTTTAAAAAATCAGAGAAGCCAAAATAAAGAATGGGGAAAAATAAGAATGACCAATGAATACAGGTAGTCCTCAATTTATGACAATTGAGCCCAAAATTTCCATTGCTAAGGAGGATAGTTGTTAAATGAATTTCAGCCTATTTTATCACCTTTATTACCACAGTTGTTAAATGAATTACTGCAGTTGTTAAATTACAATTTAATTGTTAAGTGAATCTGACTTCCCTATTGACTTTGCTTGTCAGAAAGTCACAAAAGGTGATCACATGACCCCAGGAGGCTGCAACCGTCATAAATACATGCCAGTTTGTCAAGTGGCCAAATTTTGATCACATGACCACAGGGATGCTGCAATAGTCATAAGTGTGAAAAACAGTCAAGAGTCACTTTTTTCAGTAGCATTGTAACTTTGAACAATCACTAAATGAATAGTTTAAGTTGAGGACTACCAAAATATTATAATATATTTATTATTGTTGTTATTGTTGTTATCTAAGGAAACCCTCTTTATTGGCTTCAATTTATTGATTTACCTGAAAACATCATCATATGTTGAAAATTCCAGGAGATCTTGTGCCTTCTTCCCAAATTTAGGAAGAAAGAGAGTGGATAGATGTGTGCAGCTCGTCCCACGAAAACCGCTATCTAACCACAATTTTTGGTTAAGAATCCAACAGGCATATATATACATCCCTTGTATGATTTCCAAGTAATTTCATTAATTTTAAGAATATCAAATATTACATGAAATATCAAAATGCTTTATTTCATGACTAGCATAAAACACAAAATCTGAATAAAAACCAAAGCAATGACTCATAAAAAACAAATGCAAAGCAGGGAATATCGGATCTATGTGTGCTATTAAACAACACTGGGACATAGCAGAAGTATAAAATAGTATGGTAAAACATCTTATTAAGACTAAAACTGGAACTGTGGTCGCCCTGGCTTTGGACTATGTCCTCTGTTGTGAGGGGACAGGGGACTTGGTCCTGCAAATATGTCTCTGAGATCCCCCATTCTTTTATCTTCTCCTCGGTCCTTTATATACACCCTCAGGATATGGTCGTGTTACCCATTATGATTAATGTACTCAGCAGCGGAGCTTCTTGGTCTGCGAGACTCCCCCCTCTCGCAGGCTTGGCCCTCCATTCTATCGAGGGCCTACCTCGATGACGGGCTCTGGAGTCCCGAGAGGTGGCATGCCGCAAAGAGGGGGCTGCGGGGTTTTTTAAAATTGTCCTTGTTTAAACTTTTAAGGGGTTCTGGGAGGGGGGAGGGGGGTGGGATTGGAATTAGGATTGTGGGTTTGGGGGATAACCCACTAGGGGGAGAGTCGGGCTTGGCCAGGACGTTCGGCGGGGGTGGTGGGGGATCCGGAGGGGGTCGAGCTGGTCCAGACTATGCTTTCACCATCGGTACTGTGTGTGGGAGGGGTAGATATGGCGGGAGCAGGGGGCCATATCATGTTAAGGGAGCACGCACCCGCTGTCTTCAAGCGGTAGAGTGCTCCGGCCCCCAAGGCTCCACCCGTTCTCCAGGTAGTACAGACCTTCAGGGCCCGGGCCTTCGTCTGATGTTGTGCAACGCCAGGTCTGTAGTAAATAAAGCCCCCCTCATCTGTGATCTTGTTTATGAGGGGGGAGCGGACCTGGCGGGTATTACGGAGACCTGGTTGGGCCCAGAGGGAGGGGTCCCTCTGGTAGAAATGTGCCCACCAGGTTTCCACGCATTCCATCAGCCAAGGTCACAGGGGAGGGGTGGGGGAGTAGCGGTTATTATTAGAGAAGGTCTTAGGCCGAGGGAGACCACTGTACCTCAGACAGCCGGTTGTGAGTCCCTCCTTGTGAAGTGGGGCCATGGGGTTCAGATGGGTTTGCTGATCACGTACCTGGCTCCCTGCCACGTGGCGGCAGCCCTGCCCGAGCTACTCAACGTTATTGCCGCGGTGGCGGTTGATACCCCCAGACTTATGGTCATGGGGGATTTCAACCTGCCATCCGTGGGTGAGGCGTCTGAGGTGGCTCGGGAGTTCATGGCTTCCATGACGGCCATGGACCTGACCCAACTAATTCATGGCCCTACGCACACTGGGGGAAACACACTGGACTTGGTTTTTGTCTCTGGACAGTGGTTGAGTGATCTCGAGATAGGGGAGATAGTCATCGAGCCCTTGTCATGGTCAGATCACTCGCTCCTTCGCCTTGACCTTCGAACCGCAGCACCCCACCGCAGGGAGGCGGAACCGGTAAGATGGTACCGCCCCAGGCGCCTGATGGAACCTGATAGGTTCCAGATGGAGCTTGGGCCAATCCCGGAGGTTCTGGCTCACGCCTCATCTGGGGACCTAGTGGCCGTCTGGGATAGGGCGGCTGCTGGAGCCCTGGATCGAGTCGTGCCTTTGCGGCCTCTGACCCGGCGCCGATCTCGCCTGGCTCCTTGGTTCACCGAGGAGCTGAGGGAGATGAAGCGCCGGAAAAGACGCCTAGAGAGCTGTTGGAGGGCTAGTCTTTCTGAATCTGACCGAACACTGGTAAGATCTTATATTAGGAGTTACCTAGTGGCGATAAAAGCAGCAAAATGTACTCATTTTACTGCTCTTATTGCATCATCAGATAATCGCCCGGCCACCCTGTTTAGGGTGACCCGCTCCCTGCTCCACCAGGAAGCGCGGGAGGACCCCTTGGAGGGGAGAGCCGAGGATTTTGTTCAATATCTGTATGACAAAATCACTCAGATTCGGGCAGGTCTGGACTCTGACGGGATAGATCCAGCGAGGGTGACGGAGACAGGTCTTGAGACTGTTATCTGGGATGAGTTTGATCCTGTGACCCCAGATGACGTGGACAGGATTCTGGGTAGATTGAACGCGACCACATGTTTGTTGGACCCGTGTCCCTCCTGGTTAGTGCTGGCTTCCCGGGAGGTGACGCGAGGCTGGCTCCAGGGGATTATAAATGCTTCGTTGGGTGAGGGTGTCTTTCCCGCCGCCTTGAAAGAGGCGGTGGTGAGGCCTCTCCTCAAGAAGCCTTCCCTGGACCCGGCAGTATTGGCTAATTATCGTCCAGTCTCCAACCTTTGCTTCGTTGCGAAGGTTGTTGAGAGTGTGGTTGTGCGACAGCTACCCCAGTACCTGGATGAAGCGTCGTATCTAGATCCGTTCCAGTCGGGCTTCAGGCCTGGGTACAGCACGGAAACGGCATTGGTCGCGTTGGTTGATGATCTCTGGAGGGCTCGGGACAGGGGTTGTTCCTCTGTCCTGGTCCTGTTAGACCTCTCAGCGGCTTTTGATACCATCGACCATGGTATCATGCTGCACCGGCTGGAAGGGTTGGGGGTGGGAGGCACCGTTTTACGGTGGTTCTCCTCCTTTCTCTCTGACCGGTCGCAGTCTGTGTTGACAGGGGGGCAGAGATCGACCCCGAGGCCCCTTATATGTGGGGTGCCGCAGGGATCGGTTCTCTCGCCCCTTCTGTTCAACATTTATGTAAAGCCGCTGGGCGAGATCATCCGTGGTTTCGGGGTGAAGTACCATCTGTACGCTGATGACACCCAGCTGTACATCTCCACCCCGGACCACCCCAACGATGCCCTTGAAGTGATGTCCCAGTGCCTGGAGGCCGTGCGGATCTGGATGGGGAGAAACGGGCTCAGGCTCAACCCATCCAAGACCGAGTGGCTGTGGTTTCCGACGTCCCGATATAGTCAGCTGGCGCCATCGCTGGCTATTGGGGGTGAATCATTGGCCCCCACGGAAAGGGCTCGTAACTTGGGCGTCCTCCTGGACTCACGGCTGTCTTTAGAAGAGCACTTGACGGCCGTGACCGGGAGGATTTTTCATCAGGTTCGCCTGATTCGCCAGTTGCGTCCCTTTCTAGATCGGGACTCGTTACGCACAGTCACTCATGCCCTCGTCACCTCTCGTCTGGACTATTGTAATGCTCTCTACATGGGGCTCCCCTTGAGGTGCACCCGGAGGCTCCAACTGGCGCAGAGTGCGGCCGCGCGGGTGGTTATGGGAGCAACATGGAGCTCCCATGTAACACCTCTCCTGAGCGAGCTGCACTGGCTCCCGGTGGTCTTCCGGGTGCGCTTCAAGGTTCTGGTTACCACCTTTAAAGCGCTCCATGGCTTGGGACCTGGTTACTTACGGGACTGCCTACTACCATCAACAGCCTCCCACCGACCAGTACGCTCCCACAGAGAGGGGCTCCTCCAGGTGCCGTCGGCCAAACAATGTCGGCTCTCGGCCCCTAGGGGGAGAGCCTTCTCTGTGGGGGCACCGACGATCTGGAATGAGCTCCCCCCAGAGATACGGAGGATTCCGGATCTGCGCACCTTCCGCCGCGAGTTGAAGACGCTTTTGTTTCATCAAGCTGGCCTCGCCTAAATCTTCTCCCTTTTAAGTGTAAATTCTAAATTTTTAATGGATTTTAAAATATGGGTATTTTAAATTGGGTATTAATTCAGCCAAATTTATTTAATTCATTTTATTCGATTTTAAATTTTGTATATCTATGTGTTTTATTTCATGGCTGTGCACCGCCCTGAGTCCTTCGGGAGTAGGGCGGTATAGAAATTCAATAAATAATAATAAATAAATAAATAAAACTCAGACAGTTTAATTTAATAACTTTAAGAATAAATATCCTACAACTTCTCTTTCTCATGTAACAAACCCTTTCCTTATTCTTAAACATGTAATATTTACATCCTAACCCCTTCCGAGAGAGCCTCCGTTCCATTGAAATCTGTTTGTCGTGCGGTTTGAACAAGGGAAGCCTCTACTTCAATACTAAGAGACCCAACATCTCTTGCTATCTATTTGTTCTTCATTATCTGCAGTAAGCATAAGGCTGCTATTGAGAAAAAAATAGGATTAACAGCCAGTCAATCTTCCTCCTGCACTGGTCACTAAGAAACCGCTCGTATCATGAAAGCCACTTGAATGGATCCTTAGGGATAACAGGCAGAAGATAAATTGCACTTCTTTGCCAAGTCAATTCAAGTGGGAAAATCCTTGCATACAGAGAATACTTCATATCGCATTCACCTGCTTGATTTTCAAGTGCTCATTTGCCTATGTACATTGCTCACTTGCAAGTGCTTAAGAAGTGGTGTTTAATGAATGCTTATGAACACTTAAAACTGAGCTTCTATATAAAAGTTAACAGGAAGAGATGCTCCACAGATGTTCAGCACTAGGCTAATCTAAATGGGTTTAGAAGATTTAAGATAAAGAGGAAGTACAAGGTCTCTTTGAAATAAAGCCAACCTTAATTGTCAGTTCTAGCATACATGTGAATGTTACAAGAGCCTTCCTAAAGGACATTGGTCCACTCAATGAAAACAGAGACACAGGGACACTCCAGAGAATGTTACTGTTGCTGAATCAATAAAACTGAACCCGAAGGCAAATTTATGAAATCCATAAATAAATACGCTTCCTAATCATCTTTACATGCTGAAACATCAATGCTGTAGGACAAAATAATACTTTGAATTTCTACCTCTGTTACAGGTTTCGGAGCAAACTATGCAGGCTCCAAACCAATAGATCTTTGTAAGAAGGTAAGGAAATTTAATTATTAATTAATTCTTGGAATGCGAAAATTGTAGCCAATTCCAAAACAGCATGAGGCAGCTTCTACATAGAAAGGCTGATTGGGACATAGGATGATTCTTTTTCTTAAAGAGAACCTTTGGAAGAAGTAGGTGGAGCAAGGCATGACAGGTTGGAAAGCAGGCCCAAGGGTATGAGACCCAGTGTAGGGGGAAGCAGGCCCCAAGGCCTGTAGGGATCCAGTCAGGTGGGAAGTAGCACTGGCTGGGGGATTCTGGGAGTTGAAGTCCACCCATCTTCAAGCTTCCAAGGTTGAGGAACACTGGTTTAGTCTATATTCTTGAGATTTCCTCCAGATCTCTCATCTGAATAACAACCAAACCTGACACTATTAATGCTCTCCATGGAGAAGTCAAGTACACAACAGCAAAAAGAAGAGGAAGAGAAACCTTTTAGTATCAGTTCTCTGAAGACTGCATCATAAATATTAACAATAATCAGTACAACTTAAGATATTGCCATTACTGTGTGAAACTGATTGAGAGGGATTAAAAAGTAGATTCTGGTTTAGAGTAAATTTCTCTCTAGGGCTTACTACACAGTCTCAGAAGTGTAACAGAATCAGCAAAGGTACCATAATAAAAGGATTTTTTAAACTTAATTCTGAAGGCAAGATTAAATTTGGGGTTTTTTTCTTCCTGCATGACATATTTAGGAACAATAAAGTTCCTCTCTCTCAGTTTTCATCTGAAGGTATAATTCTCCATTTTCTAGTTTTCAGCAAATACCATGTTCTTCTTTTTCATCTTTCCTAGAATATGAAACTAAAATAACTCTAATTACATTAGAGTTATTTTAGTTTCATATTCTAGGAAAGATGAAAAAATATAATTTTTCGAAATTATATTTCAGGAATTTTTTTCTTCTCGCCAAACTGCTTCTCCTTCAGTTTTAATCTCAGATGCTTGAGAACTTCGGAAGATATCAGAATTTGACTTTTTGTCATCTGACTTTAATACACGTTGTCTATCTTCTTCTGAAGGTTTCTCAAATCTCATACTAGCCTTGATAAATATGCAGGTTTCAGAGATCTTTTATCCCACACAATACTTTGACTCATGGACAGAGATAATGATTTTTCTAATATTTAATCTACTAGATATAATATAGATTATAGTTTAAGAAGCTCCAGCCTCTTGTTTGGATTATAGCAACACAAAATTCAAAAGCTATGGTTTTATAAAAGAGACTGCAGCAAAAGCTACTGTAGTCTGTTTTCCAACCTGCTATAAAATACAGCTGAAATCCTAAACATACTGTATGTAGTTAGGAGATAATCCTATGAATTCTGTAGGACTTATTTCTAAGTAAACTTCAATAGAAGTACACTTTTAAAAATATCTCATTGCAACTCCATAAAAACACAGAGAAAACTTCTGAAACCTTTGAAACATACATTTGAAATATGAAGAAAGGATACAAAAGCTCCAATTATGAAAACGGGGCTGAAAACATGTTTCTGGAAAGTAAACAAAGCTAAGCCCATATAAGAAAATATGAAATTCTCAGCCAAGAAATGCAGAACTTCAAAGAGCTGAGGAGAAATGTGAAAAGATTAGTTTGCCAGTTGCATTCAATATACCTGACATTTTATATAAATATCTATGTATTCCTGTCTTCCATAAAGCTTATGCTAAGTAAAATAAAATACATGTAATCATAGAAAATAATGGGTTTAAAAGTTAAATATGTCAGTTTGTTACCAATTATTATCATTTTATACTATCTGAAATTATATACCCGAGATAGTATAATGTCAAGAAGGTAATTCCCAAATTCATATCTGTTCAGCTTTTCTTAATAAATATTGAATTTGAATGGTCTTCCAATGTAGTAAAGATAAATATCGTAAAACAGGAATTCCTCCCTGATCTTGCTGGAACAACATCTGTGCAACATCTAGAGCAATCCCAGCAGCACAGCTGATGATGAGAGTTGTAGTCCAGCAAGATCAGGAAGGAATTCCTATTTTATGATAATTATCTTATGAGCAACATGTGAAGCACCTAAGATTCCTGTTCAGCGCCATAAAACAAACCTCCTTAAAAACTAAACCACTAAAGCCAACTACAAATCAGAAGTCTTATATGTATCATCTCATATACTACAATGAGTAGCATAAGAGGTGCCTAGCATTCCATTAGCTGAACGTTAAACAGTGTATCACCATATTTATAGATACCAGTGTTTGGGCCTTGCCGCACAATCATTTAGTCATATAGGAAGAACAGATCATGTTGTCACTGCTATCATCATTTTAGTCCTTAAATGTCCCAGCACAGCTGAAACCACAGAATAAAAGGAGGTCCCAATCCTGCCATAACTCATGAAAGGTATCCTAGCAGAATCATGTGGCAAAGATGGTAATACATCAGTCACGCACAGGGAAAATTATAGTAGAAGAATAGCCAAGAATCTTTGTTCCAGCCCCCTAGTTCTGTGGCCCTAAGGATGTTTTGGAGGACATGACAGAGTTACATTTCAATATACAACTCTACAACCCTGAGGTCGGGGTTCAGTGGTGAAATCTAAAATTTGTTACTACCGGTTCTGTGGGCGTGGCTTGGTGGTGGGGGTAATGTGACTGGGTGGGCATGGCCAATTTTTTTTTTTTAACTTTTAGAACCATTTTTTCTACAACCTCTTCAGCAGAGGCTCTGCCGATCAGGCAACTCAGCTTGGATCGTCAGAGGCATTTAAAAGAAAAAAAGGGTTTTTTTTCTTTTAAAAGCCTTTGACGATCCCAGCTGAGCCGCGCGATCATCAGAGACTTTTTTTTTTTTTACTTTTAAAAGCATTTTTTGGCCGAAGAGGTTGTAGAAAAAATGTTTTTAAAAGTTAAAAAAAAGCCTCTGATGATTGTGTGGCTCAGCTAGACATGGGGGGGCAGGCAGGGATTTTTGCTACCGGTTCTCCGAACCACCCGCCTCCATCGCTACTGGATCGGGCAATCCGGTCCGAACCGGGAGCATTTCACCCCCGTTGGGGTTACAATCCAAAGAAGACTGCACTTGATTGTTTTCCCAATTGCATATTTCAGTTCATCAATTTTTGTTAACTGCAAAAAGCATTTTCTGTTCTTATTAAGTAAGAACAACCTGACACAATAAATGCATGTAAACAATACAAATCATGCCTATTTACACAGCAAAGCCAAGATTTTTTTCCCCCCTCACCTGCTTGGTTCGGCTTCTTGATTCAACAGATAGATTATTGTATGTGTAGTGAGCTTGTGTTATACCACAGAAAAGAACAGATACAACCCCTGTCAAGAAAACAGCAATAAAAAGAAACATTAAGCAACTATAGATTGTCTCTTTTCTATGCTCATTAAGATTTTAAGTACCGTATGTTTTCTTTCATTCCTAAAGTATTGAATATCTGGCTTGCCTAAGAGGACCTGGTAGGTTAACCTTTTCTAAGGCACATATCCCCATGAAAAGCTACAGAGCTTAATCTTACTTGAAGATATTACCATAGGTCCTGGACTCGTAGTTCTGTATTCCCAGGAGTACGAAGAAACTACCCGTAAATAGGGCCTGCCATATAGCATCTTTTCAGATGCCCACTATCATATATATTCCATGTTTTAGACAGAACCTTGACAGCTTCCGATTCTTCAAACCATTGGTGAGATTGCAATAAAATACTAGTCTCATTCTGGCATTAAGAAATCAGTATTTTTTTTAGAATACAAGCATTTTGTCTACACCCATCAAGGTACAAAAGACAAAATTACAACTAGACACTATGTTTCAGCAATTCAATGATATTTGAAACTTATCGCTTAGATGCTTAGATGTGCTACATTTCAGTTTATACAATGCTTCAACATTTTTAAAGATTTATTTCCTGCTGATAAAGAAAATTGTAAATAGCCTACTAGAACCAAAAAGAATATAAATAGATCATATTTTGTCTAGAATTGTTCAATATAAATAATTCTGTATTTATATAAAATTCAGGCTATTAAAAATGTTAACAATCTTACTTAAATGAAAACAAAATATAGAGCTAAGGAATCAACTTCAACTTTTCTGGCTCTGATTGGAACTTTTGAGTTTGCTTTTCAAAAAGCCATAGTCTCTATAATAATGCTTAAAAATGTATTTTTAATGTCAAATCTATAAAATAGAAAATCTCAATATTATAAATAAAAACTCTTCAGCTACCGGGATTTTCAATAATGGTCATGCTGGCTTAGAATTCTGGGAGTTGGTCTGCATATCTGATTAGCAAAAGCTGCTTTATGGTCTAGTAGCTAATTCAAAATATACAAGGATATTCCTGTTTTGGTACAATGCAAGCTGATTTTGAACTCTGTAACACCACTAAAGGACAGAAACTAAGGCAGCTTAGTCCAGGAACATATACATCATCAAAATGTTAAGAAATGTGCAAAAGTCATTCTCAATTAAAGTATACATTGTTGTTTTTAGCACTTATTTGGATGCAGGAATAAGGGCAAGGAACTAAATTATGGATTGCATATCTTTTCACATTCAATATCCTAACAATATTTCCAGGCAAATCCGTGTAAATCTAGTATCAGTTCACAACATATTTAAGGCAACCACACACAGTTCTGGGAAAAGGTATCACTGCCTTTAGATACTGAGAGCAAATACTATGATTTTGTTCTTGCACATGATTCAAAGCCCAGACTGAATTTAAAATATTTGCAGAAGTCTATTCAAGTATGTACTCCATGCAGGAACACTTGCTAAAAATAAATTAATTTACTTATCTCAAAAATAAACACACACATCTGATGACAGGAACAATTATAGGGTTCCAACAATAGGAATTGCTATGTCAGCATGACATTACTTAGATTCTTCTTTTCTATAAAAGCGCCTTACCTGTAAAACCACAAGCCTCAGCCAACAAGAATGTACTCCAAGACATCAGGAAAAAAAGGGCTGTCTCCAGCAAGGGAAAGCAGTGTAGTTTGGTAAACTTTGTCACGTGAACATTTTGTCAAGGCCATACAAAGACTCTATGTGATTTAAGAATTACTGAGAGTTGTCTCAAAGGTATTAGTGATGAGGCAGAAGAATTATAGAGCAAATATGCAGTTAATTGCTGGTTCTCATGACATCCTAATGTAGCATGATTAAAAATGTTTTTAGATTAGCCTTAAATCTTTGCTTGCATAATGGCCAGATTCTGAACTCCTTTCATCCCTCTCATATCCTTGCATCCCTCCGTATCTTGCTATCTGCCTCCTCCTTAAATTTTCTTGCATATAATGTTCCCATTTTAGCCTTATCTGAATGAAAAGTTTGATTTAGGCTTGACCCACAATAGATCCTGTCTCTAAACCAACTCTCCTGTGGTGCAAAATTTTCCCTTATTCAGAGCAGCTTTAGAAGATTATATGCTACCCACCACAATTCTCCAGAGACAAGAGCTGCGAAGAAGAGAAAAACAAATTGCCTGTGCCAAAAAGGGAAACTAGGACTTGGTTTGCACATGCAAACAGCTGGAAGGCATTTTTAGCAGAAGGATATAAGAGCTGTCACAATTCCAGTCACTACTCCCATCATGAAAGAACCGCTGAAGATTCCAAGAAAGACACCGACAGATTTAAAAAAGGCTGCTGCATCAAAGGCATGGGCATTTTCCCCAGTGGGTTGATATGCTACAATAGAACTGTAAAAAGAGAAGGGAAAGAGAAATAGCAGTCAGCCCAAAATCTGCTCTACATCATTCATCATTTTAGACATCAGGCAGCTCTCACCTATTTATCCATCCCCAAATTTCTCCAGGTAAATACAAGAACAATGACATTCCCATGTGATGACATTACAAAACACAGCAAAACCCCTGAGCATTTTACTTACGAAGATAGTACAATAGCAACAGCATCATTTAGAACACTTTCTCCAAACAGCAGTGCATATAAATCAACATCAGCATGAAGTTCATTAAAAATTGCCAGGACAGTGACTAAAATAAGGAAGCAAAAAAGAGTAAAAGAAAAAAAAACATTGAGTTGTATATAATTCTTTATAGAAAACATTTTCTTTACATTTCCTATGCAGGAAAAGGTTTTCATGTTGCAATACAAACATGTAGTCAAAGATGTTGCCAGGCTGAGTGTTAGTGAAATGACTTACAAGCATTTTTGTAATTTCTATATTTACTTTACATGAATTATGCTGGTCTAAGACTATAATAAATATTTAACTTGATTTGTATGTATTAAATTTATTACAAAGTCACTATACCTTATTAGTTATACAAAACCATACAGACACAAAGTTTGATTGTGGTAAGCAAACACATTTTTGATTAGTGTGTTTGTGAAACCACTGCATATGTAAAGTATGCTTTATGCCTTGTACATTGTATGAACCCAGCAGTGGTGAAATCCAATTTTTTTTACTACCGGTTCTGTGGGTGTGGCTTGGTGGGCGTGGCAGGGGAAGGATACTGCAAATCTCCATTCCCAACCCACTCCAGGGGAAGGATACTGCAAAATCCCCATTCCCTCCCTATTCCTGGGGGAAGGATATTGCAAAATTTCCATTCCCACCCCACTTTGAGGCCAGCTAGAGGTGGTATTTGCCGGTTCTCCGAACTACTCAAAATTTCCGCTACTGGTTCCCCAGAACCTACTGGATTTTACCCCTGGAACCCAGCCAATTATAATGTAATTGAATCATGAATTAAAACAACTATAACCATGTATAAACCTAATTTTAAAAACTGAAGTTTGTACCTGGATCAGTAGCAGATATTATGGCTCCAAAGAAAAGGCAATCAGTGTAGTAGAATTTATCCGAAAGCTGTCCCACCAGCTTCATTAGTTTTACCACACCATACATGAGATTCCTGAAGAATAAGAGGATGCAAGGAAACATTATTTTTTTCAGTATTTTCATTTATTTCTCTGGCCTTGTTTAGATATTTTCCAGCCCTACACAGAATTAAAAATACATGAAATTCAATAAAATATAACAAAACACATAAAATGTATAGAGAAATATTAAATATAAACAACAATGAAATGGCCACAAACCACATTATTTTAGATTTAGTCTGTTATGTGTTTTTTAAAAATATACAGCTATTTTTGTTTTTCAAGTAATAGCAATAGCACTTAGACTTATATACCGGTTCACAATACTTTTTACAGCCTTCTCTAAGCTGTTTACAGAGTCAGCATATTGCCCCCAACAATCTGGGTCCTCATTTTACCGACCTCGGAAGGATGGAAGGCTGAGTCAACCTTGAGCCTGGTGAGATTTGTTCTGCCAAATTCCAGGCAGCCGGCAGTCAGAAGAAGTAGCCTGCAGTACTGCATTCTAACCACTGCAGTATTGAACTTAATTTATATATGGTTACATGAATGAAAGGGATGGGCCTGAGATTATATTCATGACTTCTCTGTTTTCATTAAATACAAATAAAAAAGAAGAGACATTGCCCTTGATTCAGTGGTGAAATGTAAAATTTGTTACTACCGGTTCTGTGGGGGTGGCTTGGTGGGTTTTTTTTTAATGTGACTGGGTGGGCGTGGCCTTTTTTTTTTTTTTTTAGTTTTAAAAGCATTTTTTCTACAACCTTAAGAGGTTGCAGAAAAAAATTCTTTTAAAAGCCTCTGACAATCAGGCAACCCAGCTGGGATCTCAGCTGGGATCGCCAGAGGCTTTTAAAGGCTTTGTTTTTTCTACAACCTCTTTGGCCGAAGAGGTTGCAGAAAAAAATGCTTTTAAAAGCCTCTGACGATCCCAGCTGAGCCATGCGATCGTCAGAGGCTTTTTTTTTTTAACTTTTAAAAGCATTTTTTCGACCAAAGAGGTTGTAGAAAAAATGCTTTTAAAAGTTAAAAAAAAAGCCTCTGATGATCGCGCGGCTCAGCTGAGCATGGGGGGGGCGCACAGGGATTTTTGCTACCAGTTCTCCAAACCACCCTCCACCATCGCTATTGGATCGGGTGATCCAGTCCGAACCGGGAGCATTTCACCCCTGCCTTGATTCTTCACATATACATCACACATAGAAAAAGAAGAAGGAAGGTGGGGGGAGAGAGGGGGAGAATTTACTTTAAAGCTTTAAACCAAATTGCAGAAATGAAAGCAAAAAAAAATAAATAAAGATAAAAAATTGTATTATTAGTTTTGCCAAATATCTTGTCTTGCATGCTCTTTTACTGAATCAGTTGATTCCAAAATTATCTCCCACAAGGCCTAAAAAGTATTGCAATACTCAACTCACCCAATAATGAAACAAGAGACTGCAGTTCCCAAGAAAGCGTAAGTTAAAATTGATCCAAGATTTCTGAAAAAGTGCCTCTGTAGGGAGAGGGAAAAGTGAATTAGTTGCAAAGAAAGAGTTCTTCAGAATTTTTGCTAAACTAAAAAAAAAAAAAAAGTACATTTGGTAATGTGAGTGTGGAAATGTCGGCCAAAGAACAGAATGGCTTTACTTAGAACATCAATCATCTCTGAATCATTTTGGAGGTCTATCTAATATAACAGGGTGTCCATTCAGGGTTCTGGTTTGGCTGAGTCAGGCTACGTCAAAAAATGAAGTTATTTGATGGAGAAGTGCATAGTTTCTCACTTGCTTCATAAGTTAACCCTCTAGAACAGAGTTCCCCAACCTTTTTCTCTTTGCAGATTGGCGAGGGGGGAAGAAGGAATGGTTCTGCTTGTGTGGTGAGCAAGAGCAAGTACAGCTCCATTTGCACGAGTGGTGAGCACACACACACACACACACACACACATCACTCACACAAATGGAGCATGCAAGTTAATTACAACACTCCAGTTACTAACATAGTCTTCTCTGTATTTAAGAAATGGTTGAAAATGACTTTGTCATGTTTGAATCCGTGGTGGAGAAAACTGCTGTAGAGGAATATTTATCAACACTTTACAGGCCACGAGGGTTCATCTACTTTGAATGCAGGCCTATCATTCCAACAAGCTGTTTACAATCCCAAATGGCTTTACAAGTCATTCTGGAGTGGCCAAAATACAATATTATAATTTCATCCTTTATGACTAGAACAAAGCAAGTAATCTAGATGAGAATATAGAATGCATCCTTGCTAAAGATATCCTACCTTAACTTTACCTTAATAGTCAAGAAATCTGGCCCACCAATTTCAATGGATATCTGATCATTCTAATTTTATCTCTGGGCTAAAAAAAATCATAAATGTAGATGTACACAAAACATCTGTAGTTATCATACCTACCAAGTTGCAAAAAAAGCATGGCAGGCTTTTATGTAAAAGGAGAAACTAAAGAAATTATTAAGTGAAATCCAGCTGTGGCTGAGTTTAAAGCCCTAATTTCCACTGATTATAGTGAACTCTCACAATAATCACACACACAAAAAATAATAAAGACTTTTGCATTTATTTTATTTAAGCAGCTTTCTTAGCTGTACACTATAAACACACATCTTACTTAAGAGACAAAGAAAAAAATAAAATGGGTATCAATTGCCATGTTAGATCTCTCTGAATGCTATTTAGAAGATGACTGCCTTATTTTCTAAGTGGAACTACTCTTCTGAAAATAAACTACAGGACTTTCAGTGTAAGACATGGTCTTTATCATGAAGACTATATGGAAAATTCTATATCAGTTATGTAGCTTGAAAACCTCCCAAGAGTGTCTTATTCCCATATAACCCAATCAACCTTCTAAAACTTGGAAGATCTTGGTTGATACCCTAAAGAACATTATTTGAGATTACAATAAATTTTGAGGTCTGCACATCAGCCCACCGGATCTAAGTGAGTGGCCAGATAGTTAGGTGACTAATTTATAGTAGGGATATGAACAAGTTACAAATTAAAGAACAGAATATGCCTGTGAACTCCAGCATGCTCAATTTCTCCTCCAGAACATGCTATTCTAGCATTTCAGTAGTTTCCAAAAGTAAATCCTACAAACTGGAACATAATATAAGAAAAAGTCAGTTTTATGTGAACACAAGGATGAAAATCCAGATTGTGAAAATAGGAATACTTGAAGCTTACTTTCTTTAAACTGTAGCCAGCATGGAAAATAATGGGAGGTAAAAGGATGTTGAAGAATACTTCTGGGTCAAAAGTTACCTTTAAAAGAAAAAGAGAGAGAATATGTTATGCCTATGTGGCTATATTTTTGATAGTTTCTCAGGACATATTTTTCAATTTTTCTGAAATTATTACTTTGATATCTGCCTCGGGAAACAGATTTTATTGCAAGAAGTTCTTACATCGCTCTAATTCACAAGTGTGTGTTCCACTTTGCAAGATGATTCAGGCGACCATTTATCTTTCCCAACAAAAGTTTCATTTAACCTACATAGCAAAATGGTGACTTTCACAGTCCTTCAAATAAGTATTCCCAGACTTGTATATTTTCCTCTCATCAGCAGGTGGTGCTCTCAAATTTCAGTGTTGCCACTAATCAGTCTGATTTTAATTATTTTAATCATAATTTTAATTGTAATTCAATTATAGAAGCAGGATAAGTTTTTTAATAAATAATTTAAGCATTTTAAAATGCCTTCCCATTACCACGTCTTCCCAGTTTAAGAGTCCAATTTTCGGTATTTTTAGAAGTTTATTGTTTTTCTGTCTTTAAGTCTTTTCTTTCTGGTCTGATATTCTCCTCAAAATGCTTAATCGCCACTTTAAGAAATAATTCTGAGCAAATAGTTCTAGATTATCCCTTGGGGTTAGGTTTTAAGTAAAAAGGAATCCTCTCCCCCAGTTCCAGTCACTGTTCGCCTACTTCACTCTAGCACCAGCCTTAGTTATTCCTCGGCTGTTCCAGTCTTGTGGCAGCCATCTTTAGGCTGCCTCTTCTCCTCGTCGTGGCTGAGAGGGAAAGAGAACCCCAGATCAGACAGGAGAGTTGCGACTCTCCGCAACCTCACAGGGTACCTCTCTTTGCTTCACCGCCCCTACGGGGCAGCTTTGGCTCCTTTCACAGCCCACTGATGGGGAGAACTTGGAACGGGAATGCGGAGACCCACTCTTTGTGTCCAATCTCACTGCAATGTCAACCGGAAGCACAAGGAATAACAAGGCAGATATTCAATTAAAGTGACCTCTGAATGTAATGCTAGAAGATTGAACCTATAAAGGGGACTCAAAGAGGCTTTGGATAACTCCCGGGACTATTTGAACGGAACTGACTGATTACCTATGGGATACAAAGAACTGTGATTAATGTACTTCTTGAAGGGCAACTTTAGGTCTGAATAAATAGTTCTTGGACTACTGGACAAAAGTGGGACTTCTTAAAACAAAACAAGATGCCCCATAAGGAGGAAATGAGTGGACCTTTGAATGAGATGGCGTTGATTTTTCAAAGCACAAAGGACATTATGGAAAAAGGATTTAAGGAGATTATGGAAAAAATGGAAAATATTATACGAGGGACAATGAATAAAAATCAAGATGCCCAGAAAAGGGAGGAGCTAGCAGAAGGAATGGAGGAAAAGACAGAACCGAGGAACCAGCGAACAAAAGAAGACGACAAGGAGGAGATAATAATAAAAATAACAATGACTGATGAAATTAACCAGGGGGAAAATATTTTTAGTTAAAAAGAGAATTGGAGACACAGAAAGATACTTTTGAAAGGGAGATAGGGCTCCAGGCAAATATTTTGAAAGCTAGGCAGTAGAAGAGGGTAGAGATGGGAGAAACACCTAGACTGAATAACTAGGATGTAGATGCAGATAGAGATAAAGACCCAAGAGAGGAATATGGGAGGCAGGTTAGAAAAAGAGTAAGAATCAAAGTACTGAAGCAGGGAAGAGATAATGGATAGAAAGAAAAGGGTTTTTGTTGTTGTTGTTGTTTTCCCTTTCCCTCCTTTTTTAGAATGGTGGCATGATTAGAAATAAGAGAATGGGGGAACATTCATATATATATATATATATATATATACACACACACACACACCTTTATATAATGAAACAAAAGCAATAATAAAATGGGAAAACTAGAGATTGAATGATGGTATTATTAAGAACGTTTAAATAATATTGCGTTTGGCATTGAAATAATATATTGGAATATTGAGCAATTAAATGAAAGAACATACCTTAATGTAAAATGTGTATTACTATCAGAATTATATAGATTTGATGATTGTAAAGAATACTATTAGAATAACCTTGCATGTTTAAATAATAGTGATTGGTATTAGAACTGTGTATTGAAACATTGAACAATGAAATAATGAATGATTGTATCTTAATACAAATAGATGCAAAGAGTGAAATATGGGAGATAAGTTAAAAATGAACCGCACCAAAGTGGGTGAGAGATGTTGGATAGAAAGAAAACGTCTTTTAATATAAGAGTGATATGATTAAAAGTTAGAATAGAGATAGAAATAAGAGAAAGGGAGAATACACATATATACACACATATATACACATTTTTATATAATAAAATGAAAGCAATAACAAGAGGGAAGTTTAGAAATTGAATGGTATTATTATGTTTAAATAATATGGTGATTGGCATTAGAACAATATATTGAAACATAGAATAATTTAATAATGAAAGACTATAACTTAATATAAATGTGTACTATTATTAGAAATACATAAGATGGATGAATATAACAACTATGATTAATATTACTAATTTTATATGTATTAAAATGTATAACACCCAGGTGCCACACTGTTCACACATTGATATGTATATGTAAAATAAAATAAAGAACTTGAAAAAAGAAGAAGTTTGGATTCATATCCTTATTAGGGACAAGGATATGGATAAGGGGTAAGTGGTTTTAGATAATCTACCCCTTACATTTAGTTCCTGATCTATAAAAAAATAACAGAAGAAGCAAGCCACATCATGACTTGACTATTTAATAGTATATGTTGCACACACCCTAAGATTTTGAGGTTATCTGAAGAAAGTACCTTAGGTGGTGGGAGGAGAGAAAATAAACTATCAAACTGCTATGGAAAGTTCAATAATCATGTCTAAGGATCACAGAATGCAGAAGAGATGGGTTGTTATGTATTTGAACAACACTACAAACTGCATCCTACTACTAGGAAAGATTACACAGCATTTCACATTTTTAGCTTTGAAAAAATCTTTTGTCAAATAGTATAGTTCAGTAAGAAAGGAACCTTAGTCAACAAAAGGCAGCTCTCACTTTTCGCAGTATATCATTCTGTTCCACATTGTGTATTTTTCCAGGGCTTATTTCTCCTTTTAAAGTATATTCAAAGAACTTCCCACTGATGTTGACCAACAGAGTGGAATAAGCCCTGTCTTCCTGAGAACAGCTGAAAGGCTTGTCATGACCACTGGCAGGAGGTATGCCATATCTCAAGATTACTCCAACAATCAACCCTGAAAAACAAATAGGACCACGAGTTACATCCTACTGGGGCCATATAAGCTTTTACATGTTTTATTTTTAAGAAGGATTTGTCATTGACTGATTAAATTTTTATATTCGTTTTTGTGTTCTACACAAGGAGGATAGGTATACAGATATTTTTCTCATCATTGTAAGTACAATTATAATCACAACATTGTGCAAAGCAAGCTTAATAGGTTCAGTGGGGCATCATTTTAGAACTGCAGTACTGCCATATGTTGACATTTTAATTCCTATTTGGAAAATGAGGAAGTTCTATTTATAAATAATCTCATGTCCATAAACATACTAGATTTTTTTCTAAAACATTATGCGGGGAGTCATTCACCCTTCTTAGATTCAGTATACAGCAGTTTCTGATGACCTCCCAAACCATTCAGAACTTCTAAAAAAAACCCACATAAAATGCAAGTATTTGATCCTTAAAATGTCCTATCTTTATTTGACTTATGCTTGAGCAATTCACTGGCCAAAGCCCAAAACACACTGAGCAATTAAACATCAATTTGGAAACTGAAATGAATACATTTTCTTTAGCACCTTGGGTTCTGCAGTGATTGCAGTAACCAGCAGGTTGATTTGACAAGTTTCCAGCCTCAAAATGAATTCCACTTTTTTGTTTTAAAGAAGTATTGTAAAATAGGATTAAATAATCAGTTTGCTCACTTAAAAATTTCACAAAGCCCTTAATCTAAGTCCAAATGTATTTGGTTTTGTTATTTGTGACATTCTCATCATGTTAAACATTCTGCCAAAACCCTACACAGGAAGAGCAAGCAAAACAAATCTCATCATAGGTCTACGTTTTGACTTGAATATATTTATACTGAATATAAGAGTGGTCAGTATACTTTCTGAATAGTTGCTTCTAAAACTTGATCACAAAAATGCACCTGCAGAAGCAGCAAATAAAAGGAGAGAATAGTAACATCTAAGCCAAAATAATACATTTCTTAGAAAAATATGACAGAACATACAAAACAAACAGATATCCTGCATTTGTTTCACTCACATACAGATACTGCATAAATAGAATTTAAATGTAGAAAAACTGTAACTAGATACAGAATTAGCAAATCTGGGTGGTACATTTCTAGGAGATACTTTAATACTTCCAATAACAGAAGATCAAGAACAGCAGGAAAGTCAGTAACCAGTTTCTACTGAAAACAAGTATATCTAAATCCATTTGATCAAAGTCCAGTTTCTATGCCATAGAGATTGACCGAACATTTTTTCCAAGGAACATATTTCACCTAACATGGATTATCAGCAGGTAGAGATAGATGAAATTTGTTTCCTTAACATCCAATAACTGAGTGTCTCAAAAGATAGTTAGAGCTGATCTGTTTTTATTGTATTTGCTATTTGTATATTTAATTTCACTCTGTACTATAAATCACCTAGAGACAATTTTTTTTGTCCTGAAGTAGCCAATAAGCAGTATTCCAAAAGGAGATGAGTAAATCTGTTATTCCAAAAACAGAGGAAAATATAAGCATGCTAATTATGGCATAAACTTTTATTGATAAATTATTGACATGAGATCTTTGAAAATAGCTGTACCATATATCAGACCTGAACTTTGGAGAGAATGAAAAGGTAAGATTTGTTAAAAAAAACAAAACAAAACACAGAATTCTCTTAATCGCACTACAAATTTTTATGATCATTTAGGCAAAGTAGTTCAATAGTACCAGATAAATCATGTTATCAGATATATCTTTAAAGTATTTATTACATTTGGATATCTAGTGCGACTTCTGCCACCAATAGCCTCCCACCGGCCAGTTCGCTCCCACAGAGAGGGTCTCCTCAGGGTGCCATCAGCCAAGTTATGTCGGCTGGTGACACCCAGGGGGAGGGCCTTCTCTGTGGGAGCCCCAGCCCTGTGGAATGAACTGCCCCCGGAAATACGTAAGATCTCCGACCTCCGGATGTTTCACTGCGCACTGAAGACCCTGTTGTTCCGCCAGGCTGGGCTATCAACGTAATAATTTTAAACTGGGGTATTTTAAATTTGTGGGGTTTTAAATTGAGCCAAATTTATTTAATTATTTTAAATTTTTAATCGATGTTTTGTCTTGTGTTTTTAAATAGGCTGTACCCCGCCCTGAGTCCTTCGGGAGAAGGGCTGTATAGAAATAAAATTATTATTATTATTATTATTATTACCAATAGAGAAAAGAAATAGAAGTTCCAAAGGAAATCACATAACATATGAAAAATTAGGAATAACCAATATAGAACAACCCAACATGGATTATATTTCTAAAAACCATAGTTGATAAGAAAACATAGGATTCTAACAGTGTAAGACACTAGCCTGGTCAAGAGAAAGCATAAGCTTGGATCACAAGGCTATTTATTGTAGCGCAGTTTTGAGATCAGAAGAATTAACTAGAGAACAATGCTTTTCAAAAGAATGCCTGTTACAAAAGGATAACACCCATTCAATAATTTGACATGAGCTTTGGTTTTTATAAAATTATTTTATAAAATTCAAAACACTCATCTTAGACATTTATATTTGTATGAAAGACTTCTTCAGTCAAGTGAATTTTAAAAATGCATAATCTAAATGGATTCAAAGAATGTCAGTAGAGAGCTTGCATTTTCCTTGCATGCTACATTTACTAAAAAGGTAACAACACCTCAACAATCCAATGTGCAAACAACCCTTTTAAAAACGGTTGGGGAAATGCATTGCAATCCTGTTCTACTTTCTTGCTAAACTGCTCACATGAATTAGCAGCAAACATAAATCCAGAAAAGCTCTGCCTCTAAAAATAAAACCTAGGTAGAATAATTAGTGCATCTAATGAGTGGATAGCTTTTAAACTATAAGCTGGAGAGCAAGAAAAGAAATATTTGCTTTATTATTATTATTATTTTGCAAAAGTACCTAATTCTGAAAAAGAAAAAGAAAAAAACCATGAGCTGCAGATGGATATTTTGAACTTAGAATTTTTCTGTAATTATTGCTGGCATGCTGAAGCTAAGAATTTGAGAGGTATGAGAAAAATGGTGCTAATCCTTAAGGCTGTGGTTATGAATGACTGAAGCGTGGGAGGATGAAAGTTAGAATCTGCACAGAAGTTCACTTCTGATCTTCTTTAGGGACTCGCTGATTGTTCATATAAAGCCCTGTGGAATAATGGAACTCTACCTAGTTTGACCCTGTTTCATCATATTGGCAAGCATTCTTAAGGCAATCAATTGCCACTGTAAGAGGCCACTTTAATTGCACACTTCCAACATGTGGGCTAGGTTTCTAGGTTAGTTGAATTTTTAAGGCCTACCTTCATAGGTATTTTAGCAGAAGTGTGATTACATAATAAAGAACAAAGGCGTCTCAGCCAATCAAGCTCCCACAGGGAAACCCTATATATAGAGTGAGGGCAGCCTTTGCTCTGCTCAAACAGCAGCCCTCTGGTGACACAGGGGGGCTTTATCAAGATGACAGTATTAGCCCAGCATGTCTGCAGACCTATTCACATTCAGAAATGAACAACCAAAGAGAAGGAATATCCTTTTGAAATGTTTGCTTCCAAATCCAAACAGTGCTTGAAAAGATAACATTTGTTTCTCTGCAGCACCTGAGGCTTTTTTCTGCTGAACTGACAGAGAAGAGACTGGCTTCTACCCATGCATAACCTGGCAGGTTTGTTCGAATTCATGGCCTCTCCTGTTCAACCGGTCTTTTTGTTTGTATTTGGTCTTCAATATGGGAAGCAGAGGGAGGCAGGAAAGGTAAATGACAAGGACAACAGGATGATGCAATGTACAGAAGGGAATTAATCTTTCCATTTGCTTGATATCCCTGTCTGCACTAAAGTAAACAGAAACCAATCAATAAGGAACTTGTTTCATTCTAAAAAACATTTTAAAAAAAGCATATCTAAAAAGGGGCAATGTAAAAAACCATGAAGTATTAGGATTTCTCCAAAGGATAACAGGAAATATATTTCTATGGGCTTTATTAAATAACAACCATCTTATGAAACTAACGATCCAAGTAAAAGTAGAGAAAAAGAGCAGCAATTATTTATCTTGTTGTATTTTTACCCTGTCTTTCTTCTGGAGGCTCAAAGTGACACACAAGGATTTCTCTTTATAGTTTGTAAGTTATTGTTGCAACACCCTGATGAGGAAGAAGACAGTGACCAGCCCTCTGAATTTCATGGGTAAATGGCTTTAACATTGTTTTTCTTTCTTTCTGGTAGTCTTAACACATTAGTCACAACTGCAAAATTCTGAAAAACCTAAACCAGAGAATTTATGCACTGCTTATCTATTATCTAACAGGTGTCTGGTGCAAGCCATTGTGATGTCATCACCATACAAATGATGTAAATTCTGTAATTTGCTCATATTACATAATCCATATCATTGTGTGATGTCATAATACCATCACTCCCACCTCCTCCCACTTGCAGAGGTTGATGTCTGTTACCACCTTTAAGTTTCACTTAGCCATACTGTATATCATGCTCTTAAACCCATTTTCCTTTTCTACCAAAGTGAAAAACTTTCCTTTCCATAAGATGCCTAATTAAATCAACAAAGGGAGATGAAAAGATGATGTCACTAAAAAAGGATCCATTGACTCAATTCATTTAAATGTCAGTTAAAATGGACTCAGTGCACAGGGTTAAACTAATTAACTTGTGTCATAGCAATACTTAAAACGGTCCATTCATCTACCTTTCATATCTATTCAAAGCAAAATTGCTAGAAAAGACCATACAGCTGAAAAAACAGAGCACTTGCTACAAAGACCAGGGAACACACTAACCTCATAATCTTCAAACATTATTGATGCCTTTCTAACCATATGAGAAAGAGCCAATGATGTAATATAGCCTTGTTCCATATTCCCCATATTGTATTTTTTTTCTTTAATTTGATGAGATTGTGTGCGGTCATGCTTAAACCCAGGAGATTTGACTGGTTTAATAACTTTTGAAATAAACCTGTTATCAGAACAGGTCCATTTATCTCTAGTCAAGGAGAAACTATGTTCCTTCAACATACTAAAGCTATAATTTCCCTATTGACTATACAGACATTTCCACTGACATTCCTCTTTTTTTAAAAAAAAAAGTATTCACAATCAGTGCATAGTATATATACTTGCTTTTCTAGTTTTTTAAACATGTTTTTTTTCCCTTTTTTCTCAACTGCCTAAAAATAAACTTCAGGTGAGACCTGAGATCATTCCAAAACTAGAAAATAATTATTGCTGGTAGCATTGTCGTGTCTATTCAGGAGCAAAACCTAATACAGGTCCAGATTGATTATCTAGGTTTCCTTGAACATTTTAATTGGAATGTAAATTGATTAATGAGAAGGGCTCAAGACCCTGAACATTTTAAAAGTATAATATAAAATGTTCCAGGGCAAAAGAGTAGGACCACAGGTTCAATAAACCCTCATTCTTTCAATATCATAACTGATATATTCTGTAGATGTCCAGCATTATGAAGAGAGTTTGGCACATAACAAGGACTTCAAGTGTATATTGGAACAGTAAAATGCATGTGCATTGGGCGCCTATAAGCACCCAAATCACATATATTTATTGTCAGATTCAATTACCAATGGCTTTCTAAATGCAAATAAACATTGTTCAAAAAAGTAAGCACCATGCATGTACTTTTTTGGAGAACCAGCTTGTAATAATTGTTAAAGGCCCTGAAATAGGAACCAGATAGTTATGACTTCTAGGTATGCCTTAAGACAGGGGGTAGGCAAATGTGGCCCTTATACAACCTGTGGACTTCAACTCTCAGGGAGTTCTGGGAGTTGAAGTCCACAGGTTGTAAAAGGGCCACATTTGCCCACCCGCCTTAGGCACAAGTTCCCCTCTCTCAGAATTAAGAAAAAGGCAATGACAACTACTTTCAAAAGTCTTGCCAAGAAAACTGCGTAAGTGGCTGCATTTACACATTGCATTAGTCATAAAACGGTTAGTTTTGTTTTACATGCTGACTAAATGTAATTGATCTCTAATCCATTTTCAGGAAAGATCTAAGGTGCAGATAGTCCTTATGACTAGAATTGGGACCAGAATTTCCATTGTTGCGGCCATAAGTCAAAGTTGATTTTACAATACTTTTTACAGTAGTGGTTAAGGGAATCCCTTGGTTCTTAGGTGTATCCAGCTTTCCCATGGGTTTTTTTTTTGGCGGAAATCAACAAAAAAAAAGGTGAAAATTGTGATCATGTGACCATAAAACACTGCAATCACTTGTAAATGCGAGCTGGTTGTCAAGTGCTGAACTGTGTTCACATGACCATGAGGGTGGAGCGACGCTCATAACTGACCGTACAGGTTGTAAGTCACTTTTTCAAAGTTCGTTGTAACTTTGAACCATTGTTACCCAGTTGTAAGTTGAGGACTACTTGTAGCTGGCATAGCATCAAGTCAGAGTACAAAACTTTAAGCCTAATTAAATTATTTTGTCCCTATATGTGTAATTTATCATTGTCAAATTTATCACAATGTTGATACAGATTTTAAATTGATATATCACAATGCAAACATTTTTGCATTTATAAATACAGCATTTATAAAAAGATCAGATTTAGATCTATTTCATTATTTTCAAGAGTAGGATCCATTAACAAAGCTGGATGCAATCTTAGCATTTTATTTTTAAAAAGTAATGAAACTTGGAATTTGCTGTCCACAGTGTCAGCTGTAATTTGAACTTTACTCCTGATTTCCTCCAAGGCTTGGAGCAACTCATTTTGTTCCCTATCAGCATTCATCTCTACAGCAACCTTCCTCTGAGATGGGTTAGGAAATCCATCAATGATTCATCCAATATCAAGCAGGAGTCTTCTGTTAGCCCGGAGATTAAATCTGATGTCTCACATTTCAAACATTTAAATGATACCTGTCTTTATTGCAGACAGAACAAACAAATAAACCTTAAGAGGATCTTATTCTCTTGAAGGCATTCTTCTAATACAAACAGCAACTAAGAAAGATTAAAGAATAGTTAGGCCCTCTCTTTCTTCAAAGCATACATTTTAATTGCATGAATTGAATCAATAGGACATCCATTTATTTAGATATTTTTAGAAATGTAACAACTATTTTACAAAACTCAATTTAAGATAAATCTAATCTGAATCAAAGCACTCTACAATTTGGTTAATATTATTTATATTACCATTTGACTAATATTATTTATACTATTTTCCTTTGACTTGTCTTTATATTTGGCAATCAGACCTCTATATCCTCAGAGAATGAAAAACCCTAATATACTGATATTTTTTTAGAATTGGGCAAGTTAGCCCTGAGTTGGAAATACTTAATAAATCAGAACACACCTATGTTCCCCATTATAAGGGAACACAGGGGAATTAATTTATGTTATTAAATTAGCAGTACTTTATCTGAAGAAAACTGCAAGTATTTCTTTATGACTCAAATACAGAATGAATAGAATACTTTAGTCAATACATTTTTTTATTTGTGGCTAAACTTGCAGACTGCAATGTTTGAGTAGCACAACAGCTAGTGTCTCTTAAGAGACAGTCTTTGCCCTAAGTTCTATGACACTAAAACTATTGCTCTCACAAGGATGAAAAACTGAAGAAAAGTATGCCCAATCACAATTAACTTTTCTACAATATAATCTGAAATTCAGTAAGTAGATATATGTAACTTGCTTAGGTTGTAGCGATTTTATTTGACATTTTCTATGTGAGACTGTTGCCTTCCTTTGTTGATCCCAATCTCTTATTTTCTCAGATTATCTCCTTTTCTAATCTATGGAAAGTGAGAGCACATATGAATAGACCAGAAGAGAACAGGGTGGCCTCGTGCTCTTTTGAATTTGGCCCTCTGAATCACCAACTGACAGTGGATCTCAGAAAAAAAGGAAGATTTCCTTTTCCTCAAATTAGAAAGTTTTAACAATTAAATCTTGGATCAAGTTTGAATTCTGTCAGACATACAAATTTTACTGTACAATCTCCATCTTCTAAGAACATATGAACCCAGATCAAAAACCTTTGCCACCAACGTCTAATTCTATAAAGTGATCCAGAAAGGTAGATAGTTCTCGACTTACAATCACAATTGAGCCCAAAATTTATGTTGATAAACGACGCATCTGTTGAATTTTGCCCCATTGTACAACCTTTCTTGCCACAGTAGTTAAGTAAATCATTGCAGTTGTTAAGTTAGTAACATGGTGGTTTAGTGAATCTGGTTTCCCCCTTGACTTTGCTTGTCATAAATTCGCAAAATGTGATCACATAATCCCAGGACACTGCAACCGTCATAAATGTGAGTCAGTTGTCAAGCATCCAAATGTAAATCACATGATCATGGGGATGCTGCAACGGTTGCAAGTGAAAAATGGTCATATGTCACTTTTTCAATGATATTGTAATTTTGAATGTTCACTAAATGAACTTTGTAAATTGAGGAATACCTGTGCTATGAATCTCCTTCCCGAAGCTAATATACTCTTGGTATTGAATTTCGTTTCATCTAGAAGCTCTGGGAGTTGTAGTTTCAATTGAAAGCACCTTTTTATTTTATGATTAAAATGACAAAAAAAAAAAAACAACTGTCACAAATGCAAATAGGACCTTGTGTACTTGCAGCCTGATGTTGGACATAAATACATATACCGTATCTAAGTGTCATAATGTTACGATGCAAGTTGCATCAGGCAAGTTGCCTCTTCCATTGCTTGAAGATCCCAACACTCTTGGAGGGCACTAAAGAGGGGAAGGTTTACCTAGAATTCATAGGGCAGTGGCAGAAGTAGTAGTAAAGAAAACACTTTACTCCTCAGCTTTTTGGCCCAAGTTTTTTATATGAATCATGTTCCATTGACTCTCAAGCATATCTTTTTAAAAACATTAATACCACAATATAATATTACTAATATTCTAATTACTCTACCCCGTTTCCCCGAAAATAAGGCATCCCCTGATAATAAGCCCAATTGAGCTTTTGAACGCATGTGCTAAAAAAATCCCCCCCCCAAAAATAAGCCCTTCCCGCAAATATTTAAAGGCATGAGCAGCCGGTCCCCACCATTTCCTCTGGTTAGGGTTAGAGACAGAGCTGGAAATCAGGTAAGACGGCAAGAGGAACACCCCTCTTGCTCCACTCACCCCAAAATAATAAGACCTCCCCGAAAATAAGGCCAAGCGCTTATTTCAGGGTTCAAAAAAATATAAGACAAGGTTTTATTTTCGGGGAAACATGGTAATACTTAAGAAAGTGTGTCAAAACCGATATGAGTCAGTGTCTTCTTCATTCTGTAAAAGCATAGCACTATAACAAAATATTTCACTGTCCAGTAATAAACTATTGGAAACTATCTCAAGCATATCATTAATCTTCTTCGTACATAATGGAATACACATTTTCATCAATTTTTATCTGTCAGTTTCAATCCCTACTTATGCAAAAGATTCAATAGTACAGAAACTTCTAGAAAGCTGTCTATCCAAGGACAACAAAATGCAGAGATTCATTAATGCGTTAAGTATATGTAACCTGAATACTGTCAATATAACTTACATAGAGTGGTTGTTCTGAAGGAATATGTCAATCACACAAAGTACTTTCAGTTTTAATTCATTCCATTATCATCTACTTAAAATAATGCTGTTTCAATAGTATACATTCCATATTACAACTATTGAACACCTGCTAAAACAACATATAATATTTAACCACTCCTGGCATTGTATGTTTTATTACACAGATGCTGGGCCAATCCACTCTATTATTTTAGTTTGCAAACAGAACCCTAAAAGCTTCAGGTCAACCAGCTACACAGTGCCCTATGGCTGGATTTACAATGGGAAGCCAAATTCAAAGGAGCAGATCATGTCTTAGAACAAGAGTGCTGCATGTGTAATACCCAGAGCACCTTCACCAAGCTGATCTCAGTTTCTATAATTTTGAATTTTTTGTTGTTAGTTGCAAAGTCGTGTCCGACCCATCGCGACCCTATGGATAACATTCCTCCAGGCCTTCCTGTCCTCTACCATCCTCTGGAGTCCATTTAAGCTCACATAAAAGCTATCCAGCAAACCCTAAAGTAAGCATAGTTCTTTTTTTTTAAATGAAATTATGTAGTCCTATCTGTTTTGCAGCTCCCCCAAACCAAAATATGTCCCTTATCCATTAAAAGGTTGCCCATTCCTGTCCTAGTATGGTTTATTCATAGTTAATTATAGTTAAATCAAAATGGAAATCTAGTCTGTATTGCAGCAACTTGCCCTCAAACCATACACTGACTCAGAACATTGCCATGACTTAAACATCCTATACCTTGATGGATTTAGTCAAATCAAACTGATGACCCTCACTGCATCTTGTGGCAATGGGTGAACTTTGTACACTTACTGATGGTGGGAATGAGTTATCTTAAAGAACCTGACATCGTATTACATGTAGTCCTCAATTTTGATCATAATGGAGCCTTAGAACTATTGTCACAAATCATACTGGTCATTAAACAAGGTACCAATGTGATTGTCTCGCTTAATGACCTCAATCCTTGCTCTCCCCACTGTGATTTTTAAGTGACCGTTTGGGTTGTTAAGTGGAGCACTGGGTGGCTCAGGGGTAGGGGAGACCCTGGGAAGCCTAGCATAACCACAAGCTTGCACTGTAGCATCTTGCCTACCTGGTCTAAGGTATGCAGTTTTTAATAAGTCACTTTTTTGTATGCATTGTATAACAGTTCATTTTTGCTTCCCTCCCCTCAAGGTACAATTTGCCAAATGGCGATCTTTTCTTTGCAGGGAAAATGACTATTGAATAGCCCATTTAACAAATGAATGCACTACATATTTTTGAAGAAGTGCTTTATGCCATCTTGTCTCTTCACTTGCAAGAAACTTGGATTTTTTAAAATTGTTGCTACATATAGAATTGTGTGCACTGAGCTGCCCACTCTGCTTACACCTTCTCCAAATATCCCTTCTAAGTGGGAAAATTCTCATTAGGCCAATAAACTGAAAACTGAGAGAATCTGTGTTCTACAGCTAGAGATCTTACAGAAATATTATCTGCTTCCACTTCGCTGATTAAGAATGAGACTGAAGGAGGAAATTACCTAAAATTTCTTTCCCAGATGCTTGCAAGAAAAGTTAATGATGCATTATTTATTCTCTTTCATTCTCTTCCAGTTTGGACATCTGCTGAAAGGCCTAAGTGCTCTATCACCATGTTAGTGCATTGATGGTTTACATACAGTAAGTTTATATAGTTGTTATTAGTCACCATCAAAGCTGACAGCAGCCAAATCATAGAACAACGTAAAGAAGCAGTACAAGATCAGAAGATGTGGTGAGACCTGGCCAAAAGTCAGACACAACTGAATGGATAACATCAACAGCAGCATAACATACAGTTACAAGGACACAAGGCAAACTCTATTATTGTTTAGATTTGCCAGTGATGGGCAGGGGAAGAAATACTGCATTTCAAAAAATTCTTTTTTTCTCAACAACATATCCTAAATGCAGTCCATTATTTTAAGTTTATCAAATTGTCCAAGTATATGAGACTTAATTCTTACTGAATATGCAAGATATTGTCAACTAAATATACGAACAACAAGACAATCAGTCTTTTCATGAATTGCCATTCTCTATCACTCCTACTCTTAGTTCATCTTTTGCAGATGCTGTTCTCATCAATGGCTCCTTTCTTCTTCCAAATGGTCAAACAGTGCCAAGTGTAATTCCCGAAGGAAGCCTACACTTCAAAAAGCAGTATTCTGGAAATTATTTCCGTACTAGACTAATTTAAAATATCCAGAATTCTGTCTGGAAAAAGATAAATTGTAATTTCAGTGATAAGTAACCAGTTGTCATCTCTGTTTCAAATGTTATTTGCTCTGTCCTCTGCCATGAAATCAAAAGGGGTTTTGAGTAATTCCCATTATCATTTGGTGGTATGTGTAGTCCTTGGCTTATGGACAAATTGGAACTGGAATTTCCATCATAAGCAATGTGGTTATAAAGTGCAACTGCATCTGTCAGACCTGCCCAAGTTTGATCCCTGAGGGAAGTAAAACTCTTGACTCCATTTGGTTAAAGTGAAAAGGCACTTTTATTAAGAGATAAAAGGCACTTTTATTAAAAGTCAAACGGAATCTAAAATTCCTGCATGTCAATACAGAACTAAACCCCTGGTTTCCCTAGTCCTTCCCCCGAGGTTCGTCCATGTGTAGAAAATCCAGCACTGCCAAGATGTTTTGGGAAACACTGAAGTGATCAGGTTGGTGAAATTCTACTCTCAGGGCAAATGGCCTTGAATATGCCAGCACACCAGCACAAACTGGATTCCAAAATGCTCTGTTCTTCCTCAACTGTCAATTCCCCCCTCCCAATTTCCCATAATAAAGGCATACAGCTTTATTGCCCATTTGTTCCCCTCGTCCTTCCCTGATGGATGGTAGAATGCCAGCAAGGCGCCAAGCCGAAGCTGGTGGATCTGACTGCATCACTTGGCGATGGCAATCCCTGAAGTCTCGGTTGCCATTGTTAACTCAATTGCATAGTAATTATGTGAGGCAACATCCAGGAGACTTCCCACAACCAAAACCAGTGAGGTGCATGGAGATGCAGGGAAGTGTTAAGGAGGGTACATGAGGGTGAGAGGGATGTATGAGAAGTAGGGGTCAGGTGTAACCATGTACAACAGGCTCTGCATGGATTGAGGAGGGTGTGTAGAGGGATGTGAGTGGTTGACACAATTCAAGCACAGAAGGATTTGGGGAACAGTGTGTGGGTAGGGGAAGAGCTATCCTAGTGACTTGTGGCATTCACTGCTGGCTTTCTTACTGACTTTTTTTATTGACTTTCTTTTATTGACTTTCTTATTGACTGGGGAAGCCAGAAGGGAAGATTGCAAATGGTTATCACATGATTGTGGAGTTTTTGGCAACCAGTAGTAAGTGCAAATGGGTTACCAAGCTCAGATCATGGTTATATGACCATTTAGGATGCTAGGACAGTTCCATGTAACCACCATTTCTTCAGTATTGTCATAACTTGGAATGGTCACTGGCGTAATGGTTGAAGGTTGAGGACTATCTGTAACAATCATTCGTAATTAGGGTACACAAACCAAATGATGAGATAATATTATTCATGTGAAAAAACATACAGTGTATACTGAAAATGGAACCATTCCTTGTCAGAAGTTTTTTAATTAAAAATCAGAGTTCACTTTGTACAACCAAGATGATTTAGGACAACCCAAAGATTATGGACTTAGATTTTGTATAGCAGATCCCTGCATCATGTCCCTAGCTGTACCGAAACTCTGCCCATCTTCAGAAGCAAACAAAATACTATGTAGCTCATATGAAATTTCCCCCAGAATTTCCCCCACAAAAGCAAAAAGAGGAACAGGACAAAGGTGTTTACAGCAGAGAAACAGTACAGATAGCCCTCAATTTACAAACATCTGTTTAATGATCATTTGAAGTTACAGCAGTACCGAAAAAAGTGATTTATGAGCAGTTTTACACTTACTTTCTTGCTGTTAAGGAAGAAATGGTAACACTTTTCTCTGCAAACAACCAAACCCTGATATTAATATTATGCTGATTGAAATTCAAGTAGGAAGAACTGCCATTCTGATTAGTGGTGCACAGTTGCAGCTGGTTAACTTGCACACATTCATATCAGTACTTTCCTATGTGACAATCCAGGTAGACCTCGACCTACAAGTTTATTTAGTGACTGTTGAGAGTTACAACCAGAGGTGAGTTGCAGCAGGTTCTGACCAGTCCTGGAGAACCAATAGCGGAAATTTTGAGTAGTTCGGAGAACCAGTAGTAAAAATTCTGACTGGCCCCGCCCCCATCTATTCTCTGCTTCCCAAGTCCCAGCTGATTGGGAGGAAATGAAGGTTTTGCAGTATCCTTCCCCTGGAATGGGGTGGGAATGGAGATTTTACAGTATCCTTCTCCTGCCACGCCCACCAAGCCATGCCCACCAAGCTATGCCACACCCACTAAGCCACACGCACAGAACCGGTAGTAAAAAATTTCCAAACCCACCACTGGTTACAACGGCACTGAAAAAAACGATTTATGACCGTTTTTCACAGTTACAACCGTTGCAGCATCCCCATGGTCACGTGATCAAAATTTATATGCTTAGCAACTGGCATGTATGACAGTTGCATTGTCCTGGGGTCATGTGATCACCATTTGTAACCTTCCCGACAGCTTCTGATAAGCAAAGTCAACGGAGGAAGCCAGATATGCATACTGACTGCCGTGACTCACTTAACAAATGCAGTGATTTGCTGAACAACTGTGGCAAAAAGTCATAAACTGAGGCAAACGCATTTAACTTCCTTGTTTAGCAATAGAAATGTTGGGCTCAATTGTGGTCAGGTTGAGGACTAGCTGTAAAAAGATGGATGATACTTAATTTTTCCATTCAATCCTTCTCCTTACCAACTACTTCACTGAAAAAAATAGTTTTAAAAACAGAACAATCAGTAAGGCAGATAAGATATCCCGAGAGGGAAAGGTTAGGGAAAGAAAGAAGTTGCAATGAAGAGATCATAGGAGAGTGAGTGATTAAGTATCTCTCCTCTCACTCTCCACAGCTCCCCTTCATAGGTCTTCCTACTTGATTTGGTCACATCGAACAAAAACACAGGTTAAGAAACTTATTTTCCCAAGATCTTGGCACTCGTTTCTTTATTTGCTTCAGAGTTTACAGCTAGTCCATGTGCTGTCCTGCTCACTCGTGCACACACATAACAATTTAGTAAGTTTATTAATATTTCCCAGCAATTCCCTTCACCCAGAACTGTCCCAGTTAAGTCCAGCCAAAAGTAGACCAATGCTAGTCCACAGAGCAATGGCCACAAGGCATCTGAAAGTTTCCCAAACAAGACAAATCCACCAGGTAAAATTAAATTCACAACACAAGAGGATTCACAAGGCAAGAAAAATCCAGAGATCACAAGACATGTTCCAAAATCAGGGCACTCTGGCAATCCAAAGCAAGGCAGGAATCACAACAACCAGGAAACACGCAGTTAGGAAATGAACATGTTGTCCCCGCCATCGTCTCCCTCTGTCTGCTGTGCTAAATAGCCAGGCTCTGGTACAGCCCATCAAGAGGGATGAGGCTGCCTCCTCATGAGTAATCAGGATGACCTTTGCTGCTCCTGCCTTTTGTCTGCCCTTGGATCAGATGCAGAAGGCAGTTCCTCTTCCTCATCAGATTGGCTGCAGCTGTGTACTTTCTGCACCTGAAGCCAGAGGGCTGCCCTGCTGCAGCTGCTCTTTAGCCAAATCCTTCTCAGACAGCTTCTCATTGACCAACTCCAATCCTGATACACCTGGGACTGGTTCATCCTCCTCTGAAATGACACCTGGAGAGGTATCTGGGGATATGTCCAGGGGAGTCATCACACTACACACTAGAATTAGTGGTTTTCAATATGGTGCAATGAAAATGCTTAAAGACTAGAGGTTGAAGTGGCATTTTATGATAGCAACTTACCTTTGCCTTCTCCCTCTCATAAATGTAATGTTCTCAAAAATGTCCACAAAACTGAGACCTCAACATAATCTCCAGGTACTCAGTGACTGGCCAGGCCAAGCCAGCCCAGGATGCACTCTGCTGGCGACATCACACCCTCAACAATAACCGATGGAATGCCTGTTCATAGCTATAAATGAAACTTTTGCATTGCTGTTCAATATGGCATATTTTCCTTTAAAAATATTCTTATTTTATGGACAAGCTATAAAATAAGAATATTAAGAGAAGTGAAAAAATACAATATTGGTGTAAAGATTCAGACTTACCTAACCCCTATATGAAGCGTGCAAGTTTCTGCATTGGTATATTGTGAGTGTGATATCGCCAGCAAAGTGCATACTGAGGACCTGCAAGGAAGAGAAAAATGGAAACTATCAGTCCTGGTTGTGACTTTGAATCACATTTTGGGAAATAGATACATTTCTACACCATCCTCCTTTGGAACTGTGCAATGCATTTAACCATTAATGTGTGCAATGTTCACACGCTAAATCCAAGATATATTCATTAGGATACTATGTAAGCTCAAAGACAAATAAAAACAATCAATTGTCTACTACAGGTAGTCCTCGACTACAATTGAGCCAGTGGTGGGATTCAAGTAATTTAACAACCGCTTCTCTGCCCTAATGATTTATTCCAACAACCAGTTTGCCAAATTGCTCAGAAAGTTAACAACCGGTTCTCCTGAAGTGGTACGAACCGGCTGAATCCCACCACTGAACTGAGCCCCAACTTTTTGTTAAGTGAGACATTTGTTAAGTGTGTTTTGCCCCATTTTACGATCTTTCTTGTGCAGTTGTTAAGTGAATTACTGAAGATGTTAAGTTAGTAACCTGGTTGTTAAGTGAATCTGGCTTCCCACTTGACTTTGCTTGTCACAAGGTCACAAAAGGGGATCACATGACCCTGGGACACTGCAACTGTCATAAATATGAACCAGTTGCCAAGCATCCAAATTTTGATCACATGACCATGGGGATGCTGCAACGGTTGTAACTATGAAAAACGGTAATAAGACATACTTTTCAGTGCCTTCATAACTTTGAACAGTCACTAAATAAACTTGTAGGTCTAGGACTACCTGGATTGTCCCATAGGAAAGTAATGATATGAACGTGTGTAAGTTAACCAGCTGCAACTGTGCACCACTAATCAGAATGGCAAGTCTTCCTGCTTGAATTTCAGTCAGCATAATAGTAATATCAGGTTTTGGTTGTTTGCAGAGAAAAGTGTTACCATTTCTTCCTTAACAGCAAGAAAAGGGAAAAGAAATAACACTTCACATTTCTTCCTCCAGACAACCCTGACAGCTCTTTCCAACTTCTACTATCTTCTAGCCTTCTGCAATTCTGAGATTTCAGCCGCTTTTTCATCAGGCACTGCTTTCTCTTCTATAGGCATTTACTAAAAGCTAGCAGTGTTATCTTAACAAATGTCATGGTTTTCATGGAATTGAGCCAACTATTATCCCAGTCTTCTCTATTAATCCTGAAAAAATAAATCATATTTTGCCTTCAATCTTCTTATCCCATTATTACCGTAAAAAATATTTCCAATTCCTAGATGTAAACTTGTATAGTATTTTAAAGATGGGGACTGGGGTTACAGGGAGCTATTGAAGAAAACTGCAGAGTTTAAAATCTAAAAGGGAAAAAAATAGAACTGAATACTTTTAATACCTTAAGTCTTTAACAAGTAAGAATAAAACCTGATTTACACATGGCACTAATCCATAACATGGTGCTTGGCTTTAGTTTAACATAAGAGATGAGCCCATCCTCCAACAAAAACAATGGTTTAGTTGCCACAAGGGGTGGGTGTGTATATCACATCAAGGTAAAACAAGCGAGATTAACAACACATTTTTAACAAGGTCAAGCTGCCAAATAAACTAGAAAACAAGGAATTATTTTAAGGTCTCCTAGCAGTTTTTTTCTTTAAATATAAAAGCTGCCCTGGCCTTGTGTAACTACGTTTACTCAAAAAAATATTTTTGTTCAAATAAATAAATGAACACTCGTGGCCGTTGAATCTGTGCTTTCTGCTGTTCCCTTGTAATGGGAAAGCAATTTTAAAATGCAGGGGCAAGCCACAGTAAATTTAAGAAATTTATTCTATGCAACACCTAATCGGCTGGCTGATCTAGAAAGTTGAGTAGGATTCTGCCAGGATGATAAAGCATCTGTAAAGTCCAAGGCTACAGGCTAAACCGTGCTTTTCAAACATGACAAAGAACCAAATGACCAACTATTTCTGTACGTTGCAAACACACTGTTCAGTGGTGTCCATGAAGTTACAGAAGTCAAGCTTAGTTTCACTGTTTAAATCATATCTAGAATTATAACACAAGGAACATTAATTCTGATTGCCAATTAAAAAAAGCCTTTTAGTGCCTCAAAACCAAGAGAGTTGTTATTGTCATGCTCAAGATACAGCCCAGAAAACACTACACAATAGAATATAACATTTCTCAAATCACCAAAATATCATGGCTTTAGACATTTGTGTAGGTGAATATAACCTATGACCCTCTGGACATTGCTGACCTACACTGACAGTAGCTCCAAGAAGCATTTCACTATAAAAATGGTAGGAATTATAATGCTGCAACATTTGGAGGACAAAAGATTTCCCCACAAAGAAATGGAATTAGAGCTTGCCTTAAGTCACCAAAAGAGAAAGACGACTGAGGAAAGACATTGTTGAACTCTTCAGGTATCTTAAATGGTTGTCCTATAGAGCAGGGTTTCTCAACCTTGACAACTTTAAGATGTATGGACTTCAACTCCCAGAATTCCTCAGTCAGCACCTTTTAAGTTGCTAACGTTGAGCAACACCGATATACAGTTAGCCCTTGAGTTACAACCACAATTGAGCCCAAAATGTCCATTGGTAAGACAGTTGTTAAAATGAGTTTTCTTGCTACAGTTAAGTGAATCACTTAACAGTCATTAAGTTAGTAACACGGTTATTGAATGAATCTGGCTTCCCCACTGACTTTGCTTGTCACAAGATCACAAAAGGTGATTTACATGATTCCTTGGAGTCTGCAACCATCATAAATACATGCCAGTTGCCGTGACCAGATTCTGATCATGTGACCATGGGAATGTTGTAATGATTATGTGAAAGATAGTCATAAGTCACTTTTTTCAGTGCCGCTGTAACTTTGAATGGTCATTAAATGAATAATTGTAAGCTGAGGACTACCTGTACAGGTTGCTTAACTACTGGTTGCTTTGCGACGGAAGTTATGACAGATCCCCCAGGTTGAATTTACAACCTGGTTGTGGAGTTCTGACAGTGGCATGTGCACATGTGCACACACACAGTCACATGACTCCATTTTGAGTAGTTGGCAACTGGCTCAATTTTACAGCTAGTTGCAGTGTTCCATGGTCATATGAGCATAATTAACACTGTTCTTTTCCAAATTCCAGCCATTTTGGCTGGTTTCTAGCAAAGAAAAAACAATTATAGGAATGAACTTGCTTTATAGACACCACATTTGCTTTCGGACTACTGTGTTCACTCTATGACTGCTGCAAAAAAGATCATAAAAATGAGTTGGTTACATAGGTGCTTCGACTTATGACCGTCATGACTTATGATGGAGATCCTGGGCTCCATTATGGTTGTAAGTCGATAACTATCTGTAGAAGAGGAGTTAACCTGATTTCTATTGTCCTACGTGACAGGACAAATGGGATGAAATTAAAAGGAAAGTATACCTGGGTTAGATATTTGGAGGAATTTTCTTACATATCACTATTGGAATCAGTTGCTTTCTGGAGTGATAGGTTCCTGTCACTGGAGATCTTCAAATAAAATCTGGATAACCTTCCATCCCAAATGCTCTAGCAAATCCTGTACCAAACAGGCAGGATAGGTAGCTGAACTCTGCAGTTCTCTTCCTATTCTATAATTGTATGAAAAAGGACCCACAAAGTTAGTTTAATTAAGTGAATGAGTCAATTTGAAGCTAAGTCATGAGCCTGTGATTCAGTATAGATTTATCATGCACATACCAGTAAATACAACTTTTCAGTGGCCATCCAGTTCCCAAGAAAGGCAACCCACAATCTTGAGATCCTTTATCTGGCACAAACAGTTGAAAGAGGACATTAACTATATTTCAAGCTTCAAATCATAATAATTGTACATTTATGTTACAGTGAAAGCCAGATATTTTGATATTGATATTGTAGTATATCACATAACTGATAACGGCTAAAGAATTAAGTCCAGTTGACCTAGATATTATTTTATAGGGGAAGGCTGAATTAGTTTCTTGGTCTACAATGGACACAAAACTTAAGTTTGTATAACTGCACCTGCTCACTTGCCTTCCTGATATTATTGTCAATTTAGGTTGAAGCACCTCAGGACAAAACATGTTTTTGTTTATGTAATTTAAAAGTACAATATACTCTGAAGGCTTTACCTAAACAAAGTGAACATTGTTCCTGTTTGCAACCCTTTCCTTATGAAAATATAAAGCACCTGCCAATTTTCTTGATTTTATAATGATAAAAGCTTAACAAAAAAAAAATGTTAGAAAAGACAGTATAATAAGAGTGTGTTATAATCATGAAGAAAACTCAAAAAAAAATTCAGTAAAGATATAGACTAATACCCACAATATATAGCCTATTAATAGCTATCTGTGCATTCTATAAATATTACTAAATTCAAAACTTCTTGTGTAGAATAAAACCTATAACTAGGCCTGCATAACATGGGGCCCTCCAAAAAGCCTTGGGAAGCCTACCAGTATTTTTTAAAAACTCAGTTTGCTGCCACTAAATATTACTGCTGCCAAGCACGATCTGCCACTGCTCTGAAAGACATACTGCCAAGCACATCCAATGCCTCCAGGACTTACCAGTACTGCTAGCTCCAGTGCTGCCATTATTGTGTTAGCCACCAAAACAGCTGATCGGTGTGACAGGTATTCCTTTGCAGCCCACTGCTATTTTTAAAAAATGTCAAAGTGGCCCTTTCTCCTTTACTAGCTGTGCAGCTTGTGTTGCAGATTATTCTAATCAGATCCCAGAAGAGCAGCTTCTCTAAAAAATGGACAAAAAAGCAATTTTAAGAAGGTCCCCAATCTTCAATGGAGGAGAAAAAAAGTTTATTATTTGCGATTGCTCATTATAGGAAGTCCATGTAATGAAGCAATCACCTTAAGGACTAGGATCATGTTCACCCTCAGCCCTAAAATCTCAGTGGGGGACACTGGGTCAGTTATACTCAACTCAGCCACACGGTGATCATGATGGAAAAGGGATTCCTACATATGCCCTCTGACCTCCTGAGGAAAAATGGGATATAAATCCAGTGCATGAATAATTTAATTATGTGGTTTTCTACAAAGTTGTACACACGAAGCCAGAAAAACAAGAGATGAAAATGGTTATATAAAAAGAAAAGTATTGCTGAGCTCATGGTGCTTATTTCTAAAACAAAATAAGGCAGAATTATAGTGTACAGCAGGTTCTGATCTGTCTTTCAAGATCTGCAGGGATCTGGGGCATTAAAAAAAAAAAGCAGCTACAATATCATACAGCAATGCAGCAAGGAAGTGACTAAGGAGACAGTCAAAATTGAGAAATTTTCCTCCAAAAGAGGAAAATTCCATAACTTTTCAAGCAGTTAACTTTTAAGAAGACACCGAGTAGCCACTGGAAAAGAAACATGCTTTTTTGCTCTGGGTAAACATCCATTGGTGGATCTTTACCAGAATATGCGTCTCTATCAGAGAAAGTTAAACGGAGACAGTTGCCAATTCTTAGGTCTTTTTTTCCTATGCCAGCTACCAACATTAAACACAAAACTTAAAAGGTGACCCAAATTTGAATACTGCAAGTAAGTCTTAAAGAGCAAATCATCATAAGGCTACATGCTGTCACTGTAGATTCACATATAACCCTCTGCACCACTCATTAATCAAATCTGGCGGGCACTGAACTGATCACAAGCCTGGGCTACTTCAGATGGCAGGAACAAATAAATCCCTGGTCTCATTTTTACTTTGTCGTGCATCCTGAAACCCTTTGAAGGGTACACTGTTTATTTGGTTGCCTAATCACTCACAATGGACTTATGATACATTGTGTAATCTTTCCTAGTATCTAGTTCCAGTACAATCAGAGGGGGAAAAAACAGCACTAAAAGCCAAAGAGTAACACATAAACACACAGAGCTAGTTGATCTAGAAAAAGGCATCCCCATTGAAAGATTTGTTTCACCTTCTACAAATTTCAAGGTATCAATAACAAAAAAAAAAAAAGTTCCGTGTGTATGGTACAGAAATAAGGTACATGGTAGTCAAAAGCAGCATATCACAAGCCACAATTCAAATATTAACTATAGGCACTAACAACAACTTCCACCCCACATCTTTATTTGTGCCATTAATGAACAACCTTCATGATAGGACTTGAAAATTCAATATAGATATATTTTAGAATACTATAACACATCCATAAGAAGATTAACTAAGTAGTAACAGCATCCAAAAAGATACAGTTCATATTACTTTTTATTATGTAAAAGGAAAGAATGATGATCCTTTGATATAATATAAAATGAATATCATAAGAAAGAAACAATAGAATATGCATTGAGAGAGCAACCTTTCACATATTGGAAGGGGGGGGAAATGACACCCAATAATGACAGCAAAAATCATGCCATTGAGTTTTCTTGAGCAAAAGAACATCTGGCAATACCCAAATTTTAGGCCATTCTACCCTCTTCTCAAACCTGTAAGAGAGCCAAATATTGAACAGGAACAAACTGCGTTTGATGCAGCAAGTGAATTAAATGAATTGTAGCAGAAAGGTGTGGAGGGAAGAGTTTAATCTCCAAGTAAAGATGGAGAGGAAAATCATGTGACCATGAGAAACGTTTATCCTTCCTGTAGAATATTAATCTCAATTAATCTTCCTAATACAGACAGATAAAACATTTGTGCACATAACAAAGCAAAAGATGCAAGAGGTTGGGTTGCCCCGTTCCCTTGTTAGAGATCATATTGGCAGTTCCTATTTAAAGGCCAAGGCAAGGCGAACACAGCAGGTAGAACTGGAAAATATTCATCTTGAAATTAATACGGATGGATGTGTTGAAAAGTCATCAGTGAAGAATGAAGCCACACCAAGTGTTTGGGGGAGGAACAGGAGTGACCGTGAACCGGCATTTCACACACACACACACATACACAAAAAAAACCCCGTTTGTCATTTGTCCCCTGCCATCTGTCAAATAAGCCAAAGGGGGGGAAAGGAAGTAAAGAAAGGCTTTCTAGAGACACAGAGAGACGTGCGCACATGTATTTAAATGCCCGCCCAGCACTGATTACTTTTAAATGGAAAACTGGTACCGGGTTTTAGCGGCGGTCCTGAAGAGCCGGACTGCAGCAGCGGGAATGCCCAGATGCCGCGGTTCTCAAAAGAGCCTGCGACTCACTCACCGTAGATCATGGCCAGGCCGGTCTCATGGAGGAAGCGGACCCGGCGGTGCTTGAAAAGCCAGATGGTGAGGATAGTCAGGGTGAGGAGGACAATGAACGTCAGGAGGCTCACGCTGTCTTGCCGGTGGCTCTCCTCCGCTTCTTTCTCCGTGGCGATCTCCTCCATGGCGCTGCTGCTCCGTTCACCCAGGCACAGCCCAGGGACCGGGGAGAGGACGAGAAGCAGGAGCCGCAGACGCGCCATGGCAGGTTCCCCTGGAGCACCGCTCGTGCCCGCCTGCGTCCTCTCGGCGCGCCGAGCTTCCTGCCAGCAGCCACTGCAGCAGCCGGGCAGGCTCCGCTCGGGCGACGGTGCTGGGCGCTCAGGCAAGTCGCCGCTCCTGGCAAGGCAGGCGAACGCGGCTCTGGCAGGCAGAAGCGCCGAACTCCACCCCTCGGCGTCGCAGCTCCGGCATTAAGTTTGCCGAGAGGCTCTCTCCCGCCTCGTTTCTTAAAGGCTGGCCACGCTTAGGGCAGCGCGCCGCCTCCCCCCCTTGCCCCCCTCCCCTCCCACTGCACAGGGGCGGGGTCTGTGCTTGCAGCAGAAAGAGGCGATAGAGTGGGCTGCACCATTGCAGGCTGCGGGAGAGGTGGATCCCTTTTTTCAAAGCGATATGATTACTTGGAATGCTAGTACAAGGCGAGTCCGAGAAAGGGCTCTTCGATCGTTGCACCACCGGTCGCTTGCATTACATAAAGAATTGTAGTCACGTTTCAAAATAGAATCCCCCCCCAACCAAACCTCTTTTATTCGGCTGACGGAGCTCTGTTAGTTCGGAATAAGCTGGCTGCGAATGAGACTCGTCTTTACCTGCTACTTCGGAGGGGATTCTGTTCTTGCGGCTTTTGCCCTTTTCCCCAATTACAAAGGAAAAGTAAAAGACGCGGATGAACCAGGGAATTACGGCAGCTCAATTTGGGACTGTTAATAACCCAGCCTCAAGCCGAGGTCTTAAAACAAGAGTTGGTCATCTCCAATTCTTCTGCTCCATGACTGTGTTTGCATGACCTAGTTACAAGTTAGACTACCAAGCTGTAGCTGATTTCATTGCGTGTTCATCCAATCTATGTGGTCAAACCCAAAATATTGTGGAAAACCATGGTTTATTCTGGGCAAGCGGGCTGTGTGAATGCAATTAGTATTGTATTAGTGGCGGAGACTAATAGGAATCACCATTGGGCACAAGATTGTCCCTTTTGCAAGCACGTTCACTTGGGAGTAGGCAACATTTAAGACTTCTATAAAAGGGATTTTGCTGCATAGATTTGTGTACTACAGTCCTTAAAGGAGGTCTCTGCTTCACTAAGTCTCTTCAAAGTACTGGGAAATTTTCTAACTTGTTTTTCAGGTGCAGTATTTTCACATGGTGGCTTATAAAAATATATTTAAAACAAACTAGCAAAAGAAAGCTCAGGACTGTATTGGTTGGAAACATGCAGAAGCAGCCTTCACCCTGCAGTGGATAGACAATGGCTAAAATGATTAAATGGCGTACATAACTACACAAATTAACATTGTAAATAAAATTATTCAAAACAGCAGTACCTTGAAAAGTAAATATAAGCAATGCTAACTGCACATAATATATCTTAAGTTTTCTCCTAATACCAACTGTGATGAGAAAGTAAATACTCCATTAAGGAAGAAACTCCCAAGTAGTTATTGAAAAGGGTTTGGTTCAACTATTCTGTCTCAGCTTCAGTCTTGATCTACCACTTAAGAATAATTATGCTCAGAGGATATAATTGCCAAGAGTTTTGCTATAATAATTATCAGACATCTAAACACTCGAAGTATTAGACAAATGGAAAATATTATTCATAGTACACTCCTTTGATTGCAATTCTGAGATAAGTATCATTGAGTCTGCTTTCTGGTAAGTGTAAATAGAACCACCATTAGGTAAATTTAGCTAGTTCAGATTTAGTTTTTTTTTCCCATGTTATTTTAAACTTCTTGATTATTTTGTATTATCATCAGCTGGTATAATTAATTCCTCAGAGGTTTATTTTTTTGAGAAGAATGATAATGTTTACTTCCCTGTCTGTTGAAAACAGTCATATTAACCAGGAATAAATATAAATTCACCCTCTTGATAAGAAGCCATTGCTAGATGTAACTAACTAAAATACTTTTGGACAGTATTCATTTTTCTATTTTTAGGGAAAGTTATTGGGTAGGAGGTTGCACAATAGTTTCAGAGGATCCTGGATGAAACTGATTATCTAGACCCATTTCAGTTGATTTCAGGCCTGGTTAGAGAACAGAATAGAATAGAATTCTTTATTGGCCAAGTGTGATTGGACACACAAGGAATTTGTCTTTGGTGCATATGCTCTCAGTGTACATAAAAAGAAAAGATACATTCATCAAGAATCATAAGGTACAACACTTAATGATAGTCATAGGGTACAAATAAGCAATAGAATCATACTATGATTCGTATGGGATTCAAATAGCATTGGTTGTACTTTTGGATGACCTCTGGCATGAGCAGGATAGGAATAGCACTTCCATCCTTATTCTCCTTGACTTCTCAGTGGCTTTTGATACCGTGGCATCCTTTTCAAACCATGGCATACTTTTGAACCAGTTCTGGGAATTGGGAATGTGTAGCACTGTATTGGGTATCCTGTGTTGTTTTCCCTCCTTTCTCTGGGATTGGTTCCAATCAATGTTGGTTGAGAATGAGAGGTCCCGTCTTCATCCCCTGCCTGGTGGGGATTTTTCAGGATTCGATATTCTTTCCACTCCTGTTCAACATCTACATCACAGGTGTCAAACTCAGTGTCACATTGCCATCATGTGATTTGTGATGTTTTCCCCCTTCGCAGAGCTGGCGTGGCTATGGCCGGTACGTGATGCATCCAGCCCGCAGGCCACCAGTTTGACACCCTTGATCTATATGAACTCATTTGATGAGGTATTATCAGTATGCTGGAAATAGCCAGCTTCATATCTGCCCCTCCCCAGTTGCATCCACCTGTCCCATCAGATTCAGGAGAAGCATATTATGGGCTCCATCTATGAAAGTGTCATCTAGCAGGATCCAGAAAGACAGCCTTTTCTGCTGTGGTGTCCACCCTTTGGAATATCATTTCCACATATCTTAGATTGGCTGCAACCCTGATGGCCTTTAAGACATGGCTTTGGCAATGGAGGTTTGGCAATTGGTGGGAACTTTTACAATGTGTGTGTTGAGATGGGATTTTGCTGCTGATCATATTTATTTTTGTTTTTAGTGTGATTATTGGTTTTGTGTGTTATATTTATGTTTTAACCTGTTTTTAATTGGTGGTTTTTAACTGTCCAGAGTTACTTAGGTGAGATGGTAGCCATACAATTTGAATATAGTATCTATTCATTTAAAATTGATTAAATTCTATAAATGCCAGCAAGTGCAAAATTAAGAAATAAAGACTTAATACAGTGATCCAATATCAACTGCCACAAGTCCTATGTACATTTATTTGATATATGTTAAATTAAATCCAGTAGCATTTACTTATTAAACATGCATAAAATAGGTTTATATGGTCTTTGGAATAATTGTTTTTTATTTGCCTAATTACACAAGGATTTATGCTACGGTGTATCATAAAGGTTAGCAGTTTTTTTTTCCTCAGAAGCTAAAATATTTGATCACATACTTGGCACCATGAGATAATACATGTAACACAAAAGCATAAAGTATTTATTACCAGGGCTACATCTTCAATCCAATCTGACTGAGTTCAACAGCTGCAGTGGAATTCTAATTTCAAAAACAGAAAGGTCACAAATAATCAAGAGACAATTTCCTTCTATTAAAAACAACTTCGCATTTTTGGATCATCTTGAAATTAATTCACAGAAAAAGGGAATAATCAGCATATTTAGTTACCGGTACATCCTTTGAACATGTCGATTAGACCAGTGGTCCCCAACCCCTGGTCCATGGACTGGCACTGGTCCACAGACTGCCAGGAACCAGTCTGCACAAGCTAGCAAAGCCCCCATCCATGCACATGTGGAACCATGATGAAATCACTCCCCCACCCGGTCTGTGGAAAAACTTCTCCATGGAACCGGTCCACAACATCCAAAAGGTTGGGGGCCATGGGATTAGACTAAAGAGGGTGGGATCTGGGACTACAATACCATGAGATTGGGATTACTGTTTTCTTCCTTTGGCTTTGGAAGTCAAACCATCTCCTTTTTTATTTATTTAAGGTGCTGCTTTACAAAAGAAAACCTATGTAGATCATAGAGAAGGGGTATCTTGACACAAACCAGTTTTCTAATATTGCACTTAAGAGCTATTACAATTTTCTTCTCCTTGATTTTAATAGGACTAAATTATAAATTGTATGCTGTTCATATAGGATGTTGTAATTTGTTCTGCAACAAGAAAAGGATTAAAAACAACTTTTTAAAAGTTAATGCATTAATATGATTCAAATATATTTTTCATGTTAGTCTTCTCAACATGCAAAAAAAATAGGTAGAAAATTACCACAGCAGATGTGAATATTTCAATTATTTCTTTTAATACATACACACACACACACACACATACATCTTGAATTCAGATGTATTTATCATGGTTAATAACTTGTTTTGAACTGAAAGTGAGCCATCAGACTTGCTTGGTACTTGAATGATAGACCACCAGGAAATGCTAGAGACATATGTTAGAGGGAACAAAATCTTCTCTGGAGAAGGAAATAGCAAGAAGACTGTGTGGATATATTTAGATTGTGATAAGCAGCTGAGATTTAGCTTAAGGCTTTTACTTTGTTTGCTTCTGGCTAAGTATACACAGGACTGCTTTCTTAACTCTTCACACACTTTTAATAGGCACTTCATATTTCAAAATCATTGAGAGCTAACCAGCATACAAATTTAATAAATAAAACACTGTCCAATCATCTCAGCTGCCTAGCAAAATATTGGCAGATGCTATTGACTAAATAAAGTGTGCGCAAGGGATTTTAGTTCTGTAGATTTACTAGAGTAGCAGGAAACAGTGAGTTCCAGTTCAGCCTCCAGCACAAAGCCAGCGGTGAAATTTTGTACCAGTCACCCTGTGAACTATGGAAAGAAAGTAAGGGCAAATCAATTCTTAAAATCTTGCCAAGAAAACTTGAGGGACTTGTCCAGCCAGTTGCCGGAATCAAGACTGACTTGAAGGTACAAAGCAAATTAAAACCTATGCTCCTGTTGAGTGATTATGTGCCATTAAGTCATTGTTAGCTCTTAGCTTCTTCTCCATGATCTGTCCCTAACTTGATCTTTCCAATCTTCCATCCATTACCACTGTAACTGAATCCATTCAGTTTACTGCTGGTGATGATGATCTCCTTGCTTCCACTTTTTCTAGCACATAACCTTGTTCAGAGAGCTGGGTCTTCACATAATGGGCCAAAGTAGGATAATTTGATCCTGATCATTTGTGCCTCGTGAGAACTGGGGGGGGGGGAATGTTTATTTTAATCTATATAGAACAACTTTGTATATTTCCTTAGAAGTCCCATCATATTCAGCAGAAGCCTCTTACCAAGTAAGGAGGCATAAAAAAGCTTTCTCCTGACAGTATTCTGCTTTTTCCTGTGTAATTACAAAAAACATTCGTCTTAAAGAGTAAAATATTATACTTTTAAGAACCAGAACAGAACATCCGCCTTGGTAAGAAAAAACTTGCTGGTACTTTCTAGACAAAAGATTAAATCTTTACAGGTCATGCTTATAAATATATGATAAAATAGCCGACCATTCCAGTTAGTAGCATAATCCACAATACTTTTACTACACCCAGAAAAGAAGGGATTCGTAGGTTCACGTGCAGATGATCTTTTAAGGCTGGTAACCAGGGGTGAAATCCAGCAGGTTCTAACAGGTTCTGGAGAACCGGTAGCGGAAATTTTGAGTAGTTCGGAGAACCGGCAAATACCATCTCTGGCTGGCCCCCGAGTGGGGTGGGAATAGAGATTTTGCAATATCCTTCCCCTGGAGTGGGGTGGGAATGGAGATTTTGCAGTATCCTTCCCCTGCCAAGCCCACCAAGTCACACCCACAGAACCGGTAGGAAAAAAATTTGAATTTCACCCCTGCTGGTAACACTATATTCCTTGTGCATTAGCACAACAACTGAACAACCTGTGTGAAAACCCTACTCGAGGCTTCAGTTCAGCACCGACATTACGGTTCAACTCCTTCATTGGAGCGCCCCCCCCCTCGCGCAAAAGCAACATATCTGGGAGCGCGCGCAGAATGGCGACAACGCCCCGTTCTTTTCACACACAATTCTTTTCCCGGCTTTCCAGCCCACGGGGCTCACGGCGAGCTGCGGGGCCGACGACGCGCTTCGTTGTTTGTCAGCGAACCATATTGACGGAAATCTTTTGATAGGCGATGCTGATTGGGAGAAATGCCGGGAAGGGAGGAGCCGCGGTCGCCATGGGAGACGGGTGAGGGAGAAGCCGGAAGCAGGCGCTTTAAGTAGAGGGTGGGGCGTATTCAGTTATATTTCCTCCGCGGGAGCCGCTGGGGCTGCTTGGGCTGGAGGGAGGCGCAGCGAAGGGAAGGTGTTTGCGGCGCCCGTTGTGTGCGTGGGTGTTGGTGTTCTGAGGTGAAGGAACAGATTATGGGCTGCTTCTTCTCCAAGAGGCGGAAGCAGGCCAAAGAGGCGAAGGCTGGCGCGGAGAGCGGAGATCGGAATGGGTCTCTGTCCGCCGAGGCCGACAAACAGCCACAGTATAGTTGGGACCAGCGAGCCAAGGTAACCGCGATTTCCTCCTTTGAAAGCGGCTGTCCTTGGGGTGGGGTGGGGTGGGGGGGTTCGCTGCTGAGCGCTGCTGAGGCTACTTCCTCTTCTTGGCTGACTGTGTTTGCACAACACATTGGGATACGTGGAGCTTGGCTGGTGGTGTGTTGCGCGAGCCCTCGCCAGTTTGGCTAGATCACGGATCAGTGTATCGTGTGAACCCAATCAGTTGAGTTAATCCCGTTTCCTGCGAGACAGTATAATGGGAGAACAAACACCCAACCGTTCCTTTGAAATAATAGAAATATTTGTAGCTCGGGTTTTAGATTTTGGCACTGGTTTTGCTCTCCAAGCTTGTTTCAATTTACTTTCTGAACGTTTCGTTACCAGACTAGGTAACATCATCCAGCAGAATTGTCTTGTCCTGTTCTTCCAGAAACTGTTTCCTCTCTCGTTCCAAGGAGATTTTCCTAACTATGGTTTTACTCAAACGGATACCATTCTAGCTTTGTTGGGAGTGGAACTCTCAAAAATATCAGCTCTGGATTATGCTGAATGTGGATTCTGGGTGTTGAACTTTGCTTTTTGGCCCATCTGATACCCCACCATCACTTTTCACAATGTTTTTGCTTGCCCGTTTGGCCTTGTCGGATTATTTCTGTAAACGGCAGATGTTGCTTGTGTGGCGAATAGGCATTATCTGCAGCTTCTTCAAGATTTGAGAGGTTGGTTATTCCTGTCATCTCAAAAGATGTGTGGTTAGATATTCTTTACCAGCCTTTAACCATCCTGGTGAATTTGAATTGTGGTGAGCAATTCTGTGTGGTATGGAGCTTTCCAGCCTTTGGAAGCAGTGATTCTGGCTTCCTTGGGCAGATAAATAGTATTTAAATTAGATTATTACAATGTATTGGTGCATGGATGTCATAGATCAATACAGCTGCAAAGTTAGAGATACTGTAAGATATTGAAATAAAAATAAAAAAAAATTCAGGAAGCCTTTGGAGGAAACGGGTGTTAGCCCATATTACTGAAGTGTAGGCAAGTTGGTGAAACTATCACAATTAGTTTAGCATTGCCATAACCTTTCTTGTTGACTTCTGTTTTATCAATTATAATTTAGTCTGTGTTGGACTTGGTAAATATTTAAACCTGATAGTGATAGTTCACAGCACATCAATCTATTCTTGTGTACATAATCTAAGATATAATGATCTTTCATTGTTTTCCATCTAGGTATCTCTTGTGTATAAAGAATGAGACTGCAGGTAGTGAAACAAGCTTTTAATATTCCCAGAGGGTTCTCTCTTTTTTTTCATAAGTGAAGCTGTATGAAGCATCCCTTTCAAAATATACAACACAACCAAGAGGTTTTTTCCCCTTTAAGAGAGAACCACCTTCAATTGTCCTTTACATTTGGTGCCTAAGGAAACTTTGAAATATTTTTTGACTCATTTCCTTTGAGTTATGAAAATAACTTCTCTATAATTTGCAATGACCAAAGGCTGAAACTTTTAGGGACTTCCATCTGCATTTTGGGGTGGGGTTATAGCTTTACTTGTATTTATGAGTTGCTTGCTCCATTGAGTTGAATTGAACATATCACCTTGGGATTTCCCGGTGATTTCCTTTCCAGGGACAATCAGGCCACATAAGGCATAATTTTCAAGGCTAAGTGACTTCTTTCACCTATTTTTTAAAATTGTGGGAGCGCAGAATGTTTAAAAGTGAAATATGAGATTCCCACTCCCCTGAAAAATACAGTATTTTCTGATTTTCTAACAAAATCCTTTTAAACTGGCTGCCACCTATTTTCCCTATATGATACATGTTACCGGTAACTTTTAAACACTTGGCCCTGATTATGGATGTAATATCAATATTTAGATTTATAAATGAATTTAAAATTAAAAACAAATTGCAGAATTAATTGTATCTTTTAAGTAGTTTATAACTTTCAATTTTTATATTTCAAATGCCATTTTGTATCAGCTGGTGCTTTAGAATGGATTATGCCAAGTAATAAATTTAACTTGTTCTAACATTAGGAAGAATTGAAATTAAGTTAGATGAGGCCTTATAATAAAACATTTTAATGGGGACTACAAATATTATACAATGGATAATTTAACTTTGGTTGTGATATCATTTGAAGGTGTGCTTAGGTTTTTTTCCCCTTGAAATGATGGGGAACATTTTGACGTTCGAGGAAGCTACGGTAAGATGATTTGAAATGCTGCTTTCAAAGATGATAGCATGTGGAATTATACTGTTCTATCATTATTTGCACAATCCTGCCAAGTTTAGCGGAACAACTTTTTTTCAGATTAGGTCAATTGTGACACAGCTTCTCAATTCCATTTGGCTTAATTTTAATTAGTACCCACTATTTTCCTGTTTTATATCTTGGATGTGCAATAAAGTATAAGAAACTATAAATTTTATTTTTTATCTGGCTAAATATTTTTTCAGTATTGTCTAGGAATGGAATATGTGATATGATTCCTCATATCACATATGAGGAATATGTGACTTATATGAGGACATATATGAGGACATATCCTGACTTATGTGCATTGTCTAGAACAGGGGTGTCAAACTCTCATCATGTCATGTAACATATCACAACTTTCCCCCCCTTTGCTAAAACTGAAGTGGGCATGGCCAGCATGTGACACATCTGGCCCATGGGCTGCAAGTTTGACACCCCTGGTCTAGAACCTATATATTTATGTAACTATGGCTCACTACTTAATTAAATCAAATAACACATTTTAAGACAAATTGTGCTTTTCTGATAAAATCCATATTTTTAAATGTAAATGTTTAATGCAGTACTTCAATATTATATTCAGAAGTATAATTCTATTACCATCTTGCAAGAAATCTTTGATATCAGTAAACTTAAACCACTAGAAATGACAAGTGCAAAAGATCAGATTCACACATGAAGGTTCAGTTAAAGTGATTTATGGCTAAAAGCCTATGCACAGGAATCTTCTCAACTAACAGTCAGCACTGGTTAGACATAAATAAGTGGCACTTAAGCATGATTGGACTTAATTTGCTTGTGGCTACATAGGGATTCTAAGATGATCCCCCTTTTCACTGTGCCTCCAGGTTCTCCCATGCTTTCTACAAAATATTTGATTTTCTTTTTATGCTGTGTTGTCGCTTTGTAAATGAATAGTATTTCACCAATCAATAGCATATTTGAACTATCCTACAGAATACTGTTCTGTATTGATTAACAATTTGTAAGCTCTTAATAGAAATTCTCTGACTAAAAAAACCTTTCCTTCAGTCTCTTCATCAATGGAATAGAAATGGTGACTATCTTAAGAGAGGAAATAAAATAACATTGATACTAGGTACTTTGCATAATATAGTACAGTAAATATTGATTCTAAATTTTTCCCAGACTTGAAATAATGGGGAACATTTCATAAGTTTTAAGAATATATCTTGACTATAAAATATTGCTTTTGTTGTAGATTGATCCGAAAGATTACATGTTTTCTGGACTCAAGAATGAAACAGTTGGACGTTTACCTGGGAAAGTTGCAGGGCAACAGTTTGTCATTCAGGACTGTGAGAATTGCAATATTTATATATTTGATCATTCTGCTACAATCACTGTTGACGACTGTATAAACTGCCAATTTTTTCTAGGACCTGTAAAAGGTAGTGTGTTTTTGCGTGACTGCAAAGACTGTAAGTGTGTTGTGGCATGCCAACAGTTTCGTACTCGAGACTGCCGAAAGATAGAAGTATTTCTGTGCTGTACCACCCAGCCCATTATTGAATCTTCTACAGGTATGAAATTTGGTTGTTTCCAATACTATTATCCAGAGCTGGCTTTGCAGTTTAAAGATGCTGGGCTAAGCATCTTTAACAACACATGGAGCAATATCCATGACTTCACACCAGTTTCAGAAGAAAATAATTGGGGTCTTCTAGCTGAGGATGCTTTAGTTCAAGACTATGTACCATTGCCGACTACTGAAGAATTAAAAGCCATGAGGATTTCAACTGATGTCAACAAGAGCATAATTCCAATAACCCTGGGAGGACGACCAAAAAAAAGTGAGGAATCTTGCTTAGTAGTGTTCTTTGCTGGAGATTATACAACTGCCAATGCAAGGAAGTTAATTGATGAGGTAAGAAGCAATTTGCTATACTTTATGTTTTGGGTTTAAAACGAAAACTATTTTACCTTTTTAGAAATTAAAGTATTACAAATCTGTAGCTTTTAAATGGATTTTATAAGGCATAATTGAATCCTGACATAATGCAATTTTGAAATGTGTTCCTTTATATGACTGCCTATGCTTTGCAGTTTGAAAATATCCCTGTAGGATGCAACAGGAGAATAATCCAGAGTAAAATTTGAGAATACACATGAAAGTTGCAGAGGGAGAAGAATCCCACTTCATAAATTGAAGTCTGCTGGTACAGCATTAAAGAGAATCTTGTAAAAAGGTGTTTGTAATATCCTCATGGTAAATGTTTTTCTATATCTCATTTTTAATTCAGAAAAGATCAGTGGCTGTGCAAAAAATGTCCAGCCAATTCTTTGATCTACGGTTAGGATAGGAATCTTGTTAGGATAGGAAAGTGTGTTTTGTTAGGGCAGAAGTACAAAAAAGAAAAAGAGTCCAGGAGACACATGAAAATTTCTTTAGCATCCAGAGTGGGAGGATCTGTATGTTGGATTTTCACTGCCTATTAAAGAGTCTTAAGGCACAAAATAGATACTTAAGCCTTTGCAAATGCTTAAATCTCTTTCCTGAAAGAGCTTTGATGCTGCTTGTTAGGTTACATTATATTTTACACATAGCAGGAATGGACCTCAGACCAGCAGAAGTTGTGCATCCTTATTTCAAGATCTAGAAGGAATTGGAAATTTCCATTGAGTTAATCATCCTGCTTATGACAAAATCCAAATTAAATCATCTGGCATTTAAATTTGAATTGTTATACATTGTCATAAATTATTTTCCATTGGACTTAATCTTTCTCACCGTTCATTTTCTTGACGTAGGTCCCATTCAAGCTATTTCTGAATCACATAATGATGCGGAGTTTTTATATGATTCAGTGTTATGTGTGTGTCTCCCCCCCCCCAATTTATTATGATTTAGAAGATATAGATGGCTTTATATAATGGGGAAATTGCTGTGCAGGAAGAAACATTTGCATAAAAATAAATATTTTGGTTTTTTTAAGGACTATTTCCATATGTTTATTAAAATTTTACATACTTCATATGTATTCCAATTCTTACTGAAATTCAATAGATGACTGGCAAAGGCTTTTGGCTGATACAGACAAAAGAAGTTTCAATGAAAGCCGATGATGCTCAACGAGTGTTCCAGCAAAGAACATCTGAATTCATCCCATTACTTGACAAAGGTATAATTATTTGAAAAACTAAAAACCTTGAAAAATTAAATTTTTTTCTTAAATCTGAATGTAATTCCTAAGGCAGAGAGCAATGAAAATTATACTGTACATAAATCTTTTTAAAAACGCCTTGTCATCAAGTGGCACATTTCACTTGCTTCCCAAATCAAAAAAGTAAGCAGGGAATAAGTATAAACAGACAATATCCAGTATGATGTCCACTTTCTGTACTTTGTCAAGCTAGGCTAGTCAACTCTAGCTGAAATAATTTATGGAGAACTACTCTCAACAAATGTGTACACAGGCATACGTACACATGTATTTCCATTTATATACTTGCTAGAAGTTGCATTCCAAGAAAACCCAAGTCAAGAAAATAATGTATAAATAGCTACTTATATACCATATTTTTCAGAGTATAAGATGCAGCTTAGTTTTTGGGGAGGAAAATAGGAAAAAAAATTCTGCCTACCAGGTATCTGGCTAGTGTCCTTAGTCTGGTCAGCTTCAGCACACTAGTTTGCTTATTTGTATCCCCTGCTTGGGGATAAAAAAGAGCTTCTAAAGCACAACTGATCTTTGGAAAGAGAAGCAATGAGAAAAGCAGACAAACCAGGGAGATCGCTTCACTTGCTAGCGCCTCGTTAGGGCTGAAAAAAAAACTTCATAGCTGAGAGTTGGAGCAGGCAAAGCACAGAAGATCGCTTTACTGAAAAAGCTTCTAAAGCACAGCTGAGAGTCGGTGGGAGCAGGCAAAGCACCGAGATCGCTAGCGCCTCGTTAGGGCTGAAAAAAAGCTTCGAAAAATCTACATTCGGAGTATAAGATGCACCCAAATTTTCAGCCTCTTTTAGGAGGGAAAAAAGTGCATTTTATACTCCGAAAAATACAGTAGGTCTATAGAATAAGGTTCATTATTTATGGAATAGATTCCTCCAACTATACAATCATATTGTCAAATGGAATATTCTCATATGCAGTCACATTCTCTTTCCATCATAAAATGGGGAAAAAGCTACCTGGAGGTAGGAGAAATGCCATCAGTGGAGAGACAGTTATTTGTTAAGTTTAGATTCGAACTTCTAGATACCAACGTTAGATTCGGCTGTTATCGGAAAATCCCGTATGACAAAAGAATATGCATATGTGGGGTAAACGTCGTGGAGGACACGGCGCATATAATATTCGAATGTAGTCTCTATCAGGAAGTTAGAAATCAATATCTGTCCCCAATTATAAATAAATTTCCCCACTGGAATATAAGCCAAAAATTAGGATTTCTGTTGAGGGCTGACTCTCCTCCCCTGGTAAGAGCGATCACTCGATACCTTAAAAGGTTGACGGCAATACGAGCCAGTTATATCAAGGAAAATTTTATCGATTGTAAGAAAGATGAGCTCAGTTAGAGAGGAGCTATCCTATTTGGGTTATCTAGTCTTCTAGTCTTGGCAACTTAGCTATTGAAATTTGATATGGTAAAATTTTAATGTCATCTATCATATATTTTTAGATTGCTATTTTTGTAACTGTTTTATCTTTTTCCCTTTTTCTTTTCTGTTTTGTTTGAAAAGGCCTTCGGGCTATTCAATAAACTATACTATGCATACCAAAGAGAAGCCGGATGGAAAGAAAACTGGATAGTGATATAGAAAAGGATAGGGAAGGGAAAAAAAGATGCCATCTTTCAGCATTACAGGAAAAATTAAATTGACTAGGCAAGCAGCCCCTTCCAAGTGGTGGTTATCTTAAAAGACTGATCTTGATGTCTTCAGCCACTTGACTCTCTACCCATTTGCTCAATTTCAGCTATAGCTTATTCTCAGTGACTGTAGAATCAACGTATAGGTAATATTTGGGGGGAGAGGACATGGTTCCTACTAGTAAATATACTTTTTATAATTAGTCTCTTTTTTCTTTCACAGACATGAGGGATTTACAATGTTTTAATTCTCACCCTGTGCTATATACAGGATATTTGAGCAATTTACAGAATATAAAATATTCAATAACAACTATACAATAAAACATATAAAATTATATATGTAAAAGTGACAGGGGAATTGAAAACAGAAGTGGAAACAAAAAAAAAAACCCTCACACTTTTCCAAAAGTCAACTAGAAAAGGTCTTTGTGAAGAGAGCTTCTTCAACAAATGTCTTGGTACTGTAAAATGAGTGCCTCAGAAACTTCCAGGGGTGATCATTCTATAGTGTAGGTGCAACCAGATCAAAAGCCCATCTGAGAGAATGCAAAATTACCGTGGATTTGGCAGACATAGCAGAACCTCCCCCATAATCTCAGCATTTGATCAGATCTGTAACACTAATGGTGTCAGGATTCTGGTCCAAACATATACATTTTAAGCAAAACGCTGCACTTGGTTCAGATTCTAATTCAGTTGCTTCAGCAGAAGTTACAAGATGATACACCTTACTCAGCAATATGATTACTGCAATCTACATCACTGTCACTTCTAGGTCAAATGGAAGGAAAACCTCACTTACATTGTAGTGATGTAAGCATAAATTTGCATATGTAAGTTGTCCCCAAGTAATAATTTGCAAGTCTGGCAGTCATAAAAATAATTTAAAATAAAGTAACATTAATGAGGTGTGGTTCCAAAGCTCCTGAAGATTATTCTCAGTGGCTTCATATAAATGTTAAATAGTATTAAGTTAGTGCTTTATGACATTCCACAACAGATCTACCAGAATCAGAAATACAGCCATTTAATATTTTTTATGCAAGTAGGAGTCAGATATAGTTAACACAGTATCCTCAATTTATGAAATTCAGAAAGGTACCATAGTTGACAATATGAAAAGTTAATAGATCCATCAGAAAAATAAAGGGTTGTACCTGGTATATTTTCCCAATATTCCAGAGCAGATTTGGGAGAAGTCTGCAATGCAGAAAGGATTATTTTGTTCAGTTTCTTGTACTCAGAGGCATACAGAGTTGAAGACAATATCAAAATACTAATTCTTCATTATTCCTTTTCTAGGTCCTGTTGTTGCTTTAGAGTTTAATGGAGATGGTTCTATAGCAGCCTGTCAAGACAGTGTTGTTAATGTCTTCAGTGGAGCTCAGGTGAGTAGTGTGGAGATTTTCTGGAAATTGTAGCCTGTTTTTCTAGGGTACTATTTTCTCCACAGAATTTTACTTTTTAAAAATGAAATTAATTCTGTCCTTTCTCTAGAAACTTGAAAAAGTTAGGGCACATGTATGGTTCTATTTGGTGATGGCAATAAATAAAGATATATCCATTCTGCTTCTACAAAGTCACATATGTTTTCCTAATTATATCAGGGATATCAAATTCACGGGCCGGATGCATTACACGCTGGCCACGCCGACCCCTGGTTTAGTGAAGGGAAGAAAAGTCATATGTCATGGCGACATGGCGATATGGCGACGACATGACGCCGCGAGTTTGACATCCCTGATCTATATTGTCAATATGCCCTAGTGACTGGGGCAATGAAAAATTTTGTTTTAAATTTTTACAGTATTAATATGTTTTGCATTTTTATTATATATTTTATGAATCTAGATGTAAATACTTTTAATAAATACATGGTGAGTGTCAGTATTATTCAATTAACTGTGGGCCCATAATTACTGGGCCCCAAATTAATTTAATTGTTAAATGAATTCTTGAGTTGAATTATCTTATGTAATAGCTAGAAGATACCAAGTCTATATCATTTAAAGAGTCAGATAATATAATTTCAACGATCTTTTGACAATGAGAATATATTTCTATTATGCTTGTGTCATTCAATTTGCAGTTTTAGATTAGCATTCTAATATGAACCGGTTGACTGGCTTATTTAAAAAAACAAATTAAAATTCTGGAATAAAGCACTTGAGTTCTAAATCTTAATTGTGCTTTCTTTTTTATCCTAAAATACAGGTTTTTGTATCTGAGGACAAGTTGTCTGCTTCAAGAGAAATAGACAATTTCTATAATTTTGCTGATATGCAGATGGGAATGTGAAAAAAACAAAAGCACCTTACTGAAAAATATCTACCTTGATAGTTGAGTTGAGCATTAGGTTTGTTCAACACTCTGAATTAAGTGAATTTTTTACCTTTTTTGCCTTTTTCCTTATAATACTGATTTTTCAGTAATACTATAAAATTGAAGTAACTCTAATCCCTCTTAACTGTAATGTGATTCTTTCCTGCATATTATATTTTAATAATATAACATTTTCAGTTATAATGGTACACTAGATGGAAGTATAGATATTAGAAAGCTGGTGCATATTGAAGATTTTTTATGTATGTTTGTATCTTTGAGCATAAACTCAATTTTGACAATGGCATGTTTTATAACATTGAACAAGCATTACTAACAATTAATATGTCCTGAAATTTCCAAACACTTCACATGAAATCAGTATCATTCAAAAGATTTTAATTCTGGCTGGTTTGTCTCATTACTATAAAATTAGCAACAATGAGAAAAATAGTTATTTTAACTTTTGCTCTCAGTCCAAGAGTGACTTTCAATTGTTCGATTATGCTTGAATGACATAACAGTTCAAGAAAAAGCACTTGTGGAAACAGGGAAGGTTTTGCTATGGCTTCTGATGAGTATCTCCAACATAGGGGATTTTATTGTTCTTTTGCTGTATTTCTCTGGGAGTCCTGCTTCAGATTTTTGTATATATTTTTTATAAATATATTCAATTCATAAATGCAGATCTTACAGAAATGGATGTTACCTGTAGGTCTGATTCCCATTTACAAGTCTTTTTCTGATCCAGAGATGAAAGGCATTAACAGCTAGAACAGCATTTCTCCCCAGGCTGAACTTTATCTTATTTTCTCAAATGATTTCTTCTTTGTTTTACATGCCAAGTTCCTCTCCAAATACAGGAAAGTGGTGGAGCTCATAAACTGCTTTTGACTGCAAAAAACTGAGAATAACTTTTAAGAAAATGGCGATTCTTAGAAGACATGTAAGGCAGAACACAGGTCACAGAGGAACTCTAATATCAACATCCGCTCATTAACAAATAAGAAACTGAAATATAGGCATATCACACAGCCTGTTTCACCCAAAACCCATATACACATAATTGAATAACATGATCCTTTCAACTCAATAGAGGCCACTTCAAAATTTCCTCACAAATTTCCTGTTTAATAAATAATGGTTAAAATGAAGCGCCTACACAAATCCTTTCTCAGTACCTCAGATATATTATGTACCATTGAAGTGGTTTAGAATGGTAAAATATAGATTATGAGAATTAAAAAATAATAATGCAATCAGTTTATCACTTGTTCAAAGTGTAGCAAAATGGCTTTTAGCCATGCTGTAGCTGCCTAGGAGCTTCCTTTAAATAGAGTAAATGTTGCTGTTTAAGGATTATACTGCAAATTTACTGGTATATGAAAGTTTGATATGTTACACAACTGTAAAATTATTTTTGGTATAGTTAATGTTTGATATGTAAATACTGGTTTCTTATATTAGCACTTTATGTTGGTTAAAGACTGTGTATAGAATTTTTACTTGTACATTTTAACAGAAAACAACGGTAAGAGGAAAAAGAGAAAATTTCTGCATTGTGCATTGGCAGTCAATTTAATCAATGAAAGCATCACAGACATTTACTTGTTTTTTTATTATCAAAATGGAAGGACTCACGAATTAATTTCTGAATTGTTATGTATTTGATATTGTTTATGAATTGAATTTATTGGTACCATATTATAGAATTTAAGAAAAATTTATACGGTATGTTATAGCTTTTATATACAACTTGTCTAGCATTTGTGAAATGTGTTTTATAATAAATACTTAAATGAAAGCTTCCCTTTATTTATGGTATATTGCATTTTAAAAAAAGTACCGTGGTCAGTATTGCACATGGTTAATTCCTAAATCTTTAATCTTATACAGGCTCAATTTATGATCACAACATACTCCAGAATTTCAGTTGTAAGTCATTGCTGTTGTAAATCAAGGAACCATGTGACAGGGCTCAATTTTATGATTGTTTTTACAACGGTGGTAAAGTGAGTCAGCATGGTTGTTAAGCGCACCACATGGGCCATTAAGTGTATCCAGCATATCCAAGGGGCATTTAACCGTTTTTTTAACAAGGACTACCTGTAATCTTATTGTGTTTATTTTAGATAGATTTTGTTGGATCTGATGCTGATAATCTCACTTACAAAAAGTCTAATGGGAAGATGAGTAGGTGGCAGAGATTTAAAGCTCCTTAGAGACTGGGAAAATGACTTTAGGTAATCCTTGACTTACAACCACTAAACTTCCATTGCTAAGCAAGGTAGTAAAGTGAGTTTTGCCTCCATTTACAACTTTTCTTGCCACAGTTGGTAAGTGAATCACTGCAGTTGTTAAATTAGTAACACAATTGTTAAATGATTCTGACTTTCCTATTGACTTTGCTTGTCAGGTCACAAAAAGTGATCACATGACCTGGGACAGACCATCATAAATACATGCCAGTTGGCAAGTGTCCAGGTTTTGATCACATGACCATAGAGATGCTGCAAAGGTCTAAGTATGAAACATGATCATAAGTCACTTATTTTCAGTACTGTTGTAACTTTGAAGTCACTAAATGAATGAATGTAAATCAAGGGCTATCTGTACTTCAATAATCTTGTCATAAAGTCCTCAGACCATATGAGCCAGCAAAAAATTATAGTCTTGTCTATTCATTTAATTTTCCCAAGCTAAAAATGAAAAAGCAATGAATTTACTAGGTAGATATCAAGGTTATGTCAGAACATCAGTTTATTTTAAATCTCTGCTCAACTTGGTAAAAGCAACAGAATGGTACTACAGCTCTTAATTTTCCTAGCATTAGTTAATAAAATGACAATGTGAACATAGCACTCAGAATAATCCTCTGATGGTTTTTTCTCAGTATGGTACAAAACCAATGAGTTTTATGCAGGGGAGAGAATAAAAACTTACTGTATTTTAGATCTGGATGTGTTGAGTATTTTAAACTTCAAACAAGACAGTCTGAGCTAGTTGTTTTGCATGTGCCTAACTAGAGACCAATTTATATTTCTTTAATAGATTGGTTAGATTTATGGAAGATAAGTTCACGCTGGTGATATATCGTCCTACAATTTACTTACCAGCAAGTATGATTGGGAGATGACTGCCATGTTTATATCCTGTTTGAGGATATATACCAGTGATGGCTAACCTTTTTGCCATCGCGTGCCAGGAGAGGGGGGGCGGGGGAGGGTCACATGCGCACATGCCCATGCGCATGTGTGCGCAACCCCCTCCCCCCGCTCCTGGCACATGATGGCCTGGTAGGCCCGTTTTTCTTTCTTACCTGGTTCCAGATCCTCTCTGTTTATCTAGAAACGGCAAAAACAGCCTTTCCCACTCCCTTGGAGGCCCTACAGAGGCTGAAAGGGCCCATTTCCCAACTCCCGGTAGGACAGGAAGTGACATTTTTTGCTGTCCCCAGCCTCCAGAACCTCTCTAGGAGTCTGTAGGAGCCTCTCTAGGAGTCTCTGGAGGCTGGGGAACAGGAAAAAATGTCACTTCTTGTCCCACCGGGAGTGGGGAAATGGGCCCTCTCAGCCTCCATAGGGCCTCCACGGGAGTGGGAAAGGTTGTTTTCGTCGTTCCCAGATACACAGAAAGGATCTGGAGCCAGGTAAGAAAGAAAAACGGGCCTTCCCCACCCCACCCCCAGGCCCTCCAGAGGCAGGAAACAGCCTGTTTCCCTACTTCTGGTGGGCCCAGAAGGCCCGAAAATCAACTGGCCCGCGTGCGCATGCGCCCCAGAGCTGAGCTGGCGTGCCCACTAATATGGCTCCGCGTGCCACAGGTTCGCCATCATGGATATATACTGTTTCCTAGATGAGTAGTGTAGCAAAAGCTGTAGTAGGTAGACTTTTACTTTGATCTGGCTGTTTCCTTTTGGCATTTAAACTTCCATTCACATTTAGGTTAGTAAATTTTTTTTTTTATGTTTTTTTTTTAATTTGATTTATATGCCGCCCTTCTCCGGAGACTCAGGGCGGCTTACAGTGCGTTAAGCAATAGCCTTCATACTTTTGTATATTTATACAAAGTCAGCTTATTGCCCCCACAAACTGGGTCCTCATTTAACCTACCTTAGAAAGGATGGAAGGCTGAGTCAACCTTGAGCCTTGGAGAGATTCGAACCAGCAGTAAATTGCAGGCAGCTGTGTTAATAACAGGGTGCTTTAAACCACTGTAGTACCAAGGCTCTTTTTTATATCAAAGTGATCTCAACATGGTATATTTGCTCTAATAGTAGCACTATGGTATGATGAATAGAACTATGTGTTTATCAGGAACACTAGTTGTATGCTATCAAGCTGCAAATACAATTTTATGAAAGTATAAAAATTACCATATGGGGAAGTAGTTAAAACAGCTTCAGCTCTTCTTTATCAATCATCACTCAGAATGGCTGAGAATCATGAGAATTTTGCTAGGTTGAAAATGGTTCTTCCACATTAAGTTCTACAACTTTGGATATTGAATACAAAAACAATACTGCAATAAGTATCCACATGGCTTTGAGAATGTGTCCAAGTCAGTATTTACTCCTGGTAAAATAGGGTATTCTTGGTGTTTTTGGAAGTGATTTGCCATTGTCGTCTTGCTTTATGTATCTAGCCAGAGAAGCACATACTGGATAGTTTTTCTGCCTCACTTAAAGTCTTCCATCACTACCAGTTTCATTTCATTTTCAGAGTTCTATAGTGTTATTTCAGTTTAATTGCCCATACATCAAACAGGATTAATTTTATCTAGTTTCCAAATTAGGTTGATAAATTTGCTGTATTTTTATTATTCAGCTATTGTAAATTCCTTATGCATGAAGTGACTTCATACATAGGAGTCTCCTTTTCTACAAATAATTGAATCAGCAGCTTTTCCATGTCGTAACTTTTGTTCAAAATGGGGATTATGAAATTGGCACCATGCTGCAAGCTATTCTAGCATCTCACACAGATTATGTGACAAAATTGCATTGTATTGGGATATAATAGCGCTTCCCTAACTGTGCTAAGTTTTGTGTTAACAGAAAAGTGCAAGTATTGACTATCAGGCTGTTCAATATATTTTCATCAGTATTAGGATAATGCATATCAGCTACAATATTAAATGGTTTGTTTATTCAGACTTTCTGGATTTGTTATTATTTTCATACAAACTTCATTAAAACCTATGCTAGATCTGAATTGGTAATGAAATTAAGGTTATATGGGTTTATAACTGAAAGCATCTGAAACATTTTTATATAAGAACGATGGTTTGCACACCATTTAATTGTAGAAATGATATGATTGTCACAGAGAAAATTGTATTGTTTGTATTGAAATAAGATTTCCTGCCCTTATTCCCATTGTGGATGACCTGGCTAGTTGACATGTAAATTTTTGCTCTATCCCAACTCATCCTGATTCTTCCTAAAATTCCTTTCATGAAATGTGACTTCAGAGATTGAAGGTAGATTTATTGATTTTCTAACCATTTTTTTCTACTTCTTTGTCAATTACATAAAGATAACCTCAAGCAAAGATCAACTCCTGGTGACTACATCCATACAGTTTTCTTAGCAATGTTACACAGGAGGTTCACTATGTCTTTTTTTGGATTTTTTTCACTTTCTCAGGCACAGTAACATTAAAGTCGTCATGCCACCCAACCATCCAAATAATACCGTAACTAGTGTAGGACTAAATATGCTTACTTTCAAATACTAGCTACGATTGGCTGGGCATATGGTGCATATTCTTTCCAAAATTGCCTGAATATTTTTGGGTGAATTCCACGGCTATTTATCAGCAAAACAAATGCATTTATTCAGGTTAGCCGCTTCCATGTATATATTAAGTAGTTTTGTTTTGCATTATATTAATTGTAACGTGTACATAGGTATGATAAAATTTCTCTGGTGGAAGAAAGCATTTTATTTTCAACTTACGCGGTGGGTAGAACGTGATAAAAAAAAAAAACCAAGAGTGTAGTGAGGACAGTGGGCATATACCGATTTTCCCAACAATTTGAGGTTGGAAAAAAATGGAATTTAAGAACAAAAATTACCCAAGCTTTGGAAAGCAACAGCAGGTAATGGGCCTCTGAAAGTTTTCTTTGCGCTGCTGGGGGATGCTAAGAAACCCGGGGGCGGCGGAGCGTTTTGCTATGCAGGTGCCAGGCAGCCCGACCGGACTCGACCGCGAGAGAAGAGCCGATCCGCCGCCACTGCCGGCAGGGTGGGAGAGAAGGGAAGGGGAAGAGGCGGAGCCTGAGAGGCGGCGGTGGTGGTGGCGGCAGCAGTAGTGTCAATAATACAATAGGGCTCTTGTACCGCCGCCTGGCCTGCCAAGAGGGAGACTACAAGGACAAGGGCCCGCTTCCCCCACAGCGCCAGAGGAAAGAGGGGGGAAGCAGGCGGCATGTTGCCGGGCCGTAGTCAGGACAGGCAGGCCCCGGGGCAGCGCCGCGACGACTGAAAAGAGGACACCGATGAGCGACGCCAGATAGCAGCAGCCCGAGCGAGACTCCAGGCCTGGCGGAGCGAAAATCCGTGGTCGCCGCCTGCCTCAGAGCCACAAGGTGAGCTGCGGAAGACAGGGGGCCCCCGGCGGCGGCGAGGTTGCGGGTAGGGCCGAGGCTGTCGCGAGTGCGCCGGAAACACCGCCGGGCGCCCGAAGAGATGGAACGAAAGGCAGCTCCCGGCCCTGGCCGGCGCGATTGAAGGGCCGAGTCGGCTCCAGGCCGAGCTCGGGGTGGCGCTTTACCCACATTTGCCGATCCCGCCGCTGCACCGAGTCGCGCCGCGCGCCCCCACCCACCCACCCACGCACGGGCGGCGCTTGGCGCCAAGGCCTGGCCGCTGGAGTCACGCTGGCGGGGCGGGAAGGGGCCGAGCCTCCATGAGGTGAGCGGGGAAGGGGAGGAGCCGCCGTGCTAAGCGCCGCCTCAGGGACCGCTGCCCGTGTTTGGGAGGGGACACGTGGTCGGCCGGGTGGTCGTTGGCTGTTCCCGGCCCGGAGGGTGAGGTGGGGGGCGAGGGATAAGTTTTCTCCTCTCGCTTCATCGCCCCCTCCTCGGCTGGGGGCGGGGGCGGCTTTAGCGCAGCGACTCAGGCCTTCCATTTATGTGGGCATTCAGAATCGATATGCCCACAAGCGATGTAGAACCCCCTTCCCTTTAGTTTCTGATTTGCTTTTATTTTATTTATTTTTTTAATTATTGCCATGTTTTATTTTCTGCCATCGGGTCTACCGTAACGCTGCGTTTGGCCGAGTTACACGTCTGCCGTGGTTTACTAAATTGTTGCCGTTCATCTAGGTTGCCAGATGAACGCGCGCAAGAAATGAGTTCCATCGATTCGTTCCGTTGTGGTTCTGCCGTAGCTCCTATGAATGACTTTGTAGCGCCCACTTCACGGTTGCATGTTGGGGATTTGTAACCGTGATTTTCAGCTTTTCTGAATCCGCTACGGCCCAGAGACAGTTTCCGTCCCGTTAGTAGCTTGAATCCAGAGAGTTGAAATCCGCTGTTATTCTATACAGTTGTTCAGCCGCTTCCAACTTTTTGGTGACTCGATGGATATACCGGTAATTTTATTACCATCAGTAACTCTTAATTTTATCACCATCAGTAACTCTTGCCTTGACGTAAAACAAGCCAGCATGTTTTGAGTTATACTATCCTTTGAGCTTCCCTTGGCCTTTTTTCAATTGAGGAGGAAGATTATGTGCCGTCAAGTTGTTCTCCTGTCCTCCAGTTGTTGTCGAGACTTAACAACCACATAAATAGATTTTATCCATGGTGATCTATCCCTACCCCGGTTCTTCAGCCCTTCCAGCCTTGCACTCATTGCTGCTGTAACTGAATCGCTCCACCTTGCTGCTTGCTCTTCTTGTTTCTTTTCCTTCCATCTTTCCCACTTTAGACCTGCCTCTGAGACACATTTCACATGCGTCTGGCACTTTTGCAATAATTCCTATTTCTGTATTAAATGTCCAGTTGAGTTAAGCTTTATCTTTCATTCCTAGTTTTGCTAGCTAGTGAGAGACTGGATTTATTTCTAGTATTTTTGCTGGGACCTGTTGGCTTGTGCCAAATAGGATCTGATTGCTATGCCTTCTGTGTACAAGCAAAAGAAGACATTATTAGAGAGATAGTCTTATGAGATAAGAATTCTTGAATTGCTACTCCCAACCACGTATATATTCAAAGCCACAGTGTGCTATGATCAGAAAATAAATTACTGTGCTTTGGTAAGTGAATGTATCATATCTAAAATATAATTTAAGCAGATGCAGCTGGGGTTACCATATCTGGGTTGCAAATATTTGGTCAGCTACTAAGTTTTTTTTAGTGTGTATGTAGAAAGTCCATTTGTAAAAGATTATATCAGTTACCGCAGAACTAGAATAACTTTTACTTGGTGTTGTCTACTATCTTAATGTAACTTACTGTATCATACAACAGTTGAAATATTTACCGAGTTGGTTCTGCTTATCCATGAGCCCAGTTCCATTTTTAGAAGTTGCTATCAGTAGATCTCCTTTAGCATAAAGCTCCTAAATGGAATAGAGTAAGATTGGATCTCTTAAATTTGAGTTGCTTTGAAGCAAGATGGGCAGCAAACAAAGCTAATAATAATGTAAGATTGCCACTAAAACCAATCTAATTGGGTCAAGAACTGGAATAGCTAAATTCCTTTTTTAATTTCAGTGAAGAAGGATATTTAGAATAAAAATATTACCTGTCTGATAAAACCATTCTTACTACTTAATTATAATTGTGGAAGGTTTGATTTTTATTTGATCTTTTAAGCCATCAGGAATGGTTTGCTCAGGTTTAATAAAGTATGAGAGTTGTAAATGTATATTGTTGAAGAATGAAGCTTTTATACATTAACTGAGATGCATGCTTAAAGATTAAAATTTACTAATGCTGTGTGAAAAGACAGCATATTAAATATCTAAAAAAATAATGAAAACTCTAATTGGGGATTTGAAGTATTTTGTGACTAGAGATTTCCTAAAATATTACAGAATATTGAAGATATTCCTTTTGATATTAATTTTCAACACTGTAGAACAGTGGTTCTCAACCTTTTTTTCACCAGACCCCCTTTAAATATCTTTTGTCACCACAGACCATGGCCTGGACCCCCAAGACTTAACTCAAGATTTAAATCATAAGATCTCTTCAAGCCTTCGCGGACCTCCTGTGATGACATTGCAGCATCCAGGAGTCTGCGGCCCACAGGTTGAGAATCACTGGTGCAGTTATTTTTTAAAAATAGAATCGGAAGATTTAAAACTCACTGTCATATTGGAACTACCTATCATTCTATACGAATTGTCTATATATATATATAACTTTATATATCTATATAACTTTATTGGAGATATTTATTGGAGATAAGGCAGTTATGTATTATTTATTTATTTATTTATTAAATTTATATAGTTATATATAAATAACTATATTATATTATATATAGTTGAAGAAGATTAGATTCAAGAAAACTGCATTTACTGTATATAAGGTGAAAATATTTTCCTTAGGGAGGAAATTTTGCTCTAAACCTGAGTATAAATTTTGCTTTTGTTCTATAAAAATAAGTTACATTAATTAAAGCAAATTAGTAGACTTAATTGAATAGAATATTCAGGAGTTTTGAATAAATAGTAACTCAGAAAAATGAAGTGATATTGAAAAATATTATTAGACTGTATGTAATTAATAGCTGAGATTGTAGAATGGAAAGTTGAAGGCCTTCCAGAAATCATCTTGTTTCCATGTCCTGATCCTGCCTTCTGCTTTGGGTAGTGGTTTGATAGTCCTCTTTGCCCTCAGCTATCTTCCAGGGCATGGGTGTCAAACTCGATCACATCACATGATGTATCGTGATGTTTGCCTTTGCAGAGCCAGGGTGGGCGTGACGCATCCGGCTCATGGGCTGCCACTTTGACTCCTGTTCCAGGGGCATTGAGCCTCTGCTTCCAGTGTACCTGAAAGACAGAATTTTCATATCCTGTGCTACCTTAGTAACTATTAAAAGTAGAAATAAATTAAAAAATGTAGCAATACATGCAGTTTTGGGCATACTGTGGTATACTCATATGATACTGCTGTTATGTGAGCTGCATTGGCTCCCAGTAGGTTTCTAGAAGCAATTCAAAATGCTGGATATTTCCTGTAAAGCCCTATGTATATTCATGGGAGAGGCACATATACAAACTGCTGTAAGTCCTACACCGTTCACCTGAGTTGGATGTACAAACCCTCAAATTAAAGCTGACAGTCTGCAGTTAACACACATTGTGTTTGTTTCATTCCAACTCCATTGTGGTGGTGTATAGAGCCAAAGATGTTAGAATTGTGTCGATGTCCCAACATTTATGGACCTGACTGTAAATTGGTCCTGGCCATTGAATTTAGAGGAATTGTTTCTAGAGCCATAAGCCTTTTCACAAAAGAAGAAAAACAATCCTTATTTTAAAAAAGGAAAAAATGTAAATATTAATTTAAGCTTTAAATATTAAAATGCAAATAAGTGTTGGGTAAAGGTATTTCAGAGCTGCCTAGATCACAAAATACTGATTAAAAAGAAATATTCAAAAGTTAATGCGGTGTTCTAAGTAGTTCACAAGAAGGTACTGGTCTGCTAAAAATAAAAAAAAAGTTCTCAGTATATTACAAATCATAAGGCAACTCCAAAGGAAAAATGTGATTAAAAAAAATTATGAATGCCCGTGAAGTGAGAATCAAAACAATTCTGTAACTGATACAGAGAAATGACAAATAAGAAGCTGAGACAATGAGACTGAAGTACCACGGAAAAAACATTAATTAAAGCTCAGTATAATTTTTTGGAGATTAATGTTATCTATTTCTGTAAAATATAAATATTCTAAAACAGTGGCTCTGCTTTGTTCATTTGGACCTCACCACTACTTGGAAAGTTCTCGCTATTTATCAGAAACTACTGGGTGTCGTGAAGTTTCATCTCTTCCCTGTCTTGGTCCACGCTTCAGTGGAGTTGCTCCCAAGTTTGCTCCTTATTTAAAAAAAAAAAAAAAAACCCAAAACTCCTCGGCTTTAGCAGAAGAAAGAAGTGGAGTATATCTCTTTCTAATTCACCAGCATAATCTCTGCTTCAGAATACATATAGAACATCTGACATTAGAGCCCGAACTTCCTTGTAGGGGGTGTGAATTGATAGTCTGAATGAGGGACAAGACTGTACCCATAGTCATACTGTAGCACAAATCTTTTTTAAAAAAATAGTAATAATTTTTAAAAAGTTGATATTCTGAGTCAGTAAAAATATACATTTCACGATGCAAAAACCATTTTATTTTATAGACAAAAATTGCTCTATGTTGACTACTTATTCCTTCAGCAAAGTTCTCTAATGGAAATAATGTTTCAGTTTTGTTGATAACAAATCTGCTTAATATTCACAGTAATGTTAACAATTTGAATCTTCATATTTCACAGAGCATCAAATTGATTTCTGTATCTCCTTTTTGAGACAAAATAATAATAATCAAAAATAAATAAAAATAGCTACCATTTGGAAAATTTCAGCCTGTTAAAGCAAGAACAACACTTTGGAGGTTAAAATCATATGATACCCCATCTCATTTGGTCAGTCATCCACTCAGAATTTCCAGTTGCTAGGAAACCAGGCAATCAATTATTTGGGTTCCCCTATAGAAAACCTCTTACATTCCTGGGAAACACTAAAGCTCCAAAAACTAATTTGGGAAATGCTGAACTAAAACATAGTTGAAATGTATGCCCTGAAAGTTGAAGTATTATACCCTGCAGAAAAAAGAAAAAAATCTAGACTAGTTAAGGAGAAAATTCCTACCTTTTATAAGGCAGTATACTTTTATAGCAGGTGGTTTTCCTTTTTAAAAAGAGATTTAGTGGTCTTATTTATGATGACAAGAAACCTTTATGTAAAAAAGTGAAAAGCTTTTGGTGTGTCCTCTTCATTTTCCAAACATTGCTTTTCATTTCCCTTTTTAAAATCTATGAAGATCTTATTAAATATAGAAGTAGAATATAAATGAATTGATTAATTAAGAAATTAGAATAAATATTTGTGGGAGGTATAAATATTTTTAATAAATATATTGTTAGAGCACATAAAAAAGAATTAAAAGGGCAAGCTTGGAGATGGTTATACTTTTCAAAGAGATATGGAATAATGGTTATTGCATTTCTTTGTAAACTTTCAGAGAACAAAATGCCATTAAAGATAAAGGAATGTAGTTAGCTGATTTTTACTTAGTTTTCACAAAGCATCTCTATGGCAGAAAATAGATAAGACAATAAGAGAATAGTGGATGCATTTGAAGTATTTCCAAAATAGGCAGGGTTTTTTTTTACGTTCCTTTAAAAATTCTACTTTAAAGTTCATATTGTAAATAAACAATCTTAATTACATTTTCATAAAGCAAAAACTAGATGATTATTTTAAACATTCTATCTGAACTCTATATTTATCCCATAAATGCAATGCGTGCTCCCCCCTGCGCGTGCACCCCACGCTCTGTTTTGGGCCTGGAAAGCCGCCTGCACCAACCTGGAACACAAAATGGGGGCACGGGTGGTGCATAAGGCCCCCCCGCACCCCATTTTGAGCCTGGAAAGCCGCCTGCACCCCCTGCGCATGTGCCCTGCCCCCATGTGCATGCACGTGTGCATTTCCTGCATGCACCATGCAGACCAGCTGGCTAGCAGAAGGCGCGTGTGCATGCTTGCTGGAGCTGGGCTGGGGCAATGGCTGGCATGCCCGCAGAGGGCTCTGCGTGCCATAAGTTCGCCATCACGGGTATAATGGGTGCAATGCACTTTTTAAGGTGTCTGTTTTCAAAATCTATATCCCAATTTTTCCCTTTTGTTGTAGGTCTAATATGCTCTATATTTTAAAATTATTTTCTCAAGCCTTCATTGTGGGAATTCTCTATTTGCCTGCATAACATGCTCAGAAATGTTTCTGAACTGAATAAAATTTTCTCATAAACTCTTCAAGCAAGCATGTCTGTGATTATATAATACTTTATATAATTATTGGTAGAAAAGGAATTAATGGAAACTGTTACTGACCTTGCAGACTGCAGTAAAAACAGACAAGGATCAGGAATAATCATTTTGCTTCTTTAGCTATTCCCCACAGCTTTCCCACCAGCTAGATACAGCGTACCTATTCATTGAAAGGATGTCTGCTCAAAGGCAGCATAGGAGTAAAAAAAGAACAGTGTTAACTTGCTTTGGTCCGGAAGGATATGAACAGAGAAGTCCTTCTTTCTAGCATGTAACTGAATAGAAGGGGTAATGAAAAGCGAGTTCTTCCAAAGACAAATGTAAATATTGTCAAGTATTTAAACAACAGAGTTGAAACAATGTATGGCTATCTAAATAAAATGTAAATGTACTAATTTGATTTCTGTTAGCTGCAATTGTGTTCTGAATGCAAATGGTGTTGGGGATATTTTACAAATTTAAATTTATTTGGTAAATTCTTGGCGTTGGTCACTTCAGGTCTAAAATATAGCAAGGTGTCAGAGCAAAATGGAAATTAGATTTGCACAAAACAACAGCAATAATAAAATCTGTTGTCTCATCGAAATCACAACTTATTAAGATAGAGTAATATATGTATTATCTCACATTCAATAATTATTTAATGAAACAGCTATGTAATAATTTAATAAAATATTTAAAATATAATACTATGTTTCAATTTTGTTCTTTAAAAGCATAATTGTGGGTGCTATGAAGTTTTTTATGAAAAGCAATTTCTTCTTTAGAAATTGGAAACTTCAATGGGATAGTTAAATTATGCAGTAGTTTAAGCTTTTTTGTGAAATATATTGCTGTACTGTTTTGTGATTCTCATACTGCCTTGTACTTTACCAAACAATGTATTTTAAAAGTAAATGAATTTCTTTCATTTAAATGTTTTTGGCTATTATCTGTTTCTGTTTCTTTTATTTACTTTCTAAATGTGACTTAGAAATAAAATTGGCCCAATTTAATTGTGTAGAAATCTCTGCAATTTATTTCTGCAAAAAGCAACATAGAATTTCAGATCTTAAAATAAACCAATGTTATAACTATAATTTATTACATCCCTATTCGGATAAACCAGTGGTGAAATCCAATTTTTTTTACTACTGGTCCTGTGGGGATGGCTTGGGCATGGCTTGGCTTGGTGAGCATGGCAGGGGAAGGATACTGCAAAATCTCCATTCCCACCACACTCCAGGGGAAGGATACTGCAAAATCCCCATTCCCTCTCCACTCCTGGGGGAAGGATATTGCAAAATCTCCATTCCCACCCCACTCTGGGGCCAGCCAGAGGTAGTATTTGCTGGTTCTCTGAACTACTCAAAATTTCCACTACCGGTTCTCCAGAACCTACTGGATTTCACCTCGGGATAAACTGAAAGTAGAATTTGTAAAAATATGCCACTTTATTTCTTTTAACAAGATGGATTTTGGAATTATATATCTTAAATGTTTTAATTGTCTTGTTATTGTTGATTTTTTGGTATGTATGTCTGTAGTTCTTTTTTTGGACATTTTGTTCTACAAAACATACGACCTCTATTGAGCCTGAAGTTTATGTTAAGAGAGAAATTTGTTAAAGTGAGTTTTGCCCATTTTATGACTTTTCTTGCCACGTTTCTCAAGTGAATCACTGAAGTTGTTAAGTTAGTAATATGGTTGTTAAGTGAATCTGGCTTTCCAATTGTCTTTGCTTGTCAGAAGGTTGTAAAAGGTGATCACGTGACCCCGGGACACTGCAATGGTTATAAATATGCATCAGTTGTCAAGCATCCAAATGTAAATCATGTGACCATGGGGATGCTGCAATGATCATGAGAGTGAAAAATGGTCATGTCACTTTAAACAAAGTCTTATAAGTGAACGACAGCCTGTAGAAGAGAACTTGAAAAATGAAAGAGTTAATTTTTGTTTCATAAATCTATATATCTTATAACTAAGGAAGCTACTGGGCAAAATTATCTGGTGGCCTAGGGTTGGATATTTTCAGTAGTATGCTGATGACACTCAGTTATTTATATCAAATTCTGCCCAAGTGATGCCATCAAGATTCTGTCTCAGTGTCTATTATAGACTGTAGAAATACACTTCCAATTCAATCCTAGCAAGACTGAAGATTATTGATAGTTGGGAACTGGTGCTGGAAATCTTTCAGGTTAGTACTGGATGGGATCATATTTTTTTCATAGCATAACTGGTATGCAATTTGGAAATCCTCTTAAACTCGCAAAGAGATAATAGTAGGATGGCTAGAATGGTTTTTATACAAATTTATTTTGTGTGCCAGTTATGCCCATACCTAGATCAGGAAACACTATTCATAGTTACTCATCGCTTGGTTGCTTCTCTAGATCAGGAAGCACTCTTCATAGTTAATCATCGCTTGATTGCTTCTCATATGGATTGCTGCAGTGTGCTTCACATGGGGCTGCCCTTGAAGATCAGAAGCTATAACTGATCCAGAGCACATTAGTGTGAGTAGTTACGGAACCCCATGAATAACCCCACTAATGCACAAGCCATAGTAGTTACCAGTGATCTTGTGGGTGCAATTCAAAGTGCTGGTGATCACCCTAAAACCATATATGGCACAGGGCCAAGAAATGGCTACCTCAAGTTATCTGCCTACTCAACAAGATTGGACACGCTCCAAGACTCATCTATCAAACATTTTACATCACTCGGATAGCACGCCTTCTCAATTATTTTACTACAGTCTTTGCCCTATGGAACATCATGCCCCCCAAAATATGGATGGCACCAGTAGTGCTAGCCTTTAGAAAGATTTGGACCTGGTTCTTTTTGGCACACGGTCAAGAAGTTGCATCAACTGTTAATTTGTGGTATGTGACTTAGCCCTGTTGTTATATGGGACTTCATTTGATTTTTATGTGTTATGATTTTTTAATCTTTCTTCATGGTTAGGGAAGCAGGCAGCCTCATAATTTGAACATAGAAAAACTTGAGTTCTTGAATTTCTCCTTTCTTTGTGTATTGCAGTATTTTTTTTTCTTTTTTTTTTTTTTGTAATCTTCAAGTTTAATTGCAGATGTAAGCTCTGGTTTACCAGAAATTTAAAAAAGTAGAGAATGATTTGCAGTGGAAAAGGGAAGAAATTAGTGTTCCAAATTTGTTCAGATAGCACCAAATTACATACTGGCATTGGATACAAATCTGCTATTGACTGAAATAATTCAATTGCATGATTAGAAATTTTTGAGTTTTAAAGCAACTTAACAGAACATTCTAAATTGTTGTTCTACAAGAACTCTTTTTGGTAGAAAAGTGATATGGAAAATGATCAAAAAGGAAACTGGGACTTTCTTTATGGCAATCATTGAAACTGTTCACTTCATGTTTTTATTGTGTTCTTTTGGAAGTGAAAGCAGTTGCTGAATTTTGTTGCAAAAATGGCACTTTTTTTCAATCACTGTTAGAACTACTGCTATTTTTATATTTAGTTTGTCTCTGATTCTGAAATACAAGAAGCTCTTTCCCACTGGTATGTATTTTAAGGTGAAATTAAACCTCTTGAAATAAAGTGCCCATCTCACCTGTTTTGGCGACAGCTGTCGGGGGGTTTGGAGGGTCTCCAGGTTCTTGTGGTCTGTCCACACTTCAAAAGGCACCCCCCAAGAAGTTCTGCCATGTTACCAATGCCCAAAGAACCGCAAAGGCCTCCTTCTCCCAGATTGGCCAGTTATGCTCAGTATCCATTAAATTTGGTAACGTATATGCACATGGCTGCAATCTCCCCTCTGCATTCCTTTGTAGGAGGACTGCAGCCACCACCACATCACTCGCGTCAACCTGCACCACGAAAGGCTTAGCCGGATCTGGGTGTTGGAGCACTGGTTCTTTCGCGAACAGTGCTTTTAGGCACTCAAACACTTCCTGGCACTCGAGAGTCCACTGTATCAGATAACCTGGATGGGGTTTCCTAAGGAGGTGTTTTGTCTTTAGGAGGTCAGTGAATGGTAGGGCCACTTGGGCAAACAATGGGATAAACTGGCGGTAGAAGTTGGAGAAACCCAGAAAGCTTTGAAACTGCTTTTGAGTTTTGGGTTCTTGCCAATCTATCACCGCTTTGAAAGTGGGGTCCATCTCCACCCCATCTGGTGAGATAAGGAAGCCTAGATAATACAATTGAGTCCAGTGAAACTCACACTTGGATAGTTTCACATACAAGTGAGCGGCTAACAGTTTCTTTAAGACCTGGTGTACCAGAGGGATGTGCTCCTCCAAGATCTTTATGTAGATAAGTATATCATTGAGATATACTAGTACCTCGTTGTACAGGTGTTCATGCAGAACCTCATTGATAAGCTGCATGAACACCACAGAGCACCTTGTAAGCCAAAGGGCATTACTCTGAACTGTTAGCTACCAAGGGGGCAATTAAAGGTGGTTTTCCATCGTCCCCTGCTTTTATGCGTACCCTGTAATATGCCTCTCTGAGATCCAATTTGATAAACACCTGTCCCTCTGCCAATCAGGTCAACATATCTTTCATTAACGGAAGGGGGTACAGGTGTTCCATGCATACTGCATTAATTCCCTTGAAATCTACACATAATAGCAAGCCTCCATCTTCTCTCTGAATAGGACAAGCGTGGCCAGCTGGGATCTTGTGGGCTGAATAAACCCCCGTTTCAGATTCTTTTCGATGTACGCCCTCCTTCAGCTCTGGTGGGGTCATGGAATACATCTTGGGCTTTGGTAATACAGCCCGGGGAGTATCTCTATCTCTATCAGTGGGGCAGTGGGGAGGCAAGGAGTCACATTCTTTATCACTGAATACCTCCTTCAGATCTGCATATAGCCCGGGATAGCCCAACTCTGTGTTCTCCTGTGATTGGGCTATGGCCTCCAGTGCACCCTGGTCTGCGGTCGGGGCTCAAGGCTGTTCTTCATGCCTTGGTGGAATAGGCCCCAGACCTATCCTAGGGTGTCTACAACAACCCCCCCCCATCACCAAATGGGCAGGCCCCACTGGTCCAGCGAGGCTAGGCCCAAGACTTATTTTTTTTTAAGACAAAAGTTTTTTTTATTTTTTATATTCAAACAACCAAACACTACACAATCAATTATCATACATCATTTTATCCCCACCCAACCCCCCCTCCCCAATTCCCCCCCCGACTTCCCAGAGCAAAAACAGGATATAGCATTTGACTAAAATATGCTAACTATTACAGAATTCAAAACTCTCTCACACTTGTTAACTCCCCTTTTAAAAATTATACTTCAACCTTCCTTTTATAAGTTCTCTTATCACATTTCACATTTGTAAAAAAAAACAAAAAAAACCCATAATCTTATTTTAAACATTTTAAAATCTCTTAGTACATTAGCAGAACATTCTCCAAAATATAAGTTTCAAAACTTTCAAAAAGTTATCCATTAAATTTTAAGTTATCCACCTTTAAACTTCAATACTTTAAAACTACCATAAAATTCAGAAGTTATCCAACTTTAATTAAATCTTTTAACATCATGAGACAATCTCCAAAATATAACCAGTCATTCTTTCTTTCTATATTTTTTCCAGTCTTTCTTCAATCATACTTTCTTCTTCAGCTTTGCTCCTCCCTCTGCTTTTATTTTCAAAAATTTTTGGGTTTGAGATTGTAGTTGATGTGTCTTTGGCATGCGTTCTCTTCTTGGGGTTGTTTCCTTTAATTTGAAGCCCCCATTTCGACTCTTCCTGCATTTGTAGACCATCAGTTCGTTCCTTATATATTGATTCTGTCTATAGAGCCAAAACTTGTCAAAATATTTATCAACCTTCAGTAAAGAGTCTTCTTGCTGTTTCTCAATTAATTGAATGGAAGCCTCTTCCAGAACCTCTGTTCGATATAATAATCTCCATTTTAGCCCCAGCAATGTCTCTTTTATCCTCCAAAGGCACATTAGCCTGATTAATTTCTTCCTCTTTTCCAGCCAGCAAATCATTATTATTCCCCAATTTAAAATCTTGAATAGTTTTTTTTAATTATCTGTCTTAACAGTAAAAGATTTTAAAAAATCTTTTAAGTCCTTCGCAGTTACCACTTGTAAATTTGCTGACTCATATAATCCATCTTTAATTTCAGCCATTTTTCAATTGTCTCTTTATGTTTGTATTAATTCGGCTGTCAGGTCATTAAATCCAATTATTTTCCACGCAAATTAAGGATGTAAGTTAGTTAAAATCAATACCACAGTCTTTTCCATTCCACTTCCACTTTAAATCTTTTTCTTGAATAACCTGATAGCTTTACCAATATTACTGATGTTAACAAGGACTTTCACTTCACTTATAAATTTCGTTTTCACGCCCTAAGGCGCCATCTTTCCCTTTTTAAACGGAGTTAACATACAATACTTGCATTTTTAGTCTTCTGGATTAACTCTGCCAGCATCCAAAATCCATAGTCCAAATTCTTTATAATCTTTCTAGTTACTTTGCTGGTGTGATCGCGACGCTTCAGTCTGCTTATTTTTAAGCAGACTCATCCCGGTTCCGGAGCTCTTAAAGGGCTTTCAGGGAACTCTCACTCTGCAAACCCCAGGCTAAAAAAAAAAAAGCCTGGGGGTCTAGGGGAGCTCTACCCAGACCCTTCTGCTCTTCTCTCCCCCTTTTCCCTGGGGGAGAGTTTTTAAGCCTCTAGACAGCTGATTTTCGCTGTTCTAGCGGCTATACGGAGTCACGGGGCTGGAGCTCCTAAAAGGAGCTCCGTCGGCATTTTGCGGAGCCACCAGAAGTCCGGCCCAAGACTTATTTTTGGTACAACCACAAATCACGGTCTCCCGATGGGCATCCATCTCCAAAACCACCTCAATCGTAACATGGGTGGCTGGCTGACCTCCTAGCAACGACCCGTCCATCTGTTTGAACCTTATGGGATGAGACAGCCATCTGAGTTCCACACCCAAACTCTTGGAGACCCCCGCGCTTATCAAGCAGTGGGTGCACCCTGTATCCACTAAAGCGGTACAGTTTCTCCACCTCTGGGCCTCTACCACGATCAGGATTACGAAAGACTTAATGGGCATACCATTGGGTCCGTCTCCGCTTCCCCCTCGCTGCTGCTGTTTGGTCCTTCAGTTGGGTTTAGCATCACATCGCTTGGGTCACGAGTACAGCCTGTTGAGCCCTCCGTAATTTTTCTGGCGTGGTCTTGATACTTTTCCTGGCCATCCCCTGCCATACACTGCGGGTTCCTTCTGCTTTTTTCTGCCCAGGTTCCGTGCATTCAGCTGCTCGATGGCCCGGTTTCCGCATCTGAAGCAGATCAGGGGTGGCCTAGCTGGCGCAGGCAGGCTTGGTTCCACTATCGGTTGGGGCTTTATAGCCGTGGGTTAGCTTCTTGAAGTGAAGCCAGTAGGACGAAACGGGGCTTTCTGATCCTAGACTGGCCCCTTTGACTGGTCCTCCCTGAACTCCACCCCTAATTCCGTAGCAGCCTGGTATCAAGCAGTCAGGCGGGGAGGCAACCCCTGGCATAGGCAAGCCTGCCATAGGGTCCGGTCTAACCCCTCCCTGAAAGGGTGTACTATCAACCCCGTACCTTGCCTGCCAGACGACGGAACTCTCGTATGTATTCTTTCACAGGCCTTCCTCTTTGTCGTACAGCCAGCAGCTCCCCCTCCGCCTGCTGGGAACTGGTTTGTTCCTGGAGGGAGGCCAAAAAGAGGCTGAGGTCCTCCAACTCCTCGGTGTTGTCTCCATATTTTTTAATGGAACAATTTTCACTTTTGGGATAGGATACATATTGATGTATCAAATTTATATCTATCCTTTTCTCCAGAGTTCAAGGCAGAATATCAATGTGATATTTGTCTCTCTCTCCACTGGGAGAAATGGGCCCCAGAAGGTGGAGCAAAGGAATGGTGGCTGGGGCCTTCCAGGACTGGAAACTTTAGGGCCCCACCATCCACAGATCCTGTGCTTACTTCTGATGAGCTTCAGAAATGCTCATCTTCTCAGCATTGGTACCTGAGGTCCTCAGTATTGATGGCTGAAGTTTACAGCTACATACTCAGGCTAGTTAAAGCAGATATCCATAATATGAATAGGATAGATGACTTAAGCCCGTGATGGCGAACCTATGGCACGCGTGCCACAGGTGGTACACGTAGCCATAGCAGTGGGCATAGCAGCTCAGCTCTGGCGCGCATGTGCGTGCCGGCCAGCTGATTTTTGGGCCTTCTGGGCCCACCAGAAGTAGGGAAACAGGCTGTTTCCTGCCTCTGGAGGGCCTGAGGGGAGTGGGGAAGACCCATTTTTCTTTCTTACCTGGCTTCAGATCCTCTCTGTATCTGCAGAGGGTGAAAACAGCCTTTCCCACTACCTCGGAGGCCTTCTGGAGGCCTGAAAGGGCCCATTTCCCAACTTCCAGTGGGACAGGAAGTGACATTTTTTGCTGTCCCCAGCCTCCAGAGACTCCTAGAGAGGCTCTAGAGGCTGGGGACAGCAAAAAATGTCACTTCCTCTCCCACTGGAAGTTGGAAAATGGGCCCTTTCAGGCCTCCGGAGGGCCTCAGAGGGAGTGGGAAAGGCTGTTTTCGCCCTCTGCAGATACATAGAGAGGATCTGGAGCCAGGTAAGAAAGAAAAACGGGCCTACTGGGCCATCATGTGCCAGGAGCGTGGGTGGGTGGGTGTGTTGCGCGCACAGGGCAGGGCACATAGAATTATGGGTGTGGGCACACGCATGCGCAAGCCTCCCCCACCCACCCCCTCTCCTGGCACGCGATGGCAAAAAGGTTAGCCATCACTGATTTAAGCTATTGTGAGACCAAGAGGGTACTTCCAAGGCTTATCAATTTTTAATGGAACAATTTTCACTTTTGGAATAGGATACATATTGATGTATCAATTTCATATCTATCCTTTTCTCCAGAGTTCAAGGCAGAAACATAGATTTCCTTGGAGGAAGTTGTAACAGTTACTTTCTCTATTTAGATTTGGGTTTACTGTGATATATATATGTATTCTTATGTCTTCATAATCTGTCCAGATGCTTGGTATTTTTGTACCAATTACCTATGTAAAAAGAAATCAAGTGTTTTAATCTTTTTTTATTTTTTGAATTTTTTTTAAAAACATACATAAAACCATCTTCAATTGCAAATAGTGTGTCAGTTGGTTACAAATCTTTTGTGCATCATTCACCAAATTCATAGCTTACAATTTACAGTTTACCTAAATTCTCATATCATTGACCTATTATATATCTTTGTATTATTATCCTCATTAATCATTTATTTGACTATGGCTATTTCTTCCCTCATTTATTCAAAATATTCTAAGATTTGAGTTGATTTTTATTATAACTTATGTGAAATATAACATAAAGATATATTATCATTGGATAGATTCAAGAGAAGGTGTTTTAATCTTGATAACGTATTTTTTGCTTCAGATGGATTTTGCCATAGATATTTTTTTTTCCTCTAATGGCCTTCTTTTACACCTAGGATCAAATGTTGTGAGTTCGTGTTTAGTCTTGAAACCTGACGCTCATTCAGTCAACATGTGGAAATATCACTGTGTTTTATTATATATGTATAGGAAGATTCTAACTATCAGTACTGAAATGGTAATTTTATTATTTTAACTATAAACATTGCATTTAATGAATAAGAGCGCAGCTGCTTTCAGACATAATGGAAAACCAATGTGCAGATCATTGCTAAGAGGCTGTTTTGAGCTTCTAGATGAGCAGTAGCAAAGAGATGCTTATTTGTTTTCGGTTTCCATTCAAATTTTGTTCAGCACAAGGCTTCAGCTTTCATATGATTATTGCATTTTCAAACGAGAAGTGTTTATGAAATAAAGTCTTCTTAAAATGATATTTACAATTTAGAATACAGGTGTCAAACTTGCGGCGTCATGTTGCCATCATGTGACGTATCGCAATATTATTTTCCTTCGCAAAGGTGGGGTGGCATGGCCTGTGCATGATGCATCTGGCCTATGGACCGCCAATTTGACACTCCTGATTTAGAATGATATTTGAATTGATTAGTATTTAAATTTAATGTGATTGATATTTAATTTTATTTATTAGATTTTTATCCACCCTTTATTACTTTATAATAATTCAAGGTAGCCAACATAGATAATACTCCTTCCTTCTCCTATTTTCCCCATAAAATAAGGTGACCAGATTTTAACATTGGTAAAGCGGGACACCCACCATTTTGTGGGCGTGGCTTGGAGGTCATGTAACTGGGTGGGCGTGGCTAGCTGGTCATGTGACCGGGTGGCCATGGCTATGTGTATAGAAAGAAGTCATTTCTGACAGGTCCTCGCACTTTTGACTGGTCCTCACACTTATGACCATCCTTACATTTATGTCCGTGCAGCATTCTTAACAACCATGTCACTCATTTCACAACTGCTTCTCTTCACCATGGTGATAAGATAGGGCAAAAAACGTAAAAGGTGAGGACAGTCATAAGTTCGAGGACTGGTCAAAAGTGTGAGGACCAGACCAGTCAAAAATAACTTTTTCAGCCCTCTGAGTAGTCCATATGCATAAAAGGATAAAGCAATAGAGAGGGATGAAGGAAGGGAAGGGAAATTAGAGGAGTGAGGGTAAGAGAGGGAGGAAGAGAGGAGGAGAAGGAGAAAGGAAGAGGAAGTAGGGAGGAGAAGAAGAGGGGAGGAAGAGAAAGTAAGAAGGAAAGAAAAGAGAGAGGTGGTAGGTTTGAGGAGAAAGATTGCTGTACAAAAAAAAAGATGAAAGAGAAGAAAGCCAACCCCAAACAAATATAAAGATATTAAGATAAAGAATGAATTGTTAAACTTTAAAGAATAAAAGAGAACAAATATGAATAAATAGCAATAATTAGAAACACACATACAAACAAACATACAATGTATTTTCTTTGAACAGAATATTTGGCTGGTTCACAAATTTAAACAGTGTATAGTCATTTCAATTAAATTTACAATTTCTATATTTCCTTTTTGCCATATTTATTCCTCATCTATTTTTTTAAAAAACCAATATTACCCTTCATCCTCATCTCTAATCTTAATCAAATTCAATTTTTCCCTTCTATTCTATATTATACCCCTTCCCATTGTCATCTATTTTTATATCCATCCTCACATTGGTTAATTATGTAATTATGTAATACAGTTGTTTAATACAAATTCAACATTTTAATATAAATCAATTAGTTATATAACTATCTTTTTTGTACATTAATCAATATGAACATGAATATTCCAATTATTTCCATGCAATCCAATTTCTTACAAATCAATTAATTATATTTGTCAATAATAATAAACCAAATAATTTCCCCCATATATTCCTCCAACCACAACTTAACCATTCCTGCTTTCAACACAATATACAATTAGTAGTATCTCAATTATTACAATTCACTAGTTAAATAGAGCTTTTTTTCTTTTGTGTTTTAAAATCTTGAATTCTCCTTTTTTGCCCTAAATTTCCCATTGTTTGCAGTTTTGCACCTACCTTTTTTGGTGAGGAAAAAGAAAAAGAAATCTCTCTCTGCCGCATTTTGCCACGTTGCAGCAAAGACCCTTCTTTACTTTCAGTTTCGCTTTTAAAGCATAGTTAGGGGGAAAAAATCTCCAGCACTCTGCAGCTAGCAACTAGAGCCCTGAGCAAAACAGCTGAGAGCAAATCAGCTGAGAGTGGGGAAGCCGATCTAATCAACTTGTGCTAATTAACCTATGCTGAAGCTTTAAGGGGCTGTTTTTTCTATTTTTGCAGGCATCTGTCTACTCATTTGTTTTCTTTTAACACTGATCAGATGTAGGGCGGCCCTTTGAAGCCCTGTGGCAAGAGTTTAAACAGTTTTTTTTCCTCTAGCCATCAGCTGGAACTCAGGAGGCAGCTGGGAGCAACCCACCACTGCGCCTTGCATTCTTTCTAAAAATTGGGACTTTTTAAAAATGCCGCGAGACACGGGACAAATTGTTCAAAAGCGGGACTGTCCCGCCAAAAGCGGGACGTCTCGTCACCTTACCATAAAAGCAACCCTGTGAAGTGGGCTGGACTGAGAGAATGACTGGCCAAAAGTCACCTAGCCAGCTTTCGTGCCTAAAGCAGAACTAGAACAGAGTCTCCTGGTTTCTAGGCCAACATCTTAACCACTATATTAAATTGGTGTATTCTCATTTACTCATGTACTTATATTAGAAGATTCCAAGTAAGCATGAGAATTTCTTCATTTTTTGTTATGAGAGAAAATTATTGAACTGTAATGATAAAACTAGGATAGGTTTTTTTTTTTTCCTGGTGGAGGAGGTAGTAGAATTTGGCTTTATTTTTTTGCTTCAGTGTTAGTAGATAAAACATTGGAAAATCTGAGAAATTTTAAAAAGTTGAATCAGTGAAAGGTATGATTGAAAGTGGGATTAATGTAATTCATTTTAAATCACATAGTGAATATAAATAATCTGCTGTAAAAACAACTGATCTATTACATTTTTACAAAAAGAATAATTGCAAATTACTGTATTTTCAATACAGTACTGTGAATATTTATATGACTATATATAATATGATCTGCTCTTAATGTGTGATTTCCTTAGGCTTTGGCTATGACCATCAAAGTTTTAAACAGTAATTTAATCAAGTGATCTCCACGTTCTAAAGTAGTCAACATATTCATCTGTCTCTTTAGTTGAGAAATGGCAGGAAGTTTCATGTAAGATCAGAGAGCTCGCTATAATACTTCAAAAGAATGTAATTAGCTTGCTTAATAGTATTAGTTTTGCCTAAAATTACTTTTGGTTGATGGTTGCTGAATCTGTATTTAAAATCTTTGCACAGCACTTGATAGTCTACTTATTAGCATAGACCTGTTTTGTTGGATATTGGTTCTAACTGATCAGAACTAAACATTTTTCCTTGTTGCACATGTAACACTTCACATGCAGGCAGGCACAGTTTTTATTAAAGATTTTAATTTGCAAAGAGTTATACGGTTGTTGCCCCCATAAAAATTAATTTTTGGTTAGGCATTTTAAATTCCCAATATAACTGGTATGGAACTATGACAGAATAGTTGGGATATCTGTCTTGTGCAGATAAATACAGTAAGCTTTACAAATGGAGATTTATTCAGGCTTCTGAGTTATAATAGATAGATTGATTCAACTGCTGGAATTTTGGAGTCTGATATTCAAAGCTTGGGATGTAAATACAAATAAAGAATTCCAATTTGTCATATTCATGTTTCTTCAGATATTCTAGAATCTAGATGAACAGTTATTCTGTCATTACTATTCTTCCATCTGGTTGAAATCTCTATCCTATTCACAGATTTATGAAGTTAATGTAAAGCTGAAATGTTATTTTATTTCCTATTTCTATTTTAGGGGGAAATATTCTACTTGCTGCTTCCAATTTGTTAAACAGTAGAGCCTAAAAAAATCCATGTTATTATCTGCAGATTAAAAAAATCTCTGGTCTATTTTTATATGATCATTTAATTACTCAAAAAAAGCCACACATCCGTCTATCCATTTTATATGCCCATCTTGCCTGGAGGTGACTCTAGGCTGCCTACAGTCATTAAAAACCATTAAAACCCATTAAAACAATAAATAGCAGCATTAATTTAGTTTAAAATTGACAAAGATGGGTAGGAAGGGAGCAAGATGATATGACAGGGAGGTGTGGTTTTTATCATAGTCGGTTAACCACCTCCAGAATACTGTGCTTCCATTGTGGTCCCAGGTCAGTTGGCAAAGCCAGGTCTTCAGGTTCTTTTGGAAGGCCAGATGGATGGATATGGCTGTCACCTCTGGAAGCACAATATTCCAAAAGGCAGGAGCCACAGCAGAAAAGCCTCTTTTCCTAGACCTCACCATCTGGAATTCGTTGACCAACAGGGTCTACAGTATGCTCCTTATGCTAGCACAGGCCAATCCCATTGGGGTGAGATAATTCCTCAGATAACCTGGATCCATACCATGAAGGGTTTTAAAGGTGATAACTAACTCCTTGAATTGGATTTGGAAGCAAACTGACAACCAATATAGTTCATAGGACAATGGAGTAACATGGGCCACTCTAGGGGCTCTAAGAACTGTCTGCACCATTGCATTCTGCACCAGCTTTACCTTCTGGATACTCTTCAAGGGTAGCCCGATCTAAAGCGCATTGCAATAGTCTAAGCATGAGATGACCAGGGCTTTAGTATAAGGATTCCTGATCCAGGAAGAGTTGCAACTGGTGCACAACACAAAGTTGCAAAAAGCTGTTCTGGTCATGACTGCCACCTGCTTGTTGACAGGAGTCACGAGTTCAGGAGAACCCTCAAGTTGTGCAGAAGGTCTGTCTGGGGCAGTGCAACTACATCCATCCAGAACTAAAGATGTTAAAATCCTGGATCCCAAAGCTCCGTGTACCCAAAGCCACTTGGAACCAGATTCAGCCAAAGTCTGTACCCATGCAGAACCCCACAGCTTCCAAACACTGCAAGAAGGGAGCATCATTTGGGTCACCAGGATGGAGATGTAAAGTTGAGTATCATTAGCATATTGTGTGCAGATGAGAACAGATCTAAATTTTTTTTTTTAAAGAAACCCAAAGACTGAACAATTAAAAATGCATCACAAACATGTAGCTATCTAGAAAGCCTGCTCAGCTGTTGGAAAGGAAAATAGAAGCAACCAGATATTTTTTCTGAACAGTTTCTTGAAACAAATCCAAGAAATTAAGTGTAACAATGGGGATAAGATCTTAAAAATGCTAGACCATGTGGTATCATGTGAGAATTCTTAAATTATTAAAATAAAAGAACCACTGATCTTTTAACAGAAAGTATATAATAACCCTAAGATCTGCCTAGGTGTCCACTGAAATCTGATTTTAAAAAATGGAAACGAATACTGGTACTTTGAATATCACTTTAAAGTAAACTATAAAACCATTAGTTTCTATAAAATTAATGGGCCTATAGCAAAAAAATACCAATGTAGAAGAATTACCATGGCTTCTGCTAAGAATGAATTGGGATTAGCAAAAATAGCAATAGCACTGAGATTTATATACTGCTTCACAGTGCTTTTACAGCCTTCAGCATATTGTCCCCAACAATCTGGGTCCTCATTTTACCCCCCTTGGAAGGATGGAAGGCTGAGTCAACCTTGCTAATTTCTTGGAATTTTTTGAAATATGAAGCACACTCATGAAATGTGCTTGCTTGCTTGGACTTTCAAAACGCTTTTCGAAAACACTGATTTAAAAAATAGCATCATGGAATAAGAGGAGAGATCCTCTTATAGGCAGCTAGTTAAATAAGAGAAAGCAGTAAATAACTACTGAACAATTATTGAAATGTGGATTAAGTGGTGAATATTTTCAAAAATTGAATCAAGAGATGTGTAATTTATTCCTAGTAATTATACAGTCTGATTTCTCGCTTTTCTACCGAATTAATAATTGTTATTAGTCTCTGGGGAGGAAGCAGGATGAGGCTCCCTATTTTCGCTCGCCACTGCTCCGGGCTTCGAGAGAACTCTGCGCTTTGCAGAGCCAGGCGATGGGACCAGACCAACTAACGAAAACTAACAGATTCTCTGAACAAGTAGGATGAAATCCCGACCTGGGACCCTAAATTGCAAGTATTTCCAATAACCCTAAGACTGACTTTAAAAGTAAAGAAGAGTGGAAGGGGGGAAAAAAGAAAGTTTAAAATGGCGACTGGCTGAGGCTTGAGAAGAAAGCCGAAAGCGAAAGTCCTTCTGTTTGACTAGTTCAATATGTTACAAAATAATTGAGACAACAGCGCTGGCTAGAAGTGAAGAGAAAAATTCCTATTTCATGCTTCTTCCTTCTTAGAGACTTGATATTGATATTGTTTGGAGAGAAGTTTTCTTCTTTAAAGGGAAAAAAAATCTGCTTGTGTGGCAGGATGGCGTTAAAACTGACAAAGCCAGACAACCAAGCTGTGGGGGGGGAGGCTCCCCCATTTATAAACCACATGAACAAGTTTTGAGCTTGCAGATGCAGAGGAATGGCTTTAAAGATCTAACGCAATTTGTTCTGGAGGAGATGGCAAGACATGATGAGATTGTGAACCAGAATCTTGAAAAATTTAGACAGGAAATTAAAGAGTTGGTTCAACAAAAGTATGATAAATTCAAGCAACATATGATAAATTTCTTAGACGCAATGATAAAGATGGATAAAGAGATTAATTTAGAAATAGAGTCTAAAATGAAGGAAGTTGATCATAAGATTTATAATTTGGATAATAAAATACAAAGAATTGAAAATGATTTAACAATGATTCAAGAAAATAGCTCAGAAGTAGAGTCAAAAATAAAGGAAGCTGACAACAAGACTTACAATGCAGATAATATAAAACAAAGGATTGAAAATGAAGTCACAATGATGCAATTCAGATTTATGGAATTTGCGGTCAGAATTAGGGGAATACAGGAAAATAAAAAAGAAGATTTGAGAAAGATGTCTGCTGAAGTTCTGGCTGGGATTTTAAAGGTTAGTCCTGAAGAGGTATCCTGTAAGATTGATAAGGCCTACAGAGCAAATTCTTGGTTGGCAAAGCAAAGGCAGTTGCCTAGAGATGTGGTGATTTACTTTACCGATAAAGGAATAAGAAATGATATTGTGCAAAAGTCTTTTAACTCCACTCTTGAAATGCATGGAAGGAAGATTTGGATATTTAAAGAGCTGCCGCCCAAGATGTTAAAAGATAGAAAGGATTTTGGATTTTTGGTGACTGAGCTAAAGAAACAAAAAATCCCATTTAGGTGGGATGCTCCAGTTGGAATAATATTGAGATATCAAGGAGAAAGATATCAACTAAATACCGTTGAAAAAGCGGAAGAATTTTATTATAAGGTTCTTAAAATGGATTCAACATCTCCATGTATAACACATGCGGGGAATAAACAAAAGCAAAATCAACAAGAGATTGAAACCCAGGCTAAGCAGATGGAGGTGGAGGTAATGGAAAAACAACAAGTTATAGAGGCCTTTTTGGATGAGCCGCTTTTGGATTCTCCTTCAGAGGTTATAGTTGGATTACCTATAAATACAAGAGAGGCGGCTTTGGATTCTAATGTGATGACTTATCAAGTTACAGACCAGCATGGAAATCAATCAGTTGATATACAACTCATAGAAAGGCAACCAGGATGGAGATCTAAGCCACAAAAAGTTAAGAAGAGAAGAAGCAGGTCCTACAAAAATAAAAACTTTTAGACTAAACAACAGTGTAATGCCAGTTACTTAAGAGACGATTAAATACATGAAAATATAGCTGAGGCAAAGTATTGGTTTATACTATTTTGAGGAGAGTGACAGATCTCTGCAGTGCTGTACTTTTGGGATGTGGAAGATGGCCTTAAATTGAGTGGATTGGAACTTTCTATTCTGGACTCTTTGACAAATGGATTACGTTTATGCTGAGCTACAAGGCAAGAGAACTATGGGATTGGGGCATGCAGAAGATCTGATTGTTACCCTAACACGGTGGTTGGAATGAATAATCTAGATGAAAGACATTACAAAAGACACTATATGGAATATAAATATAAAGTCACTCGGGTGGTTTTTTGATATATGAAAACATTTATTATTGATGGGAGCAGATGGTAATTGAAGATACCGAACATACTGTTGGAATTAGAATTTGATGTTACCCTAACATGGGTGATGGAATTAACAATCCAGTTGAAAGACATTACAGAAGATATCATATGGATTACAAGTTTAAAGTCATTTGAGGATTTTATTTATATATGGAAATATTTTTTTTTAGTGGTGTGGGCAGAAGAACAAAGATATTGAAAATATTATGTATGGTAGACCTGTAGGAAAGTGGGTGGAGATAGGTTAGCTTATTGATTGTTTAGTTTAGGAAAAGGGATGTTATGTTATATTAATATACGTAAAAGATTTGAATTAAGAGATATATGCATGGGGGAGGAGGAAATGGATAGATTATGAGTAGAAATTGCTAAATCAGGATTTATTATATAATTTTACAGCTGAATGTTGCTTTGAAATGTATAGTATAAGGGGGATATAATAATATTGTTAGAAAGAAAGGGTCAGCATATGGGGGGTGGAGTAAAAAGGATGGTAAAGTATTATATAATCTGTTACTAATTTGGGTTTTATTTTGGAGAAGCCACAGGGGGAGGGGAGGGGGAGGGGGGTTAGGGAGGAGGGGGGGGAAAAGGGGGGGAAATCTGTATTTGAAATAATTGTTATTAACAGGAATCTGGGGGAATTTACTTCATCTTAATGTGTATTTTAACTGATGCAGTTGGTTTAAATGGATGCTTTAATACAGTTTGCCTGGACAGTGTCTGTAAACAATGTTATCTCTTGTGACCCAGAATGTTAACTTCTCTGTTGTTGCACCTGGACTCTAGAACAGCATTCCTCCCTCCCCTCCCCCCCTGCCCTGAGATCTGCATTACCATTATCTTGGTTTCATTCAAATAGAACCTTAAAACATGGGTTTTCCTGAAACGTTCGGTAAGATTGGGGGATGAGTCCCTTGTGGCTATGCAGTATGATTGAGAAAATATTTTTATTCTTTTGAAATGTTTACTATTTTCTCCCTTATTGTTCTTAATTTGATTTTAATACTGTACACTACAGTTACTTTGTTATTAAGCAGCTGTATACATGTGATAAATAAATAAGATATCTTTGTATTTTATTGCACAGCAAAACTAATTCTGGGTGCAGAATTAAGGCATCTGGCTGCATACTTCCCTTGCAGGAAGAATTTTGCTAACTGTTTGTTTTCACTCTTTATAGGATGCGTCAGGATGAAACGCCACAGGCATCTAAGCAGCAGTGACAGTTCAGACAATGAAAGTAAATAAAGTGATCTAATCTTCCTTTGATCTGTAACTCTTCCTGTGGTTTCTTTCTTTGGTTTGAGGGCAAACTGTTATACTTTTTCTTCAGCTATAAAGAGAATTGCATTTTTTGTCCGATTTCCTTTCCTTTTGTGTGCTGTGGTATTTAGTAATATCAGAGAGGATCAAAACAAAATTAGAAACATTACAAAGTGAAGTTAAATGTAACTATTAAATACAGTTTCTTCAGAGCCTTTGTAGAATGTAAAAAGCTGCATAATTCTAACAGGTTGCATGTTTTCTAATATGTAATCCTGAAGCTTCTGTTTTCCAAAGGAAATTTGCTGGTTTACCCAGAAATATATATACCCAAAATATACCCAGAACAGTACATTATAGATATTCTTGTTTATGGTTAATGAATCAAGATGTAGGGAAGTCAAGAATTGCTAGTTTGGAACTATAGAATATTTCCTTTCACTAGCCATTTACCACTTGAATCTATAACAAAAGAATGATTTTAGGGCAACTTTTACCTAATTGTTTATCTGCTTCCTAACAATGGAAATAGTTATGATTGCAGCAGACAACATCGTTAGAACATGGTGCATATTTCCGATAATTTTAGGAAATTTAAGTATATGTTGGTCTAATTTACATTTAACGGTAACACAATTTTTTTTGTTGTCTAATTTATTTGAATATTTGAACTCACTTCGGACAATGAACTGTAGTGTAGTTCTGGCAAAATACCAATGTTTGAAATAGAGGTTTGATGCACCAATCAAGGCTTCTTTTATTATAATTTGCTTTCTGAAGCTGGTCGATGACTCATTTCTGATTTGTGGAATGCTCAAGCCTCTTGGCAGTCAATTGAGATATAAGCCAAAAAATTTAAAAAGGCTGAACTGTGCTCTCTGGCTCTTCCTCTTGAGATGTTTTTTTTTTTTCCCCCCTTGCTCTGCTCCTCTGAATACAAGGAAGAGTCAGGCCCCTAATTTCCAAATCTGAAGGCATATATGCATGCCTTGCCAAAGCTGAACAGAATGCCCGGTTTACAGAATGAAAAGTATAAATGAATATGAATATCTTTGCCCCTCACACATAGTTGCAACAAACCACAACATCATCCCTCACAAACATATTTTAGGGAAAAAAAATCACAAATCTCATGGAAGAATAAACCTTTAAAATGCAGACAAATGCATATTCCATTAAAAGTATCCAGAAACACAAACATCACCTTTCCCCCATTTCATAAATAAAAATTATGCACATATTGTCGTCATCTAAAATATACATGTCTGCAAAAATTATATTTGAGAAAACTTCCCATATACCCCAGGGTATGGGAAATGTGTTGTCAGATATGTGTTGCCTTTTTTCAGCGAACATAAATTGATATTTTGATATGTTTGGGTTATTTAGAAATTCTTGCTTTTGTACTTCTACAAAAACTAGATGAAAAATCAGAAATTGAGCAAAGAAGGCAGTACATTTTTTCTTATCTGCAAACGTTACTATGATTTATTAAACAAATATTTAATAAATTTTGCTTTAACAGTCTCTGTTGTGGTCAAATTTCAATTTTCTTCCTTTTCATTCTCTTCCTTTTTTTGCTGTTCATATAGGTCCTTCTACTTCTTTCTCCTTTTGTTCTAAATACAGAAGCAAATCAAAAACACCAACAAATGAACAAAAGAAGCCTGCTGAGGTAAGGTTTTATTTGATTCATAATATTTTACTAGTATACCTAAATGTTTGCTTCTTCATATCCCAATATTTTTGTTTACTGTTGAATATATATTAATATGAATGAACGATCAATTTATTTAGACTTACAATTTATAAAGTTTATTTCAGGATACTGACAGGTATGCCAAACTAAATGAAAGACATTGGTTTATAGTTGCTGCAAAAATCATCATAAAATCGGGTCAGTCACGGGACCAATCCATTTTGCGATGGTTATGACTTCTAACCTTAATGGACAGGCTCCATTACAGTTGTAACTTGAGGACTATCTGCTAGTTGTAAAGTTCTGGGCTTAATTCAAAGTTCTGATTATAAGTAAATGGCAAGCACAGGATAAAAGGCACTGCCTTATCAAATAAAATCTGCTAGTTCAGTAAAAATATTTTATGATGATGGCAAATCCTCTCCCATAGAAAATTCACAAGGGCTTGGCAAGACAGCAGGGCTTGTCTGTAAGAGCTTGCATGTTATGGCACATTGTTCTTTTTTGAGGCCTGTGCAACACCATTCCTTGTACAGCTGCCAAAACAGTTTTATTCCACTGTGCTTTGAATCTTGTTAGATTGATTGTTTTGGAACCACATCTCCATGCATTGTGTTGGGATGGTTAATTATTTCCTGTTTACTTTTGGTTTTTTATTTTTCTGGTTGCATGCCCATAGATTGGATCAACTTATGAAAATATAAATAAATATTACCATATTTTTCGGAGTATAAGAAATTCAGGACTATAAGACGCATCTACCTTTTTGGGGAAAGAAAACAACAACAACAAAAAATCTGTCTCTGCCTCACAGCAAATTGCCTCCTTACAGCAAACAGCCCGTTTCAATTTCAGGTTCAGCACATCCTGATTAGCACAAGCAGCTGATTGTCAGTTGGATCGGCCTCCTAAAGATCAGCTGTTTCAGGCTGCAGGGATTGCCATAGCCTATTGCCGCCTCCGCACCCTCCATTTTCCGGGGGGGGCTGGCGGGTAGGCGGGGCTACATTCGTGTATAAGATGCACCCAAATTTTCACCCTCTTTTATGGGGGGAAAAGTGCATCTTATACTCCGAAAAATATGGTAGTTATATTTCTTGTGCTAAAATTGTAATGCAGAGATAGTAAAAAACAAACAAACATTAATTAGGATGCCATGCTTGCCACAAGCTTAATCATGTGGTTTTGAAGGCTTTTTTGTGTAATACATTAGTAGATTTTTATCATTAAATTTAAAAAATGAAGTTTTAATGGGTTATTTATTTTTCACTGTGCCTTCAGGTGTTTCGAAAAGACCTCATCAGTGCCATGAAACTCCCAGACTCTCATCATATTAACCCAGATGAATATTACTTGTTTGCAGATACATGGAAACAAGAATGGGAAAAGGGTGTGCAAGTCCCTGCAAGCCCAGAAACTATTCCCCAACCTTCTCTCAGGTATTTCTGTTAAACATGTGTGCCTTAATAAAGCACATAATTTTTGTGCTTCCATCCCAAAGTAATATTAACATCTTACTATCTTATGATGGTTATCAGCTGCGATATATTCTATTTTGTAGAAATAAAACATGTATTGCTTCCATTTTTAGTAAGCAGAAAATAATAAAAAATAAATGAATGCAGTTTTTAAATTTTAACCCAGAGGGAGTGCCGAGAAATGCTGTCTGATAAGCAGAACTGACTGCAGCAATTTATACAGTTTACTTCAGCAGGTCTTTTTTGCAGTGGTTTTTAGGTCAGATAGAATTTCTGGTGCTTCCAAAAAAAAAAAAAAGCATTTTGTGAAATCTTTGGGCTGTTGGCTCCAAGCACCTTGTTACTGCATGTGGCCTATGGATGTCTAAAAAACCATTTTTGTAACCAGTTTGGTCTGCAGTCATATCCAGAAAACCTCTGAATGCTAGTCTTAATTCCATTTCATCTAGGCATGCCAGGGTAGTTCTATTTTGACAGATGACACCTAAACAGACTTAACAATTCTAGATGCTAGGATGTACCAACACCAGATCATTACAATCCTTTATTTTATTATTTCAAAGCTGAACTAATGTTTTTGTATGTATTTAATGGCCATAATTCAAGGCAGATTTTTAGGAAGTACTTCTCTTTATGGTAATTCAGTATTGATTTTGCTTATGTTACGTTTTTGTTTAAGCATACTATTGTCATTCAACCAGCACCATTACTGGTCCTGGTTGAATGAACCAACAAATTGTTCCCGATCAAATAAATTATCCATAGGTGATTCTTTGGTAAATAACAATATTATGAAAAATTTAAAATTGTGAACACTCTGTCCTTTGACTTAAGGGTCCTAAGAAATTGAATACCTTGTCATTGTTACTTGATTTTCAAAAATTCTTCCACCAGAGGATTTGTAGCTCACTATAGTGTTTTGCTGCTTAGAATTGTAGCAGAAAAAGTAAAGCAAGTACTTTATACACGGCCCAGAAAGTACATCCGTTGTTCAAGCCAAGAGTCTGCTGAACCTGGGTACATCAACATTGTAGAATTGGCAGAATCAATGTGTCGATATGACTTGGATGACATGGATATCATCTGGCTTCAGGAAGTAAATGAGGAACTTGCTGAAATGGGTGAGAAAGCAAAAGTAATAATTTGTTCACATTTGATAATGTAACAAATGTTCTGAAATAAAATATACATACACTGATATTTGGTTCTATCATTCTTTCCCAGTACTATAGGTTTGTAGAGTTTTAAAGAATACTGGATAATTTCTGATCTGTTGAGTCATCCTTTCAGAGATATTTCCTTACCAGATTCCTCAATGCCTTCAGTAATAACAGAAGTTCTGTTGTACTGCCTCATTGGAAAAGTTGGGATATATTTGGAGATGTATCTGTCTTGAAAATAGTCCATGTTGAATTGTATAGCACATCCAAACAGCACAAGAAATGTTTTATGACATTTTGTATTGTGTCATAAACAGTTGTATGATAATTTTTAGAACATAACATATTTTATAAAATTTGCCAGATTTCAGTTCCACAGGCTTCATGGGTCCCAGATTTTTGACACATTCTGTAAGTTAGCCCATATGAAGTACCTTGGTTGAAAACATTTTATCCATTTCACCCAGTTAATAGTTACAGAAATGATAGTTTAGTAGTATATAGATCTAGAATTTGTTTCATATGTAAAGATGTTAGCATGAACTGTAAAATTAGGATAAGTTGTACTAATAATATATCATCTAGCTTGAAATTAGTGGCATCCAGTAGAGTACATCATAATTCTTTACAGTCATGTGCTTAAAAGCCTATTTCGTTAGTTTGCAATAATGCAAACTGACGTAGTAATGCACAATTCTGATTTTTGCATCTGTTAGTGACAAGTTATTTTAATGAGATTGCCTCCTGACTAAAGCTAAATTTACCTGCATTTATATCTGTCACAAACGGCCCTTTTTCCTCCATTCCTAATTGGAAAAGTCTTTGGGACTCAAGGCAGTGTTATAAGGCACAATAAGATTTGTATAAGGGAGTCATCTCTTTTTATAAAACCAGAATGTAAGCTTGCTGAACCCCTTAAGTGGAATTTAGAAAATATCTACTAAATGTAGATTGGCCTAATTTGAACCATATATTTTATTATTATTTACATGAAGTTTCTTAGTTTATTGGTTAGAAACATAGAACAGTGAATTATCTCTGATCAGGTCAGATTACAAATTAAAAAAAGAAAGAAATATCATGAATATTGTGTATTGGGGGGGTTTGGCTCAAGATAGAACTCCTTTGTCTTCTACTGCCTTTTTTAAAAAAATCTTTCCCTGATATCATATCTTCTTTATTATTTTTGGCATTGTTTGTGGTTTTTTACCTTTCTTCCCATGATTATGGTGGAGAACAAAACTAATTCTATATTTAAGAAAAACACCACTCTGATAAGCTCATGTTAAAGTAAAAATCAGCATCATTATGCTTCAAAAATGAAAGATTTGAAGAAACTTAATTGGGGCAATATTCAATGTACCATTTTTAATGGTAATTTTTACCATTTGGCAGGATATGGGCAGCTTGATGAAAATACCATGGAGAAAATGGTAGAAGTCCTGGAACGTCACTGTCATGAAAATATGAACCATGCCATTGAAACAGAGGAAGGGCTTGGTATAGAATATGATGAAGATGTAATCTGTGATGTATGCCGATCTCCGGATAGTGAAGATGGAAATGATATGGTGTTTTGTGATAAATGTAACATCTGTGTGCATCAGGTTTGTTAGGTTTAATTCTTTGCCAATATAAATGCAACATTCAGCCTTTTTTTTTCAGAGTAAGGATTTTTAAGTAGTTTTTGAAAATATGCTAAGTATAAGGAAACATGAGATTTTGTTATGTAGTCAGATGACCATTACGTATAATACAGTGGTACAGTATAAGCTCTGTTGAATCAGTAGCTTTGGACAGTTAATGGTAACATTAGCAAAATGTTACTCCACCCTGAGTCTTCGGAGAAAGGCGGCATATAAATTGAACAAACAAACAAACAAATAAATAATATATATGTTTTCTCAGGTTTTCGCGGGTGTTTGTATGTAGGTCTTTGGTTATTCGGGTCTTCTCCCACGTAAAATTGGAAGTGTCTTGGCGATGTTTTGACAAAGTCTCATTCGTCATCTTCAGGCTGGTGTTCTCGGCTTCGTGCTTCCAGGAGCAATGTGAGATCGCAGCTGTCTCTTCCTTTTAACTGCTAGTGGGGGTGTGAGCTGATTGGGTGGGAACTTGGCTGTGTTCTGATTGAAGCCAAACAACAACAACGCAGCTCACCAGCTCAAATCCCCCTGCAACTCAGACTAAGCTGAGCACAACCAAGCCCCCACCCAAACAGAACACACCCCCAGCCAATCAGAGCACAACCAACCCCCCATCCAATCAGAGCACAGCCAAGCCCCTAACCAATCAGAACACACCTCCACCCAATCAGAACACAGCCAAGTTCCCACCCAATCAGCTCACACCCCCACTAGCAGTTAAAAGGAAGAGACAGCTGCGATCTCACATTGCTCCTGGAAGCACGAAGCTGAGAACACCAGCCTGAAGATGACGAATGAGACTTCATTGAAACGTCGCCAAGACACTTCCAATTTTACGTAAAAATATATTCTGATGAAATCTGCCATCAGGAAATATCTCTGATAGAGGACAAAAGAAAATATTAGCAATAAAAGGAGAAGACTCCAAGGATCCAAAATTTATCATAGAAAATATAAAGATTATTATGAAACGTGAAAAATATGAACAACAGCATGAATGAAGTGAAGGAAAACTTACAGTAAATCATTGATGTAAATTGTCATAAAAGAAGGGATGTTATGACAAAACAAAATTTTAGAACAAGGGGAACAATCACATTTTTTAAAAACAAAAAACAGGTGAAAATATTCAAAAATGTACCAGGAGAAGTCAGGAGAAAAATTTGAAGTGCAAAGAAAAATTGATAAGTGATAGATGTAGTGAAACTGAAATATTGGAAGCTAAATATATGCATTAAAAATAAATGAAATTACAGTATACACAAACTATGAATATATTACATACCTGGAAATATACCTGGAATAACTTTTTGTATTGTACTGTATTGTATTGTGTTTGTTTGTTTAGCTGTTTTATATAGGTTACATTTGGGATATTTTACAATAAAACAGATAAAAGACATAATACAAAAATAGAAACACATAGCAGCTTCTATTAACATAACTAGAACTAGTTCCCTCACACACCTGGGACTCCACACTCAGATACAAACCCAACTTTTCAAAGTCTTACAAAAGGCAAGCAGAGTCAGGGCTAATTTGATCTTTGTGGGAAGATGTTCCAAAAGGCAGGCACTATAGCAGAAAAGGCTTGCCTGGACCCCACTAGCTGAAATTCCTCAGCTATTGGTACCCAAAGCCTATCCCTTGCCAGATTGGATAAATAACCCAATCCCAAGCCATACAGATCCAGCACCTTGACTTGTATCTGTGAGCACACTGGAAGCCAGTCCAGTCTAAGACAAACATACAGATGTAACGAATCTCTATGATAGCCTTGGTGAGTGATATTTTTAAATGTTCTTCCAAACATAAACAAGAGGATTTTTCAGAAATGTGAAATTGTTTTGATAACTTGGATTCAGGAATGTATTAGGTAGCAGGAATGTTCTTTTTAGCATATGAAAAAGTAGTAAAACATTTTAGAGATATGAAAGTGGATATTTATTTGTATTGAGAATTGTATGGAAATGCATTTAATTTAGTGGAACTAAATATATTGAAAAAGACAGGGTTGGATAGTAGAGACACATGCATCGTTATGAATTTATATTGGAAACAAACAGCAGTTTTTAAAGTTGAAGAAAAAGAAGAAAATTATTTCAGAGATTATGTGTGGTAAGAATGTGCATTGCCATTGTTGATCTTTAAATACGGTACATTCTGAAGTTATTTTCAAAGAAGATTCAGAAGCATGCCAAGAAGATACAGTAATAATTTATTCAGATACTGTTTTATTAGTAAATATTGAGCAATGTTTACAAATGTTAATCAAAATTTGTGGACTAAATATAAATCAGAAGACAATAAAAGTAATTATTATAAATAAAATCTCTGAACTAAGTATTACTGTACAGAAAAGCACATGCTGAGGGTATAATGTATAAAATATCAAAATGACCAACATCCTAGCTAAAAAAAAGTCTACATCCATGGTTAAGCAAAAGTACAGCTTTTTGGACAAAAACATCAAATAACAAACAGCATTGATTATTGCTGACTGTTTCAGCAGGAGATGGCACTAAAAAAAATAGTGCATTCAAAGTATTCAAACAAAGCATTCAAATCCAACTTTCAGTTACCTCACTAGAACTTCTCGTTTCCATCATTGGAAGTAATAATTTCATCTTACTATGTGCACGTTATCTTACTTTATGTGCAGTCTGCAGTTCAGGTCCTCATACAGGGCATGGGTGTCAAAATTGCCACATTACATTGCCATCACGTGACATATCACAATGTTTTTTCCCTTCGCGGATCTGGGGTGGGCATGGCCTGCGTGTGACACATCCTGCCTGCGGGCCGCCAGTTTGACACCCCTGATATAGGGGGAGGAAAAGAAGTATTAAAATTGAGTCAAATGGCTGCTTCTCACATCCTTTGCAATATATTTTTTCTTCCGTCCTTGAAAGGATAGAAAATATGCTGATACAGAAACATCTTACCTTAATATTCCCCACAATTTAACCTTTGCCGCACCTCTGACTGGATGGTCCACTGAGTTCAAGATTCCTTCCCTGGCATATAGTGTCCTCGCACTCCGCATTGTCTGTCCACCAATCACATTCCAGAATGTGTGGCAGAGTAATGTACAAATGTTCAGTTGCCATTTGTCCTATTTTAGTATTAGTCACTAAACTAGCAATGCAACTTGTAAAAAGCATTACATGTTTTCCAGGCCCCAGGAGAAGGGTCAAGCAAGAAGAGTCACAGAAGGCATTCTTTGGAAATCAGCAGTAGAGTACTTCTGTGTCTTGCTTTAGCTCTTCCCAGAAATTGAGATCTGAATAGCCATTATTTCTTCCCGTGAATGTTAGGGTAGATGAGTACAGTCCACAACTGGATCAGACCTAAAAAGACAAGATTTTGTCCTTTTTTTAGGGTTGGGGAGAAGTCGCTAAATGCCTCTTCTAAGTATGTGCTTTGGGAAATAACCCAGGATTTCTGAATAGATATGCCTAGATTTGCACTGTCTATATTGATGGGCATTCAAATCTTGAATGCAGCCAATGTAATAATCAATCTTATGCTTGTCACAGAGGAAAGAAGAGTATTTCTGAATGCGTCTTAGCTGCACATATGAGATGTCTGCATTCAAGTAGAGGCTGGGGAGCCATCTCTTGGAGAAGGTTTAAATTAATTCTTACATTGAATAAGAAATTAGATTTCCATGTCTGATTCTATTAATATTTTTAAGAATTCGTAAAGTTATTAAGGAAAATCATCTTCTAAAAAGGTATATGAACAATGAGAAAGCAATAGGACAGAAAGCAATGAGTTTTTAAACCATAGAATGATTCTTGTTAATAACACTAGAGCACTCATGAAAACGGATGTTCATTTTTTAAAACTTATGGTTGGCCAAGAGTTCCCCCTACTGGATAAAAATAGTACATTCCTGATACAACTACCTATAAACAGTCTTTTTGAGATTCTTTACTCCTAAGACCAATCAGAGTACTTTCCCAAGTTATTTTATAAATGGTGTAAACATGTAAAAAAGATCGTTAGGTGTCAAAAAGCTCTTTTCCTAAATCAATAATACTTACAAAAGGAATTGTTCATTATATTCATAGTCTATTCCTTGTTTGTATGTATTTAAATTGAAAAAAGGGCTGGGAGTGAAGAAAAGTTGCTACCCAAGTTCCCTTTTCTTCTGAAAAGTCACACCTGTGCCCTTGATGGATATTCTGTTTTTATCACTGAGAATAAAATAAAATAAAATGTAATTTATTAATGAAAAGGTGATTTTTTTTTCCTGATCATTGTTTTTCTCCTTTGAAAATAAATTTGTGTAAAAACTTACTGTAGTTAAAATGGATAAAGGTAAATAATATATACTTCTTTCTTATATAAAACAGTGTTTTCTTTTTTTATCTCCAGGCATGCTATGGCATCCTAAAGGTTCCTGAGGGGAGTTGGCTTTGCCGTACTTGTGTTTTAGGTATACATCCTCAGTGTCTCTTGTGTCCAAAGAGGGGTGGAGCTATGAAAGCCACAAGAACGGGTACTAAGTGGGCACATGTGAGTTGTGCTCTCTGGATTCCAGAGGTATGATTATATTAATTACATGCTGTCTTTTTATCTACACTTTAATATACAAGGAAAAATTTCTGTGATACAAGAACCCTAGTTTTTGTTTTGTTTTATTTTTCTTTTTTAATATTCTATAGGGCAGGAAGAAACAATTTCAGCAATTTATCAAAAGAAATTATTAGTGTAACTTATTTAAAACATATATAATCTTTCCAGATACAGTTAAAATTCCCTAAGAAGTCAGTATTATTGGCAATGAATATTATTGGCAATTTTTTTCATAAGAGCAATTGGCCATACTTTAGTGCATTAATTACTCAGTGAACGTTTATCTAGAATATTCCAGTTTTGAGCAATTCTTTGATGCATTTGCATCCAAGCCTGCAATCTTCTGAATGCTCTATTTGTACCTACATTAATATTTAAATCTCCTAGAACAAAATTCTCCCAGGCTAATTTTATTTAAGATTTCTAACTCCAATTGTTGAGCTTCCCTTTAATAAAAGTAAATCTTCCCTCTTTTTTTGAATCTTTTCTGCTTTATTAGAATGGCCACCTCTATAGTTCTTTCCAATATATTTATCCTAATTCTTCTGATATATATTTCCTGTAAGACAATTTCAGTTAAATTGAAGGATTTTAGTATTTATTAATTATAGTTTTTTATTGAAACAGCTTATCCCCTAGCATTTAATGAAACCATCCTATTGTTCTCCTATTATACTTCTTGTTTTCTTTATCATTCCTACAAAACAACTTACCAACAATGAAACCCCAACTGTCCTACTCTGACTAGCTGTCCTTTTCATCCCCTATTCTTTCACAGCTTCCCCCAATCTCCTTCTCCACTTACTCCTCCCACCCTCACTATTCAGAACACAAGTGAATAGAGTTCAGAGTTGATGAATCAGATCCTCTTAACTCAGGGATGTCAAAGTCACGGCGGCATCATGTGATGTATCGGGACTTTTTTCCCCCTTCACCAAACTGGGCGTGGGCATGGCCAGCGCATGACGCATCCGGCCCATGGGCCACGAGTTTGACAGCCCTGCTCTAACTAGTTACGGTGAGTGCTATGTTGAGCTCTCACCTTTCATCTCTTTCTTCCCAACTCATCTTTATTTTAACTTCCAAATATTTATTTTAACTTCCAAATAATACTTTTCTATCCTCTCTATTTTATCTTAAGTATTTGCCAACTAATATAAACAATATCATATAATTTTGTTGCAAACAGCAACCAATTTATGAGTGATATAAACTGAATTATTCCATTGTCATATCTTCTCAAGTTACATGAATCTTTTAAACCTCATAGCTTGTTATTTATTAAATTTTATGAAGCATTATTTAGGTTTATTAAGACAGTTTAATCTCTAGAGTATAAAACTAACTATTTTCCTTGTGATTGAAATCCAGTTGGCATGAAAGTAACCTCCCATTTATCTTTTTTTTTTTTTAAGTAATTCTTCTGTTAGAGGTTTGAACGCCTTTCTTCTTTGTAGTGTGACAAGTTTGTTATCTTGGAAAAAGAAGAGTTTGTCTCCATTGTAATTTATCTTTTTTTTTTTAGTCCTATGCTTTTTCTTTTACCTTAATACAACCCTTACAAGTATATCTCTTGATTTTTGCATTTGATTGGATTTAGAGAGAATATGGGGCATTTTCCTCTTTCTCCCATCATTTTACTACTAGTTCAGGGTTGACTCAGCAGTCTTCAATTCATAGCCGTACTTCCTTTGCCATTTTGAGACTTGCCCTTCTTGGACATCTTTTTTATTATTAATCTGCCCAATTAGTTGGATATTAGTTAAAAGTAATTGACAGACATCAGCAAAAAAACCTGGGTCAGGGTGAGTCCAGTTGGTTCACCTTGGGGTCTTCTCCAGCTGCTAGCCACACTCAACCAACCTCATCTTTTGTTGGACACATGTGATGCTCAAAACCTCAACTTCCTTTAAAAACCAGTGTTACACCTAGAGAGCCATACTGATGAAAATTTACAGTGCAGGTCATATCATGATACAAATCCCATCTTTGGAAACTTTGTAGTTTGATGCTAGTATAGCATTTGCGCTATTTGTATCATGATTATTATTCCATCAGTTCCCTCTTGTGACTGCTTCTTTCAGAGCAAAAAAGCTATAGTATGTTATTATATTTTTACTGTATTAGCTATCCTGAGAACCTTATCAGAAATTTAATTAAATGTTTTACATTGTAGGTAAGCATTGCTTGTCCAGAAAGGATGGAACCGATTACAAAAGTGTCCCACATTCCCCCAAGTAGATGGGCTTTAGTTTGCAGTTTATGCAAAGTGAAAACTGGTGCTTGTATCCAGGTATGTGCTGATTTCTATGCTGTAATCTTTGATCTTAAAGAATTGAAATGGTTCATTAGTCATATTTCATTCTGATTGGTATAAAATATCTTCCTCATAATATGAAGAAAGAATACAAGTTTAGCAGCTGCTTTGTTCCCTGGTAAACAGTTTTTAGAAAGCTTTGGTCTTCGGATAAAAAAGTAGACATTAAACAAGATAATTAGGCATTTGTAGGATTGTGGAAGTTTCCAATTTGATGGGGGTGGGGGAGAAATTTGTCATGTGCATGGGTGCATACGTTTCACTGTTGGTACATGCTTTTTTCTTGGATCTGTGGATCACATACAGAAAAACATGTAACTTCTTTAAGGAGGTTAAAAGTTCTGTTAATATCTTGAATTGTTACTAACTGTGTGTCAGGAAGTGGTGAATTGTTTAGATGGTCTAGTTTTGGGAAGGACAATTTAGGAGGAACTCCAGAAATAGTCAAAGGCTTTTGGGGGAGTGGGGGAGATACAAGCGCATTGCTGGAAGCAGTGTTTCTTGAGTTTTTTTCTGTAATAGAGGACATTGGGCCACTATAATTATGAGAGCTTTATTAAGGGGATTTTCAGTGTCTGTTGATGCTTGATTTGTTTTCATTTCAACAGTGCTCTGTGAAGAGCTGTATCACTGCCTTTCATGTCACATGTGCCTTTGAGCATAGCTTAGAAATGAAAACAATCCTGGATGATGGTGATGAAGTCAAGTTCAAGTCATATTGTCTAAAGCATAGCAAAACCAAGCAAAATTTGATGCCTGATACAGAGAACCTCAAGAGCACAGTAGACCAGAAGCAATCTGAGAGAGAGAAAACCAGTTTGCGTGCTCAGAAACTTCAGGAATTGGAGGAAGAGTTCTACTCACTTGTGAGAATAGATGACGTTGCAGCAGAACTGGGGCTTCCTAAACTCACTGTGGACTTGACCTTTAATTACTGGAAATTAAAAAGGAAGAGTAACTTTAATAAACCATTATTTCCTCCCAAGGAGGATGAAGAAAATGGCTTGGTTCAGCCAAAAGAAGACAGCATTCATACTCGAATGAGAATGTTTATGCATTTAAGACAGGATTTAGAGAGGGTAAGTAATTGATGCTGTTATAAATGAAGCTATTGCAATAAGAAAAAAAAATGTACTGGAGAATGAGGGATAGAGTAATAATTAAAATGGAAGATACTGCATCATTGATGAGATTTTTACAGACTTCCCTTTTAACTCTAGTTTTAAAAACTACCTCCAATAAACAGGAAAGGGACTAATCTGGTTCTCAGACATGATGGCCACTGATAATCTTTTCATTGTGGACATTTAAAGTATCCAAAAGAATGATTTGTGAATGGATAGTAAAAATGGGATTAGAGTTATAAAGGGGAATACTTTGAAAAATTGGAGTATTTTAAAGGGATCATAAAGTGCTCAGGTGAACATAAAACTATACAACATTAACTGCAAGATAAGATGCAAAGATGATGAATGAAAGTTATCTTCCTGAGATTCTTATAGTCCTCTGTAACCAGATGGGTGTCCATTGTCAGGTGAAGCAGTTTTTTATGCATGGTTAGTTACAACTGGAATTCTAAAAAGAATTGTTTTAAGCCAAGTTAATTCAATATAATTTGAATCTTTAGATTTCATTTTTGTAAATGAAATATACAGATATAAATAAACTTTTGTCAAGGAATTTATTCTTAATGGTTTTTTAAAAAAATACTTTGCAAGCTTTTTCAGGTGCTTGATTTTGTGTTTTCTGTAGGTAAGGAATCTTTGCTACATGGTAAGCAGAAGAGAAAAAATAAAACTTTCTCATAGCAAAGCACATGAACAGGTCTTCAATTTACAAGTCCAACTTATTAATCAGGAAATTGCTGCAGGTAATGAATGCATAACAGACTTATTTTCTATATATTAGTATCTCTCTCAACCTTTAAAACCTTATTTTCACTGGATAGTAATCTTAAAATTCTTTCTCATGAGAATAAGTTATATAATATTTACATGCTATAGTTCAGTTTATGTAATTGTAATACATTCACTGTGCAAATAACTGGATGATTATAGCACATACTAGAATGTGTGAATAGACATCTGGTGAAGCTTGCATTGCTTCAGAGAATCTATAGGATTCCACATCTGGATATGGAATCATCCCTTTTCTCTGAATCTTACCTTGTTTTACTGTTTTTCCCAGGCTTGGCCCTAATTATTTCTTCAAATTAATTCTTTTATTCAAAGTTTATCCAAATCTATATTCTCCTTTTGCATAATTACCCCCAGAATCATTATATAAAATAAAAATTTAATAAAATAAAAATAAATAAAATAATATTAAATGGCACTTACATTGGCATCAATCCTTTTAGTCTTTTAGCTTTTAAACTAGAACTTAACAGAAAGAAAGCAGTTGACTGTTACATCTGGATTTTTCTTTTGCTTGTAATGCAAGCCATAACTAAAGACAGTGGGAAAGTAAAGAAAAAAAGCCACACAAGAATGTTGTCCTGGCAGTTGTAGTAGTTAGCCATCAGAAGAGGGTTGGTAATCTGTGAGCCTCCTAACAGCCCCTAGCAGCACTATACCATCAGGTTCAGACAGTATAATAATTTGGTTTTGTTTGATTGTACAGTGTAATTTTTCCCATATGCAGTCCAGATACCAACAGAAATCTACATTCAATTGTACAAGCAGTACATAAGTATTTGGTTTTTTAAAATAATATTTTTTGTTATGGATTACATTTGTGTTCTCAAAACTGAACAGTTTTAATACCTGCAAATAAACAGTATTTGGAGAGCAAAAAGACCATGGTCAGATCACTCCTTGATATCCCTGAGGCTGTCTTACACCACCCACTCTGACTGGACTCATTTGAGCAGTCTGCCCTTGGAGACTGATGAACCCAAATGGGTCCCAGAAGGAACCGAGGGATATCCTTAAATATTTGCTGCGCAGTGCTGCTGAAGCCTTAGTAATGGCTTGGAACCATAAGGCCACTGAGAATTTGGACAGGATTGTGCCTATGTGACCACTCTCAACTCTTTGCATCCATCATTTCTTATAGTTCATGGAGGAACTGAGGGTTCTGAAATGGGTTAAGAGATGCCTAGAGTGTCACTGGAGAAAAATGAATGATGACTTCAGCTGGACACGATTTAGACATCTATTAAGGCCTATCTCATAAAAATGACAAAACAATGCTAGTTCTCTATTCTTATTGCTTCTACAGTGTTGCCCATTGGCCCTTTCCCAGATCATCTAATCCCTCCTAGGCCAGGCGAGTTTGAATTATCATCTTCAGGGCCGTGCAGAAGAATTTGTTGAATGCCTGTTGTATAAAATTGCTTAGATTCGTTTCTAGTTAGAACCCATGCATGGTACAGGTCCTTATGACATGCTTAGGGAGATGTCTTGTTCTGTAATTTGGGAACAATTGGTCCTGTTGGATTTAAGGAAGTGGACAGGGTCCTCTGTGCTGTCAGTGCAAGTACCTATCAGTTAGATCATTGTCCGTCCTGGATGGTGAAAGCCTCCAGGATGGTGACCAGCAGGTGAGTTCATTCAGTGATAAATTCCTCACTGCAGGAAGGGACATTCCTGGGATCTTTTAAGGAAGCCTTGGTTTGTCCTCTCCTTAAAAAAACCATCATTCAACCCCACATATCTGGACAACTTTCTTCCCGTTTCCCATCTTCCCTTTTTAGAGAAGATGGTAAAAAAGGAGGTTGCTTGGCAGTTTCAGAGGGTCTTGGATGAAACGGATTTTCTGGACTCTTTTCAACTAGGCCTGGCTGTGGAACAGAGACAGATTTGGTTGCCCTTATGAACAATCTGTGGTGTGAGCAAGATGGGAGTAGTACAACCATTCTTGCTGTCCTTGACCTTTCAGTGGCTTTCGATACCATCTACCATGGTCTCCTTTTGGGCCGGCTATGCAAGTTGAGGCTAGACAAGGCCAGACCAATTGGTGTTGAGAGGAAATGAGAGATCCACCCTCATCTCTCATCTGGACTACTACAATGCATTCTGTATGGGGCTACCCTTGAAATCCATTCTGAAGCTTCAGCTGGTTCAGTGTGGCAGGCTTTGGGGCCCTTAGAATGCCCCTTTTTCACACCTCTGTTCTTTGAACTTCATTGGCTACTGGTCTGCTTCTGGATGCAGTTCAAGGTGTTGGTTATGACCTTTAAAAAGCCCTTAATGGCATAGGTCCAGGCTACCTGATGAACTGTCTCATCCCACTAAGACAAGCCTGCCCCATTTGTGCTGGCAGAGGGCCTACTGTAGATCCCGTCGGTCAAAGAACTTGGGATCCAATAGAACAGCCTTCTCTGCCATAGTACCCACCATTTGGAACTCTGTACCCTCCAAGGTGAGATCTGCCTCTACCCTCCTATCCTTCCATAAAAGCCTGAAGACCTGGCTCTGCTGGTTGGCTTAGGAACACAATTAGGAGGGGGGTTTACTATGGTGGAGATGGCTACCAGATTGATTGCAAATCCCACCCCTCGCTTCTTGTTTCCTCACCTACCCATCTTTTATTTTCATATCATGTGTTCTCATTGTTTTCTTTTTCATTGTTTATTGTATTGTTCCATTATTTTGCTACTGTTATGTTTACACTTTTAATTCCTCTGTTTTTATTGTTGCAAGCCACCCAGAGTAACCCCCAAAGCAAGATAGACAGCAAATAAATTTAACAAATAATTAAAAAAAGAAAAAAAGGGAATGTTCAAAAATGTAATTTACATTATAAATATGTGCGGTTGCTACTGTATATGTAACAGTTTCATAAAGGATACAAGTTTTCATGATAAAGGTTGGGTCTTAAATATCTCTCTCTTATCTTTATCTCTTTCAGGTCATTCCCTGACAAGTGCACTAGAGAATACATTGTTCTACCCTCCTCCTCGAATCACTTTAAAATTAAAAATGCCAAAATCATTGGGAGATTGCAAAAGCAACTTAAAAACTGGTACCAAAACATTTTCTCCTGATAACAATGCCATGATTTATAATAAAAGAGGTATTTCACTATCCAAGGAAACATTTATTTCAAATATGAAGTCCTACTCAAGATTTCAGCATGAAAACAGAAGCAATGGCTTACTGGAAGGCATTACAAAAGCTAGAATTGTAGCAAAGGATTCTGGGTCCGATAACTTATCAGAACTTTTCCATCCTGGGCAATCATCTGGCAAACCCCTGGCACTTCAAGCTGCATTGCATGGACAGTCTTCTGTTGGGAATGGGAAAATTCAATACAATTCTAAATTAGAAAAATCTAATGGCTTAATGAGCAGAGTTGGAGATATCACTCAGCGAGACAGCTCCAGCCAAACAACATATGAACAACAGTCTGTACTCTCTGCCCACCAGGCTAGCCAGAGTACCTTCAGAAAATCCACAATGGAACACTTTAGCAGGTCCTTCAAAGAAGCAACCAACAGTTTGGTGAGAACTACCGAAGATCTCAGGTGTGAAAAACCCTCAAGAAAGCTTTCAATGAGAGAGCGTCCATGGGGCAAGCAGACTTTTGAATATCAAATGGGGAGTGCCCCCTATCAAGACAATGATGGGTATTGCCCTGATCTGGAACTCAGTGATTCTGAAGCAGAGAGTGAAGAGAATAAAGGGCAGATCAGATTGAGGAAAAGCAGCTCAGGCAGAGAAAGCCCGAATAAAGACTTCAGTAGAGATTGTCAAAATAGAAAGAAAAGAAACTTGATTTCTCATAGTTCAGTGCAAAGGTGATAGAAATCCCTGAAAATGAAAATAGCTCAGCTTTGTGGGTATCTAAGAGTAATGATTATAAACCTTGGGAAATCTCCAGGTTAGAGTGCAGGGTCCTCAAGGAAGTGACAATGTTTCTCCAAACTCTACAATGGTTTGCTCTTTTGAGGAGATTGCTTCCCCCCCCAACTGTTTTTTTTTGGGGGGCCGGGTTCAAAAAGCTCTTTCATCATCCTGTGACAATCTACAAAGTGACTAGATAATTCTTGTTGCAGCTGCAATAGATTCTCATTTCATGAAAACACTTCAAGCTCAGCTTTTGGAAGAATTGTCACATTTGAAATAATGTCTGCTAAAGTGTTTTTCTGAATTGAGTCAAGTGACTACTAGGGGAAAAAAATCATGTTCTCAGTCAATATTAGAACAAATTATATGAGCCTAACTCCTTAGAAGTAGGACCGATTTTAACTCAGTGGGACTTACTTTCAAATAAACATTATATATCATCAGAATATATCATATATCCTCCTAATCTATTGAGGAAGGTTTATAAACTCCACAGTTAATGCTGCCAAACACACACTGACCTCTAGATTTTTCCCAATAGTAAACGTCTCAAATTTGTGTTCCTTTTCATTATTATAAATTGCTGTATTCTGTAAATACCTTTTAACTTCTAGTATTTTTAAATTGTTTTTAATCCCTTTGTACATAGTAACTTGTTGTGCATTGCACCTGTAAAATAGGTTATGCAACCAGTCAATAAAAATGGCTGGTGTGTGGATAATGTTTAACACTAGAAGTACTTAATTTCTTTAACATATTCAGGCAATCACCGGTGATGCCAAATTTTCCCATATATTCTTAAAACTTGACCCCCTTCCCAACATGTTAGTATTTTTTGTAAGCTAACAAATATGTTCAGATTTCTGAGCCAAAATGTTTAAAATCAGTTTATGCAAAGGTCTGTGTACATTGAATTCTAGGTTTAAATAATCAAAAATCATAACGTATTTTTGATTCCCAAACATCTTCATAGCTACTTTAATTTTTTTAAAACTAACATAATATTATAAAATGCACACACATAACATCATTACATAATTTATTATTTTGTTCATTGCTGCATACATTGCTGCATATCCGATTTTTAATCAGAATAAAAATCATTTTATTTTTGGAGCAATCACATATTTAGTTTGGTAATGTAATGCCATAATGTGAAACAACAATAATTGCTGTACATTTGGAATCCAATAACAACAAATGAGGGCCTTGATGTCCTTGAAAGCCTTAATACTATTCAATTTACTTAGGAAGAATAAATTGACTCATGAAAGTTATATAATAAATTTGGCAGGTCTGTGCTTCTTTGTTTTAGGCATATTTAAAATTGCTTTGTCAACTTTTGTATCTATTTTTTGTCTTTAAAACGATGTATTTTTAAGGCATTTCCTTTAGTGTAAATATGCAATTGTATTTCATTTTAAGTTTGTTGAGAAAAGGTAGCCTTTGTGTTTTGAGCCATTCAGAATGGTGCTAGAAAATTTATTTCTCTACATACTGGTTCTGAATAATTGGGGGTACAATTTTTCAGCAGCCAGGGGGAGAAAACATTACAGTTAATGACTCATGCATTGAGAAAAAGAGAAATGGTGCTTCTGCAAGCTACAACTGTTTTGCAAATTTTAGGTTGATGATTTAAAATAAATCTCATCAGGCAATAGTGTTTTTCCTTAATACTTTTATATGATTTCCACAGATACACAAAGGACTTTTTAACTTCATAATTTCAAGTATCTGTCTCCAAAATATAATTGCTAGTTTTCACAAAGTGTTCAGTAGCTAATTTTGCAGTGTTACCTTATAATTTGTTTTCTTGTTTTGACACATATGCATACCCAAATTCAGTTTTTTTAAAAAATGGACTGTCTTTTTCAGACGTCTCCTTTTTACAATACTTTTTTTCATTAAATTATGAAACTGCTAACCTTACCTTTTCCATTGTGATCATTTGGAGACTGTAATACTTAGGAAGACTGCATTTAGTGCTTTAGTTAATTCATGAAGGACTAGTAACATTCCTCAAAAAAAAAAAAAAAAGCACATGGGCAACCCCAGGTGTGTGTAAGTGGCCTTGAGGATCTTAAAGAACTTGCACATAATCCAGGATAGTCTCCATATAAAGATTTGATAATGTATGACTCTTAATTTTTATAGGACTAAAAATCAGATTAAATAAATATAAATAAGTTTGTATGAGTTTTAATGAATCTGTGCATTTGATTAATTTGTTCCTTTATTAAATCAGTATGGGGATCAAACAAAAGTTCTGAATCAAACATTTTAACAATATCTTACCCTAGAAAATAACATTTATTTATTGCATTTATTATATTGATAACTCAAAGTGGTGAATATACTTAATAGTCCTTCCTCTTCCTGTTTGCTGCATAACAAGAACCCTGTGAGGTAGGTTGGCTGAGAGAGAATGACTGACCAAAATGCACTCAGCTGACTTTCATACCTATGATGAGACTAGAATTCAGTCTCCTGGTTTCTAGCCTGGTGCCTTAACTACTAGACCAAAGGCATCCCATGTTATATAAGACAAGGGGAGTAGGAATGCCTCTTACGACAGTCTTTGATAACTTTTTTTTCCAGAAAAACATGCAACTTTTTGCCTAGTTTAGCACAGTACTTTTTATTTGCTTGCTTTTACACAATTAACATTGGAATGTTGGAGCACTACATACTACTATTTCTTGCAATTAGTTTTAAGTTCATGGCATTGTTGTTTCTTTTAGGAAATGTGTAACATACATTTTTGGCCTAACAAAGGGATCCCCAGATAGCTTCTAAATTTAGAGTAAGCTAAATATTTGATTAAAAAAGAGGAATATATTAAATATAAAATAGGTCAGTTATAATGCCCTAAGAAACGACTGATTAAAACCACACATAAAAAGTATATATTAAATAAAAAGAATGGACTGCCACAGGGTTTATTTTCTCTCTCCTTTTCAACATATATGTGAAATTGGTGAGAGATTACTGATTTGGGGTTTGGTGTCATCAGTACACTAATGACCAATTATGTATTTTAACTCTGGCCTGGCCAAATTGATCATTGAGGTGTTAATGGAGACTGTGTGGGTTTGGATGGAAAGGAACTATCTGACTTGATCCAAGGCCCAGTGGCTATGGGTGTATGGATCACCAAGATCTGGAGTATTCCAGTTTTGACCTTGAATGAGATATCATTTACCCCTTCAAGAGTGGTGTGCAATTTGGGGATCTTCCTGGATTCAGCTCCTGCTTGATGAACAGGTGGCAACTTTAGCCAGAAAGTCCTTTGCACACCTTCATCTGATGGACCAGTTGTGCCCTTTCCTAGATTGGGGACCCTTAGACATTCATGATCCAGTCACTTCACAGCTTCACTGCAAAGTGCCCCACAAAGGATGTCCTTGAAGGCCACCTCAAAGCTTCAACTGATCCAGAATGCCGTGGCACAGACAATGATGGGCATGCCTCAGCATGCCATGTAACACCTCTCCATGAGCTGCACTGGTTTCCAATTTGCTTCTGGGTATGATTCAAGGTGTTGGTTCATAAAGCTCTACATGGCATCTGGACTGGTTTATTGAAGGACTACTTGTCTTCCATAGTATCTGCCTGGCGGATTCAATCTGTCAGGGTTGGCACAGTCCAGGTTTCTCTTGATTAAAACAATGCAATCTACTGAGATTCTGGAAGCACTCCTTCTCTGTAGCAGTACTCTGGAATTAGGTTACTCCAGATTTGAATGACTCCCACACCTTTGGGTGTTTCTGAAGAGCCTTGAAAACCTGGCTCTTTCCCCAGGCAAAGTGTGATTTAAGCCCCTTTTCTTCTTTTCCTTTGTTCCCATCTGGATCTGTTATTTCTGCCATTTTTGTTCCTTTTTATTTAATGTTGTTTTCTTGTTTTTAAATGTTTTTCATAATTTGTTGACCACTCAGAGTCTTTGCAAATCAGGAAGAATATAAATAATAATAATAATGTACTGCTCTCCTAAATTTGACAGAAAGAGCAGGTGATATAATTCTAACATAAAATATTACCACCTGTATGAAGATACTTCTAAAGATACTTCTGCAGACTTTTAAAGATGCATTACAGGGGACAGAGGGTTGGTGGTTAAATGCAGCACACAACAAATTCAGTACAGTAGAAAGTGGCCTTTCAGATCATTTGATTCCAACCCCTCTTGGACTCAGAAGCATTAGAATTCACATTATCCTAATTTAAACAAAGTATGTGAAATAGTTTCTGTTAACATATGCTATATGCAACCCAAGGATCTGGTTTTTAAGATAGCTATGCATGTGGGGCATCAAGAGTTCAGCTACAGTCTTTATTCTCAAGCAGTAACAGTTGTGTTTTGTTTTGTTTTGTTGCAACTGATCAAATGATTTGCCAAACATTAGTTTCAGTTTTTGACTAGTCATAGTTACATTAAAAACATTGGGTGTCTGCACTGCACTACGTGGATGTCATAGGTTTGATTTGCAAGACAATACTAATTGGATTGTACTTTCTTCCAAAGGATCCTTGGAAAATAGGATTACAATTATATGATTCCTGCTTCTTTTTCCCCAGCCTTTGTTTTCTATATACTTTCTGAGAACTACATGTAGCTACTGAGATCTTTCTCAGATGTTCTCTTTTTTATAGTTATTAGTATATCAGAATTGTAATAGGCACAATAGAAAACAACAGTTTTAATGCAGTAGTACGTAAATATAGTACTGTAGCAGTGGTGGGTTCGCAAGCTGGCCACTGGAATGCCGGGAAGGCAGCGGGGAAGGCAGGCAAGCATGGCAGGGCTTCAGGGAAGGGAGTAAGCTGCTAGCTCCTTCCCCGCAGCCCTGCCATGCTTGCCTGCCTTCCCGGCAGTCCCCATGGCCAGGCCCGCTTGCCTGCCTTCGCAAGCTGGGGACACTGGGAAGGCGGCGTGGAAGGCAGGGAAGCATGGCAGGGCTGCGGGGAAGGGTGTAGGAGAAGCAGGCTGGGACAGTGGGGGGCACGGGCAGCTAGGTAGGCTGCAACTCACAGGCTTACCTGGCAGGCAGATCAGAGCTGCTCAGTTGGGGCGCAGTGCTTCAGGCAGGCAAGCTGCGAGGACCCACACAGTATAAGTGAGGAGTGACTGGGTGGAGGGAGGTGGGGCGAGTGAGCGGGAACGGGTTCGGGGGTGTGGCCAGCCAGCGATTACTAGCGGTTCGGTGAACCAGCCCAAATTACCACTACCGGTCCTCCCGAACTGGTGCGAACCAGTAGCAAACCACCACTGTACTGTAGTAACCAATAAATACGCTGGTTACAAATAATTGGAGATACTAATCTGGAAACTTTTAATTTGGGAAAGATGATCTAGGCTGATAATAACCTTGATATGTGGAAGATGGTGGAAGAAATGCTTGCTTTTTCTACTTTGTACCTTAACTGGTGTCTTTGTCAGTTGGGAAAAGAGCTGTGCTAATATTCAGGTTTCCTTTCTGCAAGGCTGACTAGCAGCTGCATCAGGCAGTTTTACCCAGACAGTAAACATTAACAGGGATGTGAGACGAGCAAACAGTGAAATAGATTACTCATCACTTTTTATTAGGAAAGTTCTGTCAGTTAAATATTGCATCCTGCAAAGTGAACTGGGGGAAAGGAGAAAAATGTAGCAGAAGTGGGCATTTATACTACGATCATCTTTTGAGGCACTCCTATAGAGATGCAGTTTTATTTTTAAAAAACTGTTACAGGCACAGTGCATGAAATATGAAATATTGGTGATGACATATCACCAATACATTGATGATACACATCTACATATATCTCTGTCCCAGGTGAAATAAATGTTGAAATGTATGAAGGCTATAGAGGTCTGGATGGGGAACAACAGACTTCAACCGAACCCCAATAAGACAGAGTGCCTGTGGGTGGGGCCCTCTATACCCAGGAGTTTATTATCTTTGGTCTTGAATGGGATTGCATTGCTCCAGACAGACCAGGTGTTTAACTTGAGGGTCCTCTTGGATTCATGGCTCCTGCTCAAAGAACAAGTGGTTGTGGCCAGGATGCCCTTTGCCCAATTCCATGTTGTGTCCAATTACATCCTTCCCTGGACTGGGAGTTTATATCTGGTCACTCATGCCCTAGTCATATTCTGATTGAATTATTACAACATTTTCTACATGAGGCTCCCCAGGGGTGAAATTTACTTACCTTCCCTACCAGTTTGTCAATATGCAAACCTTACAGCATGTGCAAACCCTTCTGCGCATGCACAGAGGCTTAAAATGTTGCAAAAAAGTGACATAATGACATCTGCGTGGGTGGGCGCAGCCTCCCGCAGCTGCCGCTACTGGTTCACCCGAGCCGGATAGAACCGGCTGGATTTCACCCCCGAGGCTACCCCTTAAAAGTATCTGGAAGCTTCAGCTGCTGCAGAATGTGGCTGCATGAGTCATCCTGGGTGCCCAAATAAGGGCACATATAACACCCTTGCTCTGTGAACTGCACTGGATACCAGTTTGCTTCCAAGTCTAATTCAACATGTTGGCCATCACCTATAAAGCTACCTACAAAACCGGCTTTGCCAAACCTCATCAGCCTGTCTAGCTGGTGAGCATGGAAGGTATGCTACAGACCAGGGGTGGGTTCTAAAATTTTTTACTACTGGTTCTGTGGACGTGGCTTATTTTGTGGGCATGGCTTGATGGTCATATGACAGTGGGCATGGCTTAATGATCATGTGACTGGGTAGGCATGGCCAACTCAATGTCACTCACATCAAGCTGTGCCTCACCTGGCCCCTCCCCTCCCAGCCATTCCTTGTCACACCCTGACTCTGTAAAAATGTTGTTCACCTTTTTTCAACTTTATTATCTTCACACTATGGATGCACTTTCATGGACTACTGAAAGGAGGAAATGGCTCACATGCTTTGCCCAAGAGTGTGATAGGCAACAGGCTTTTAAGGGGCTGCTAGAAAGAAGGGGGGCAATGTAGTTTCCAATGCACCAGAAGGCAAAACAAGAAGCAATGGATGGAAACTGAACTAAGAGGGAAGCAACCTAAAACTAAAGAGAAACCTCCTGACAGTGTGAACTAATATAGGTGCAGAAATATTTCAGTCATAATTTCACATATAAAATAGCCATATGTGTAGTACAACCTGCCTATTGTTCAAAACAGTCATTAGTATTATGGCTGATGTTCAGGGCCGGATTTTCCTATAGGCAAACTAGGCTTCGGCCTAGGGCCTCAAGATCAAGAGGGGCCTACATTCAAATTGTTAGCAAAATTAAAATTACACTTTCACTATAGGTGAAAGGGCCTCATAAGTGGAATAGCCTAGGGCCTCTTTTCATCTAAATCCGGCCCTGCTGATGTTTGACAACAAGCCTAAAAGTGCTTCTTTCTCTGTATGTATACAAAACATCACATACCAGGAATAGCATATTAAGATGGACTTATGCAGTGGTGGATTTCAAAATTTTTTACTACTGGTTCTGTGGGTGTGGCTTGGTGGGCGTGGCGTGACAGGGGAAGGTTACTGCAAAATCCCCATTCCCTCCCCACCCCACTAACCTGCTCTGGGAAGGAATCAAACTCCCCACTCTTCATTTCCCCAAATAAAATATTACTCATAAGAAAAGCAAGGAAAAATCAAGCTGCTAAGAAGAAACCTGCTTGATACTCATTCCACATTCCTGCCAGCTGCATAAAGGAAACTTTATAAGAAGAAAACAGCTACCGGTGCTTAGAAATAAGTTCGGCTCCATTTACAAGCAGGCAGAAAACTCATTCAAGACACGATATTTCACAATGGAAATCGCCCAAACCTTTTTAGAAACACAAAGCCCATGTTGCACAAACCTCAAAAACTTCAAAAACATAGAACCATATAAGAATCCCTCCTCTTATCCAGTTTGTGGTTCAGCTGACCCAGAAACGAACTGCTGAATGTCACTTCGCTTCTGCAAGCAAAAACTTCCTTTCAACAGCTGCGTCTTGGCTTGTCAATTTAAAGCGACGGCGTCTTTTTTTAATTTTTCCTTCTTCTTTGCCAAGTGACCTCCTGGCTGAGAAGCGATCAGTTGGGAGGCTTCTCAATTTAAAGCAACTGTGTCTTGGTTTTTTTTCCTCTTCTTTGTCAAGTGAGCCCTGATTTTTTCCTTCTAGCCGATCAGCTGGGTGTTGGGAGGCAGCCAACAGACTGAGGGCCCAGCCAGGCAGAAGTGGTATTTACCAGTTCTCAGAACTACTCAAAATTTCCACTACTGGTTCTTGCGAACCAGGGAGAACCGGTAGCAACCCACCACTGCTACAGACCCATCAGCCAAAGAATTTTGACTGGTGGTGTCTAGGAAGAGAGCCTTCTCTGCCACTGCCACTGCTTTGTGGAATATCTTGCCCCAAGAGGTGAGAAAAGCCCCCAATCACTTGGCCTTTCGCAAAGGGTCAAAACACGTTGTGGCCTCGCGCAGGGAGTACAGAGGGCTATGCAACCATGGGGCTGGTTAGTCCCCTCAGAGTCCCCCTTCCTGTAATAATCTTAACACCATATGGCCATCTTAGTATTCCACCCCCTTTTTTATTTTTGTCATTAGTCTTTTTAATTTTGAATTTTTTAACCCTAATTTAATTTTTAATTTCTAATGTTAATTTTTACCTTGAGGCTGATGGGTCATTTAGAAATATGAAATATAAATAAATAATAAATAGTCTGTTAATGGAAATAAAAGCAGAATATTTGTAATTTGTTCTGTTTTTCTGGTGGTTTCCTGCATTAAATTAGAAGTTTTCTTCTAACTTGGTTACACATACAGTACACATTGTGTCTATATGTAACAGTTGTGTAATACAGTATTAAATTACTAGAATGGGCTACTTGATAAAAATCTGCTCTTTTTGCTAGTTCAGACTGCTCTCTTTCTGATCACTTGGCTCTATCCAAGGAAACTTCATGCTAAGGGGAAAAAATGCATAGTATCAGAATAAAGAAATTGGAAATTGTGTTACAGTTCAATGGTGCATAAAGCAGCTATTGGAGGTGAGGGTTGTTTTTTTAAAAACAAACAACACAAGCAATGCTGATCTCTGGTTTTTAGGTTAGTAACATGTTGAATTTTGCACTCTTGAATGATTTCTGACTAATTTTCTGGAAGTGTGTGCGGTGCAGTTGTTCTCAAATTCTAACCTTGGAAGGGTTGTATCCTACAAAGATAAGAACATGTGACTCTACAGTTACTGCTGTAATACAACTCTCAGGTTATTTTCTCATTGGCCATTTGGCAAAAGTTACTGGAAATGGAAAGTTTAAAGCCAGTAGTAGACTTCTCAGGTCTCAAAGTAGATGGTTTGTAAAATATCACAGGGGAGCACATTCATCCTGTATAAAGAAAGACTAATATCAAACCTCTTAGTATCTACTATCAACTAGTTTGCTGCCTGTTTTCCTGTTTCAGAAGAACTTACAGATGTCCCAGCCTCATGTTACATTAAGTCCATCCCAAGCTACAGATAACCCAAATAGTTTTAATGACACGCGCAGTGAAAAGATTGCTAATTTTCAAATCATCCTAATCCTAGGACCATGCACATAGCCATCTCACACTCTTCCATGTAACTGTTGCGGCCTGTTGGCTGCCAGGCCCTCTAGAACCGAATCAGAGTAGGAGGAGGAGGCGTGGGAGTCAGGGTCATCATCAGGGCAACCTGGGAACTCCGAGGGGGAAGAGGGAATGGAGCTGGCAGAGAGAGAGAGAGAGAGAGAGAGAGAAGCAGAGTCTGGGACCTCCGTCATCTCTCAGATGGAGAGTCAACAGCCCCCAAGTCTGAAGGTAGTTGATGATGAAGAAGAAGAACAGCTGAGTCCAGTGTCTGATGCGCAGCTGTGCAGAAGGCAGAGAAGAAGAGAGCAATAGAAAGCTATGGGCCAATCCTGCGGAAGGAAAAGCCACCGCTGCTAACAAGATTCCACTCTAGCTCTGGGGATAAAAGGCAGTGGGCAGAGATGAATAGATGTGTGATCCTGCGAGAAAAACTTTTTGCTGGGACTGCCGGCATTCCTAATAAAGGAATCTTTTGAGTTCACATCAGAGGGTTTGTCGTTTTTGGGGAGCTAGGTCAGAACAGTAACATGCCTTAGTCTCAAATTCCAGTTTCACAAATCCAAAATGTCAGTCATTTCAGGCGTGGACAATAAGCACCAGGTAAGCTACCAAACCTCACTAGTAGGTGCAGTAGCATAACAACACATGTATGCCACATTAATTTCCAATGCTTAACTCAAGCTTAATGATTTAGGGAAACTACTTATTTTGTCCTTCTTTTAAACATGGTACTGGCTTTCTTTGCATAATTATTAGGGTACAAAAATTATTGGGAATGCTGCAGATCAAGCAAGTTTGGCCTATCCGTAAGATGCTTTCTCCACCTCCAAGAAAGAAAAAAAGATTTTGGCTAATTTAGCTTCAGTTTTCCTCTTGGTCTAGATCTAGAAATCAGCTAAGTGACCTGGTTTACACATTTTCCTAAACTATAATGTAATTGGTTGAAACAGTATGGTTTTAAATCATGGTTTATAGTTTTATTATGCAAACTCAACAATTGAGGAGTGTATTGAATCACAATTGAAGGCACCATTACTTAGCATAATGGACCAATCTGGTCAATTTTTTTTTAAAATTTGATTTATATGCCGCTCTTCTCCGGAGACTCAGGGCGGCTTACAATGCGTTAAGCAGTAGCCTTCATACTTTTGTATATTTATACAAAGTCAGCTTATTGCCCCCACAAACTGGGTCCTCAATTTACCTACCTTAGAAAGGATGGAAGGCTGAGTCAACCTTGAGCCTGGTGAGATTCGAATTTACAGTAATTGCTGACAATATTTGCAGACAGCTGGTGTTAATCACAATGCTATCAGTCTGCTGAGCCACCAGGCCCTTTTCAATGGGGCAAAAGGCAAATCGCTGGAATAGTTCACTTAAGGGGTACATTTGATTTCAACTCAGTGCATTATTTGAACTTGGTCAATACAGAAATGTAATTTAAGCAAGCAAATTTACTTAAATATATTTGTTTATCCAGTCATACAATCGCAATATAATCTACTCAGCATTATAATTATTGCAAAGCTGCTTTAAAAAAATTGCAGGATGGTTACCAAATAAAGGATAAGTAAGCAGCTTACGGATGTTGTCTTGTTTACCAGCCGGAGTTTTAACAATCACAACCCAGAGTATTATGGACATATTTATGCATTTCAAACTACAAAATGATGAGCTAAGATTTTGCTCTAAATGTCAAAAGAGTTTACAGCTCTTCAGCTTAAACTTGCCCCTGCTTTCTTGGGTTTTCGATCCTTTCCCGCCCAAATATAATATATAATCATATTATATAGTATAATGTAATTAAAAAGGGGAACCAATTAAGGAGTATAATTAAGGAGTATAATTAAGAAGGTGAAAATAATTGTGTTGGCAAACCGGTATTTTTAAAAATGTGCTAGCCTATCAAGTTATAAGTAGCCTAGAGACTGATGGGTGATAGGATCAGCGTCAAATTCCTTTGCTCCCCAAAATTGAGCAGGCGCGATCTTCGTACTCATGTAATTGTCTCTAGTGAAAAGAGGGACGGGGACAGAGATTGGAAACGTCGGGATCCACCTTCGTCACAGTTTGATGCACTTTAGCAGAGTCACTTCTTCCTCGGGAGTAAGAATAAGTTCCAAAGTTGAAATCGCGGCGTTGGAAAATCGATACTTTCTGCTCCCAGGCGTCATTGCAACAAAAATAACTCAACAGCGCCTACAGAGAAGGAGAGCCGGTCGGGCCTTCCCCAGGCGCTGTCCTCGGAGATTATCCGGAACTTCATCACCACTGCAGCCTCGTCGCGGGTGAGTCATGGGAAGCCCGGGGAGCACAGAACGAAGGCGGCGACTCCTCTCTGCGCTTCCTCCTAGGCTAACTAGGCCAGGGGTCTCCAACCTTGGCAACTTTAAGACTTGTGGACTTCAACTCCCAGAGTTCCTCAGCCAGCTTTGCTGGCTGAGGAACTCTGAGAGTTGAAGTCCACAAGTCTCTCCTAACTAGGCCAGGGGTCTCCAACCTTGGCAACTTTAAGACTTGTGGACTTCAACTCTCAGAGTTCCTCAGCCAGCTTTGCTGGCTGAGGAACTCTGAGAGTTGAAGTCCACAAGTCTTAAAGTTGCCAAGGTTGGAGACCCCTGAACTAGGCCATCTGTTCCTACTTTCCGGGATCCCGGGAAGGAAGGCGCTTCAAGGCTTTCTTTTCACCTGTAGATTCAGCCTGGAGGTCGATGGGTGATAGGGTGGGCGTCCCATCCTCAATGTGACTTCCAATTCGCTTTCTCCCCAAAGTTGAAGCAGGGACGATCTTCGTACTCCGCGTGTATTTGTCGCTAGTGAAAAGCGGGAATAGTGATTGATTGATTGATTGATTGATTTTATTATACTTATATGCCGCCCTTCTCCCAAAAGACTCGGGGCGGCTCACAAAAATTAAAACGATGAAAACAAGAAAAACAACGATGAAAACAATCAAAATAACTACTAAAACAATCCATTAAAATCTCCCACTTATGTGGCTTCCCACTCGCGGAGAATAAAAGCTTCGGTTTAAAAAGGACAGCGTTTTGCTCTCTCTCTCTCTCTCTCTCTCGGCAAGCATCAACACGAGCATTCACCGCAGTGCAGAGAAATAATTGAATTTAGAACACCTCCTAATTCCCCGGAGGAACTAAAGGGGTAGACTTTAGTCCAATGTACATATTTGTGTATAATGTTTGGGCTCCACGTTTTTGCCCCCTTCGGAGCGGATTGTCTGGCTACCGTCGCTGGGCAAGAAAAACCGCGTGTTTTAAGTACCTCTTTGCTTACTACTGATCGTTGGGATTTCAGCGCTATATGGTAGCCCGAACCGATGTATTTAATTTTTTAGTAGCCATGGAAAACAATCCTGGTTTTTATTAGAGCGCTCATATATTCTAAGCTTCCTGCCCGGCAGAATTCCCGAGCAGGATATACCAAATACATTAAAACGATATCAGTGTAGCCCTGTGCATGTGTACTCTGTTGGGATTGCCTGTCTATATATATATTTGTTAAGTATATATTTGTTACATATATACTGCTCAAAAAAATAAAGGGAACACAAGCAGAAGACATCCGAGATCTGAATGAATGAAATAGCCTTATTAAATACTTTGTTCTTTACATACAGTAGTTTATACGCTGCTCAAACAACTAAAGGGAACACAAAACTACTGTATGTAAAGAACAAAGTATTTAATAAGGTTATTTCATTCATTCAGATCTCGGATGTCTTCTGCTTGTGTTCCCTTTATTTTTTTGAGCAGTGTATATAAAAGTGTTAAGTTCGGGGTGAGAATGGAAGCGAAGCCAGAGCGATTTCAGCAAAGCTCTTTTTATTCAGTTCATACAACTAAATTTTTATTTAGAACAACAACTACTAGCCTGGCTCCTTTTATAGGAGGCTGTCAGCTGGCCAACCAATTAGAACAAAGTATTCCCTCCCCACCTTCAATAGCGAACCTAAGTGAGAACTTCAGCAACTAGTTTAAGATACTTATTTCAATACCTAACACTTCCTGATTGTTAGACTCTGCCAGGATTCCTGCAGTTTTATTTTTAGGGGTGGTTTGCAGTTGGCTCCTTCCTAGGACTGAGAGAAAGTGACTGATCATGGGGTCACCCTTTGTGCCCAATACAGTACTAGAACTCTTGAGTCTCCTGATTTTAGAGCCTGAAGGTCCCATTCCGATCTCTGCAACAGAGTGACTCTCATATTTGCATTACATCTAGTCATAGTCATATCTTAGAGTCCTATATTCTGTGATTGCATGACTCTCGGAACCATAACACAATCCATAGATCAGGATCTCAGGACACACTGAACAATTCGCTAATACTGTAGGTCTGTACAGAGGCCCAGAACAAAGTGCATATAATAAACATATTAGCTGCACTTTCCCTGAGCATCCTTGGCTGGCCCCCAAGGATGCTTATATAACCCCAGTGAAAGACACATTTGATTTAGGTCAGTATTTCTCAATCTTGGGAACTTTAAGGGTGCGGACTTCAACTGCCAGAATTCCCCATGTTGGCTGTTCCCAAAGTTCCCAAGGTTGAGAAACACTGGTTTAGGTGGTTCCTTATAAGACACTACATGTGTACTTCAATGTACTCAGAATAATATTTTGCCCTTTGAATCTTGATCTCTGCAAAATCCTTCTGGCTCAGTGTTTTTTTGTCAATATAGCTTTTGCCACATACGTTTGACACAGTAAAGTTTTTACCCGTAATTTTTCTATGCTAAAGTGTTATTGAGAAAGCAAACATGTTGAGCTTAATGAAATCACATAGTTAGTAGTGTTAGATGTTGCAGTACATGTGGCCATTTTTTCTAGTGCAATGTCTGCTGCCTCTTTTAAGTTATTTTTCATGCGTTTACACAGAACATTTCCACTGAACTAACATCATAACAGTATGCAATACTTTCTTTTTCTCTGTCTTCTCCTTAGCAGGCAAGCATTTTGAAAAGAATGCTGACCAAAGATCTTTTGAAGTTTGACCTACTTGTTAGTATTTGCAGGCAGACAAACACACACAAAAAGTGTATTCAGCAGGAATTTGGCAATGTTTAACTGTGAAGATACAGTTGCCAATAAAGATTAGCAATACCAGCTGCTTTAAGTTTGGGGAGATTTTGGAAGCAAGGGAAAAGCAGAGGCAACTGATTGGGTAAACTTTTGGAATTGCACTTTAACTCACCAGATTAATGATTGAAATTCTGCTGAGCTGAACAACCAAAAGTCTAGACCTTCTATATTTAGCTGCTATTGAAGTCTATAAGGATATCCAGTTTTGGCCAATTTAAGGTAACATTTGCATTTATTCCTTGATTGTTTTTGGAAAACAAGACACAATGTCGTCTGTCAAAGTTGAATGCATTGTGCCAGTGAACTACAAAATTGGAGAATCACCTCTATGGGAGGAAAAGGAAAATTCCCTTCATTATGTAGATATAACTGGCCAAAAGGTCTGTCGGTGGAATTATCTCACTAAAGAAGTGCAAAGTATTTCCGTGGGTAAGTAAAACTGTTTCATTTTAATAAGCCAAATGTTTACCTTTGTTCTTGAATATTTAATGTTCTACAGCTTAAGTGATAGAAGCATGTTAAAGTTGAATACCACTAAAAACCAGCATGGTATCGTGAGTAGAGGATCAGGCTGGCTGTTTTGAAGTACTACATGATAACTTTCAAAAGAAAGTTATCAAAATTGTTAGGTATACAGTTATTATTTTTTGTTACTACCGTTTCTTCTCTCCTTAATCCCTCCTAATCTGCTTAATATGGTTTCCAGATGCCCCCGTGAGCATTATATCACTTCGTAAATCTGGTGGCTACATTATTACACAGGGAACCCAGTTTGCAGCTCTTGACTGGAAAAAGAAGTCCGTTACCACCATTACTGATGTGGAGAACGAAAAACCCAACAACCGATTCAATGATGGGAAAGTGGATCCTGCAGGAAGACTAGTTGCAGGTAACTAGGTCTTAATTCAGTCTATAAAAAAAATATTCATTTTTTTCTCAACAAATTGTATCCTTTGTAAGATGATAGTTTCTAGTTCCATGTAGTAGAATCTTGATATCTGCTGCTCCTTCCATAGCGGGGGCTGACTTACTGAGGATAAAATGAGGTCCTACATTTATACTTCCATACCATTAAGCACCTGGGTTATTTGAGGGATGGGATGGGCAAATGATGAAGAATGTATGACAATGTCTAAGTCAAATGTTGTGGCTTATGTACTTGCATCAGACTATAAGACTCAGTCATATAACTGAACGTTTTAGGAAAATGTCATTGTGACATCCTTTTGGTGTCACTGTGGTTTGCTGCAAATTTCATTGATCATCTCACACTGATGTTCAGGAGCTGTATCAATCCTCCCCCTATTATAGTTACTTGCTGGGGTGTGTGCATATGATCTTATCTGCCTACCAAGTTCCAAGCAATGGATATGTGTGCATTTTTCTTTTGTCCATAAAAACTTATTTTTAACTGGCTTGTAGCTTGTATTTTGAAATCAGTTCTTTTAATTTTAAAATCTTCCTAGTACATTTTTTTTTCTCAACCAGGGACTATATCCAGCACCACAGAAAATGTCAGCAAATATTTGTTTGGCATTAAATTGTTAATTTACAAAGTACTTGTAATTTGTCTCACAAGTAATCTATCTCTGTATAACAAACCCATCTTCCCTTCTCCCCACCTCATCCTGGTTTAAATCCTGTAGTTTATCCAATCCCTGCATATGATTAAATGAGCTACCATTCATGGGAGCTTAGTTCTTTTAATAAAACATGTCACAGTCTGAAAAAGTACTACAAGACTCCTCTGGATTTGTGGAGTTTAAAATATGTCTTCCAATTTGATTATGATTTCAGTTTAATAGCACTGTTCCTTACCTAACTGCTGAATTTTATATATATTGAAAGATTAAAAGACAGGCTCAGTTTTCATATTTATGCTGTACAAGGATAACATCATATGCATACAGGTAGCCCTTAACTTATGACTAAAATTGTGCCCAAATTTTCTGTTGCTAAGTGAAATGGTTGTTAAGTGAATTTTGCCCCAGGTTATGACCTTTCTTGCTACAGTTATTAAATGAATTATTGCAGTTGTTAAGTTAGTAACATGGTTGTTCAGTGAATCTGGCTTCCCCGTTGATTTTGTTTGTCAGAAGGTCGTAAAAGATGGTCACATGAACCTGGGACACTGGAACCGTCATAAATATGAGTCAGTTGCCAAGCATCTGAATCTTGATCATGTGACCATGGGGATCTTGCAATGGTTATAAGCAGGGATGAAATGCTCCCGGGTTGGACCAGATGCCCAATCTGGTAGTGATGGAGGCGGGTGGTTCGGAGAACTGATAGCAAAAAATCCCTGCCCCCCCCATGCCCAGCTGAGCCGCACAATCATCAGAAGCTTTTTCTTTTAATTTTTAAAAGCATTTTTTCTACAACCTCTTCGGCTGAAAAAATGCTTTTAGAAGTAAAAAAAAAAAGGCTCTGCTGATCGCGCGGCTCAGCTGGGATCGTCAAAGGCTTTTAAAAGCATTTTTTCTACAACCTCTTCAGAGATTGTAGAAAAAATGTTTTCAAAAGGCTCTGATGATCCAAGCTGAGTTGCCTGATCAGCAGAGGCTTTTAAAAGAAAAAAAGCCTCTGCCGATCAGGCAACTCATCTGGGATCATCAGAGCCTTTTGAAAGCATTTTTTTACAACCTCTTCGCCCCCCCCCCCAGAACCGGTAGTAACTAATTTTAGATTTTACCACTGGTTATAAGTGTGAAAAATAGTCATATATCACTTTTTTCCATGCCATTGTAATGTCGAATGGTCACTAAATGAACTGCTGTAAATCAAGGACTACTTGTATTTTTATTATGGACAGGCCACTGAGAAGAAAATAAGCTGACTGGTCTCTGTGGTGCTTTGTTATCTTTTTCTGCTAACTCTCTGGTTCTCATAGGTACGATGTCTCAGGAGATTCGTCCTGCGGTGGTTGAACGGCACCAGGGCTCACTCTACACTCTCTTTTCCGACCATTCTGTGGTGAAACATTTTGACAAGGTGGACATTTCCAACGGTTTGGATTGGTCTCTGGATCACAGAACCTTCTTCTACATCGACAGCCTTTCGTACCACGTTGATGCCTTTGATTATGACCTGCAAACCGGGGAGCTTTGTATGCCTGCTTTCCATGTTTTGAAATGTGTACCAAAGTTGATTTTTGATCATCATTTTAAAATTGTTGCTTTCTCTCTCTCTCCCACTCTTGGTGTAGTAGTTAAGGGACCAGACTAGAAACTGGAAGACTATGGGTTGTAGTCTTAGGCCCATAGCCACCAGGTGACTTTGGGCCAGTCACTTTCCATTCGAGGAAGAAGGCGGCAGTGGCAAGGCACTTCTGAAATGTTGTCAATAAAACTGTAGGGGCTAATCCAGGCTGTTGACAGAAATTAGCACTGACTTGAAGGGGTGTGCACACATACGTGCACCCACATAACACCAGGGGTGGGCTTCAAAAATTATAGCAAGGAGTTCTCTGCCTGGTTGCTGGGTGGGGATGGCCATGGTGGGTGTGGCCTAGTCAGCCTTCTGCACCATGGCGGTGGGGGGCATTTTGTCCTCCCTGGGCTCTGGAGGCTTTCTTTGAGCCTCCAGGAGGGCGAAAACGGCCTCCCCAGGCTCCGGAGGCCCTCTGGAGGCCGGAAATGGGCTCGTTTCTGGCCTTCCTGAACTTCTGGTAGGCCCGTTTTTCACCCTCCCCCAGCCTCCATGTGCGCCCTGCACTTAGCTGCATCCAAAACAGGCCGTGTGGGAAGGGCGGAGTGGAGTGGGGCAGGGTGGGCCAGCCAGGAGTGGGATTTGAGGGTTCTCTGAACTGCACAGAATTTTAGCTAGAGGTTCTCCCGAACCCCTGTGAACCCCCAGCAGCCCACCCCTGCATAATACACACATTCTACTATAGTAGAATGCCTAGAGTCACAAGTAATTTTAGGTAAAATTCAAATTGATTTTACATGTTTAAAACACAGCTTTAACTTTTATTGGGCGTATTACAAATGACTGTAGTTTCAGCAACATAGTTTTCTGTTCCCAAAAGGATAGGGGATGAAATATAATCTGTGTGTATTAACACACCACACTACAAGACACACCACACAACATTAACATAAAGCACAACATAACACACATCTGCTTGCAACTCCTTAACCCCAGAAGTGTGAGGTGACTGGTTCTAAAGGTTTCCCCAGCTGTGGCCATCTGGTTGTTCATGCACCCAATGGCTTCACTTCACTGGTAGCCACAGTAGAGTGTCATTGCAAGCATGCACATGCACACAGTTGGAGAAGCCTTTGAAGCAGCTATTCTGAGCCTTTCAGAAGATTCAGTGTTTTAATATTTTGAGGAGGAATGTTTCACTTATGCATTTTGTGATAGGCCTCTTTAAGATGCTTGGTGCAGCCATAATAAAACTTGCACTCTTTAATAAAGAAAGCAATAAGCACTAATATCACTGCTCTATTTTTTTTCCCTTTCAGAGCTGATGGTGTCATGTCTGCTCTATCTCTTCTCCCTCTTTTGCTATTAATATAGCAATCAATATAAGTCTTATTTTGCCGTCTCTATCTTTTGATTGCTTACAATAATAACATTGTTTTATTCTGTAGTATAAAAGTAAAAACGTAAAGTAAAAAAGTACAAATTCTGTACTATAAAAGTAAAAATGTAAAAAAATCAAAACAAATGTACCAATATAAATTATTCTGGAAAAAAAATCAAAAAATGAGGAAAAAAACTTCTATCCTCTTTTAGGTGGATGGGTTGGGATTCTACTGTGTGAGCCCAGTAACATGTCTGTAAGCCACCCAGAGATGGGTGGCATCAGAATTAAATAAACAAACAAATAAATAACATAGCTATGAGGAGAAAACATTCATCTAGATCTCCCCATCTCAGGAACAGCTCAATGGATCCATTTTCATAGATACAGCACATCCATGCTAAATTGAACTTGATATCCAAAAACATGTTTCTTATCCATATTTGTTTTCCTAACTATATAGTTCAGTTAATCTTACTCATTTAAAATAAATATACATGCTGGAAGATAATGTCAGTAATTCGGAGAAGTCGACCTCTAGCCATCTTTTTGCTACAATATTGAATTACAAATAAAAGCCTGGTTCCCTAAGACTCTGATTTACAGTTTAGAATATTCTCCAGCATGAGCCCAAGGACTCCTTCCAAGATAAATAAATTTATGATGTTTCCCTTTGCATTTCTTCTTGTAAAAATATTACTTGGCAAATGTGTGGCTTAGCATGTAATATCTTTCAATGGCTTTTTTCAGGCAACCGCAGGAGCATGTACAAATTGGAAAAGGAAGAGTCCATTCCTGATGGGATGTGTATTGATACAGAGGGGAAGCTTTGGGTGGCCTGTTTTGGTGGAGGACGGGTAATCCGTATAGATCCTGAAACAGGTTAGCAATTGTGGGGAGTGGGCTGGGGAATCCACTGATAGTCCACATTCCTTCCCTGAGATCAAGCTGTTTGGTGTAAGGGATCTGGAGCAAACACAATATGTGTGTTTTATTAGTTCCAGAACATTCCTTTGCTCATGTAGAGATGCTTATATATTATAATCAGTGGTGGGTTGCTCCCGGTTCACACTGGTTCGCAAGAACTGGTAATAAAAAATTGTAGTAGTGCGGAGAACCGGTAATAAGATTGGCTGGCCAAGCCCCCGAACCGGTCCCCGGCCCAGTTGCTGCTCACGTACCCCGCCCACCTCATCAGTGGCTTTCCTTTTTTTACTTTTAAAAGCATTTTTTCTACACGGCTGAAAAAATGCTTTTAAAAATTAAAAAAAAAAGCCTCTGATGATCGCGCGGCTCAGCTGGGATTGTCAGAGGCTTCTGAAAGCATTTTTTCTGCAACCTCTTCAGAGGTTGTAGAAAAAATGCTTTTAAGAGCTTCTGACGATCAGGCAAATCTGCTGAGATCGCCAGAGGCTTTTAAAGGGATTTTTTTCCCTACAACTTCTTCAAAAAATCCCTTTAAAAGCCTCTGACGATCCAAGCTGAGTTGCCTGATCGGCAGAAGCTTTTTTTCTTTTAAATGCCTCTAATGATCCTGAGTTGCCTGATCGGCAGAAGCTTGAAGAGATTGCAGAAAAAAATACTCTTGGAAGCTTCTGACGATCAGGCAAATCTGCTGGGATCACCAGAGGCTTTTAAAAGAAAAAAAGCCTCTGCCGATTAGTCAACTCAGTTTGGATCGTCAGAGCCATTTAAAAGAAAAAAAGCCCCTGCCAATTAGGCAACAGCTTGGATCATCAGAGGCTTTTAAAGGGATTTTTTGAAGAGGTTGTAGGAAAAAAAAATCCCTTTAAAAGCCTCTGGCGATCCCAGCAGATTTGCCTGATTGTCAGAAGCTTTTAAAAGCATTTTTTCTACAACCTCTGAAGAGGTTGCAGAAAAAATGCTTTTAAAAGTAAAAGTAAAAAAAAAAAGTTGGCCATGCCCACCCAGTCACATTACCCAAGAATAAGCCACGCCCACAGAACCGGTAGTAAAAAAAATTAGAACCCACCTCTGATTATAACATATAATGTATAAAAAGACCTTATCTCATCTGAAATGCAAAGTAGCCCATACTTTAGTTTACTTGTTAATGGAAATGGAAAACCTTCAGTGATTGGTGTGATAATGTCATCCCACAAATGTCATGCCTTCCTGCATGTGATCCAGAAGCTAGATTTAGGTGCAAACAGCCCTGGGTTCAATCCCCGACATCGCCAGGTAAAAGGATCAAAGAATTTGAAAGTCCTCTCTGTGCCCAGTGAGATTCTGTAGACTTTGCCAGATAAATAAATAAATTGTCTGAGGGTCTATGCAATTCACTGTGGCTAACTCACGATGGCCAACTCACTGCAGACAACTAGCCCCAGCCAACTCACCATGGAACAACTCGCTGTGGGACAAGAGTTACACTAATATCAAAGAAATGGTGGAGTAGAATCATTAAAGGGACAATGCAAAAGGAAGGACGGAATAAAATAATGTCAAAAATTAAAATATTTTTTTATTTATTTTAAATAATTAAATTAAATTGTTAAATTGTCCTGTGGCGAGTTGTCCATGGTGAGTTATCCCATTCTGTAGTCTGGCATACAGCATACAATATTCCTACCTTCCATAGTGAAAGAACAATCAGACAACTGATTCAAAAGACCTACAAATGGATCACATTCATGCACAATGAATCCAATCAGTATTTTGCCTTCGAAAAATTGCAAAGACTATGAAGTTCTTTTTTCCAGCATTAGGTCCTATCTTTTATTTCTTTAGGATGGAGTGTGTAACCTGCAGATTTGTTCGCCATTTGAGGCTCTTGCGCCCTCATTTATGGTGGATGGGTGTTTACTTTTTTTTCCAAATTTAAGGAGGGAAATGTACTGGTTCCACTCTGCTGACCCGCTGCCCTTTGTTAAGGAAACAACCTGATTTATTTTAACAGGAAAAAGAATTCAGACAGTGAAGCTGCCTGTAGACAATACAACTTCTTGTGCTTTTGGTGGATATGATTATTCAGAACTGTTTGTCACTTCAGCTTCTACTGGACTGGATGAGTCGTCTCTCATACATCAACCACAGGCTGGTGGTGTTTTCAAGGTAATCTGAGAGCTACAGTGCATTTGAAATCATGATATGCATGATACGGTGGTTGGGGGGCAGCATTTGATTAATTTAACCAAGGGGCATCTGGGGATCAATAAAGTCAAGATGGCAGCTATTCTAATAATGTTTATTCCCACCTCCAGCATTTTTGATTTAATGTGAGGTCCTTGGTGCTCTCTGAGTTTGGTTGTTTTCTTGCAGAGATTTCATTACACAACTAGGCATCATCAGTACATTAAGGCAGAGGGCAGAGGGGAGAGCGCTGATAATGTTACTAGTTGAGTAGTGAAAAGTCTGCAAGAAAACAACCAAGCTCAGAGTCAAGGACCTCACAGTTCAACCCTGATTTACAAATATTCTCTTCTATTGATCTCTGTAACTGACTGATTTAAGAGCTAAATTTTCCATTAACATCTTCTTCTTTTTTTTTTTTAAAAAAAAACAGCATTCATTTAAAAAAAGTATATTTAACAAAAGTAAAGTTCCAATATGATTTTTTTAAAAAATGTATATAAAAAAGAAGCAGCTTGGGTATTGTGAAGAATCAAACTGAGCATTTCAGATTCAATGCTATGTCTTTAGATACCTAGCTTTGCTTTTGGGTTTAGGGTTAGAACGGCTGTTGAACTCCTGATGGTTATTTTGTTGGATTTTTGGGATGTTTTGTGTGGTTCTTTTTTCTTTTCTTTTTACTGTGTTATTGTGTCTTGTCCTTGGATGTAAGGCATAAAATGTTATCTGGGAGTCAGAAACTCTCCAAATCTAATTAAACAAATGAACATATGCAGGCAAATATTTGCTTTTGAAATAAATGCTTTGTGTTTATTAGGAAAGATGAGACAATTTTGAAAGTATCATGTTCATATCCTCATTTTTTAAAAACAGATTACTGGCCTTGGGGTGAAAGGAATCCCACCATATTCATATGCAGGTTAATACATACCCTTGAAGACGCAAGTATCAAAACAAGGATGGAAGGAAATGACAGCATTGCATCACTGCACAGTTTATCTGTCTCTTTTTTAGAAGCTATAAAAGGATGGTCGACCAACAAGTACAGGAAAAAACTCCCAAGCCATGAATTCAGATCTGAATTGTGCCCAATTTGCTTTTTTATTATAGCTAAGTAAAAAAATGTTTTTCCTTTCTGTTAAATCAATATTTTTAATAAAGTTTCAAATATATAATTATTGTATATGTGTGAATTTATCAATTTACTGATTGAAAAGCCAATGAATATTTAGCTATAACAGATACATGCTGCCTGTTTTCCCAACTCTGCTCCTTTCTTTTCTATTTCATCCACAAGACTTTCTCTGCAGACACACAAACTTTTACCTTCCCATCTTAGTGGATCCCATCCAGTATCAGCTATTATTGTCTTCACTTTTATCAACCTCCCTCCCTCCCTCCCTCCCTTTTCATTGGCCATCCTTCTAGCCAAGATATTTTATTTTTATTCTAGCAGACGTTTCTACAATCCCTTTGGCCCCAACATATGCATCACATGTTGCTCCCTTCACAACCCAGCTCAGAGTTCAGAGTCAGAACCTTTGGGGGGAAGCAGGGAATGCAGTCAAAAGGAGCCATCCTTCTCCATTAGCCATCATCTGCCCCTTTCAGTCTGGCACTCAAAAGTGGTTATGTGCAGAGAATGTGTGCCCCAAATAGGTCTCTTGCTGACCATTTACAGGAAAGAGGTAAGAACATGCTGGCGGTAAAGATTCCACAATTCACAATTCTTTCCCCACATTTTTTTGGTTCATGTTCTAGCAGCTACTCGCCATGGTTAGAGAGCATCTTCTATGCTGGGGAACCACAAGAATAAAAATTTGAACTTTTCTGGCTCATTTCTAAAAGGGATGATTAGTATATTCACTGGGGACCCAATGGAGAAGTTCCATGCTGTAAGTGGCTGCTGGATTGATAACAGACTCCCCCTCCCCCCTTGCTCTCTGCTCTGCAACCGTCCTTTTTGATTATCATATTTATGGATTCTCATTTTCTTTTTCATTATTTATTATATTGTTCTATTATTTTACTCTGTTTTGTTTGCACTCTTTTCATTTCTTCCTTTTTATGGTTTTAAGTTGCCTACAGCAGTCCCATAGCGAGATAGGAGACAAATAAATTTAACAATTTATAAATACATACCTACATATACACATTTCGGAATATTTTCATTCATTTCTTCATATTCGACCTTGGCAACTTTTAAGACTGGTGGACTTTGACTCCCAGAATTCTCCGCCCAGCCATGTTGGCTGGGGAATTCTGGGAATTGAAGTCCACTGGTCTTAAAGTTGCCAAGGTTGGATACCCCTAATCTAGATAACAGAACAGAAATGATCCTGTTCATAGTTGAACAGGACAGCAGCGTTGAAGTGCAGCGAGGAGGGTGGGAGAAGCAAAACAGCAGAGATGGTGTGTGTGGCAGTACAATCAAGCTCCATCCTTTGTTCACACATTGATGTTGCATACACATAAAAACCCTACTTTATTATCACCCCTGGATATTCCAAATTTAGATATTCTTCTACATTAGATACTCCTATTTATCTGTGCCTGAATAAAAACACTTTCCCATCCTATTATAAGTAAGTATTGTAGACATACAGATCATTTAGTGAAGATATTATTGATAATAAATTATTTTAATTTCTAACACTTTAAACTAATTAATTATTAACCAATCATTTAAGGAGATTATTAATGTTAAAAAATAACTATATCCCATTTTCTTTCAGATTTATAATACCACTGCAGACAATTTAAGTTGAAGAGTCTGATCAAGAATTACTGTACCATATTAGCAAACAGTTTTTTTAATGTCTGTATTTGCATACCACACCACAAATTATTGAATCACATTTTAGCCTATAGTTAGTTTATGGTTCAGTGTATTATTCAAAGTATTAACCACATAATTATGAATCAATCATTATTTAAATTACCATATTGAGTAATTCATAATTAAGTTAACCAAACCAGCCACTGCCTTGAGTATAAATTACTTATGGCTTCTTTATTATTATTTTCCATTAATTATCTTAGGTCTTATGTTTTGATATGTTGAACGTGTGACTTTATGAATATTCTTAAATGTTAATTGTTTATTGATATTAATAAGCTGATTGTTCTCACAATATCTAATACAAATATCTAAGACTTTGGTACCTAAGAAAAATTCCAACAGGTATCTCTCCTTTCCCTGGCAGTGAAAATGCAATAATTACAGTATGGCACATTAAAAACTCATAATTCGTTACCATTTCATTTTCTGAAGAAAAGGGTGAAAAGATTGAAGAAACAATGGGAAATCAATTATAAATAGAGGATTCCTCTAAAATTCCAAGTACTGCAGGACAATTGCACATTAACAATTTGGCATGGAATCAACCTTTCTTTTTAGCTCTGTTCTTGAAGGGCTGTATCTCTAGACTCAGTCTACAGTAGCAAGTTTCCATAGACTAAGTATGTCTAAATAATTTGGGGAAATTTTAATGTTGATTAATATGCATAACTTTACTATCATGGCCTTTGCTTTTACAAACAAAATATATAATTATTATTAAAGCTAAAACCAATATATTGGTCTATACTACTAAGGCAGGGGTGGGTTCTACTTACCTTTACTACTCGTTTGCATAGCGCCAGCGACCCGGGACACTGCAATAAATCTGAGCCAGTTGCCAAGCATCTGAATGAATTAGTGACCAAATGATTGTAAGTCGAGGAGTACCTGTACTATCTTTTCCCCACAACAGCAACGAGGTGAGTTGGACTGAGAGAGAGTGACAGGCACAAATTCACCCATTCAGTTTTCATGCCTAAAGTGGAACTAGAACTCAGTCTCCTAGTTACTAGGCCAGCGTCTGAACAAGTACACCAAACATAGCACTCCAGTTCACTGCTTCATGTAAATTCAACCAATGGCCCACAATATCTTTGTTAATCATAAACCTATTCTGTTTTGGATTAGTGCAGTGGTGACAAAAATGATTGTGATTTTTAAGATTTTTAAAATATTCAAGATTAAAAGTCCTAAATCCCAACCCTGAGGGAAGAAAAAGCTGACTCCAAGGTGACTGGGAGCAAGCTATTCACATTCCTGAAAGAAACTTGAATAGCTACTATCAAATCTGCACTTATTAGATAAGTAATCATATCTTGTGATTCATTTAGCATGATCAACCTATAAAATCCTGTCCAAATGCACGGGCTGCACTCACCTATGGCCTCCAAAGTGATGCACCAGGTCCAAGCAGCTCTCTTTACAAAGTAAGCTCAGGATATTTCCCTGAAGAATATGAAGAGTATGATTTTATCAATAAAATATTTTTTTCCTTCTCATTTACCGTATTTTTCAGACTATAAGACGTTCCGGACTATAAAACGCACCTAGCTTTTGGGGAGGAAAATAAGAAAAAAAAATCTGCCTCTACCTCTGTCTCCCAGCAATTTGCCTCCTTGCAGCAAACAGCAAACAGCCAGCTTCAGCACAGGAGCAGTTGATTGGCAGTTGGATCTGCCTCCTGGAATACACCTATCAGCTGTTCCAGGCTGTGGGGATTGCTACCGCCCATCACCGTCGTTGCTGCCCATTGCTGCTGCCGCCTAGCGCCATCTCTGTGCACCCCATTTTTGGTCTGTTCCAGGTGGGGGGATAGGCGGTGGCGATCCCCACCGCCTGGAATGGGCCAAAAGTGGGGCATGTGGAGGCCGAAAATGGGGTGTTCAGAGGCTGAAAACAGGATGCACGGAAGTAAAAAATGGGACACACAGAAGTGGCAATAAGCAGCAGCGGTGATGGCCAGTGGCGATCCCTGCAGTCTGGAACAGCTGAAAGGCAGTATTCCAGGAGGCAGATCCAACCGCCAATCAGCTGCTCGTGCTAAATCAGGCTGTGCTGAAGCTGACCAGGCTGTTTGCTGCAAGGAGGCGAATTGCCAGGAGGTAGAAGCCAAAGCTTCTGCCTCCCGGAGGGTGGGTGGGGCTTTGGCAACATTCGCTGTATAAGAAGCACAGACATTTCCACCCATTTTTTGAGGGGGAGAAATTGGGTCCATCTTATACACCCAAAAATACAGTAAGTATGACAGTCATCTTGCAATCTACTGAAGTGGATGTGGAGCTTGTACAGCATAACACATTCTAAATTCTCTCCCTGGTAAACTAGGAACAGAGAGTGGTTTGGAACATTCCCATTGAATGCTATGCCATCAAGAGGATTTTCTTTCTCTGGCTCTATACAAATAGGTTCCCACATTGCACAAAGCCAATATTTGTTTAACTATGTTTACTGAGTGAGCTAGAGTGGTTGAGTTTCATATCCTATTGAACCATAATCCAACAAATCACATTACCATTTTGTGCAAAGAGAATGCATTCCAAATGTGATATTGGAGAATTTATATAACAATCCAGCTAATTCAATTTGCTAAAGCAATTTAGGCACAAACAAAAATGAGGAAGCTGTGCACTTCCTTGTTTTTTAATCTTTAAATAATTTTGCTCATCATTTTCATAACTGCTTCCGTCTTGTTTTTGATGCTTGTGAAATTAATGTTTGCAACTTTTTCAAATCATTATTTTGCTACTTGAAACCTTAATTCAGAAAGCATTTTGCTTTCTCCCTTCATTTCTTTGGATATACACTTGAAATTGCTAGATAGTATCACCAACTTCTGCTAAAGCAATTATAATTATAGCTCAGTCTGATGGAATTAACCTGAAGTCACCTTATATCTTATTAGTTTATTGTATGGTAGAGCATGTTTCTCTTGCTGTTACTATTAGCATTTATGTTCAAATAGATATTCATACAATTAATTGAACCACAATCTACATAATCATGGTTTATCAAATCATAATTGGCTAAACCATGAATTACAGATCATAAAATGCTAACAAGCAATTGCTAGTGAAACAGCAATTAATCTCTAAGGCACAAGATTTTTTTTTCATTTTGCAAAAATGAATCAATGCAATTTTTCTCCTTAATAAACCATTTACATTCACATTTTCTAAATGCTTCTACCCCCTTCTAGTCCCATTACTTCAGATACGTTTCTACTAATCTTTTTAATATCATACTTGGGGAAGACTGGCCTAGGGTTGAGAGTTGTAGCACACTCTCCTAATGTATAGAGGAACATTTTCTTCCCTAAAATTCTACTTTGACCAAAGTCACTCAGTAAGTTAATGACTTTACGATTAATTGTCTTTACTATTATGGGTTATCAAATCACTTGTTTGTTTCCTGCAATTCTAGGTCTTTAATGGCCTTCTACAGTTTTATAGCATAATATACAGTAGATGCTAGTCAGGAAGTCTCGTTGACCATGGTATGAATGACAAGGAAGAGGTTTCTTAATAGCTCTGTGCTGACAAGACTCACATCTTGAGAAACCAATCATTGAGCTGCAGGCAGTTTTAGTATGATTCTCATGGCTGCTCTGAATTCTTGTGGGTAAGGAGGCCAGGTTCTTCCCCCCAGCATCACATCATGAGTTTGTGATTAAAAATCATGAGCATTGAAATTTTTGCTTTCTTTTTCAGGCATAGTTGTGATTCAGCCCTTGTTCCATTCCAGCAGCTTAGAATTAATGCTAATTTGAGTCTCTGACAGCACTTCCTCAAAGTCACTTTACCGATTTGTGTCCTCCAGTCAGGTGAACCTGGATGATGTAGTACATACTTGTTTTGTGACAGACTGCATTGCTCTCTACTTTTATGTCTTTCTAAAGAATAGCAGCTTTACACCTACATTTTTCTTATAAGTGCTATACGTACTAATAGCTCAATAATTCAAATTAGAAATGATGTATGACTATATAATTTGTTCAATACGACGGAAATGGGTTCATCAACAGCAATTTGGAAAAGATGCCAATCTAATCTACTCTTTTGAGAACAGACTGAGGTAGAGGAAATGGCACATTAAAAATGGAGAGCCACATCATCGCCCAAGCTCTTCCCACTGTTTTTTTCCTTGATTCTATTTATTTATAGATCCTTCCACTAGATCTGTCATATCAATTATGGTTTCTAAGTTGAACTGCCATGAACTATATATGTAAAAGAGCTGTGGTGGCGCAGTGGTTAGAATGCAGTATTGCAGGCTAATTCTGCTGACTGCTAGCAGCTCAAGGTTAACTCAGCCTTCCATCCTTCCGAAGTCAGTAAAATGAGGACTCAGATTGTTGGGGGCAATATGCTGACTTTCTAAACTGTTCAGAGAACGCTGTAAAGCACTATGAGCAGTATATAAGTCTAAGTGCTATTGCTAGTGCTATTGCATGCGTCATCAAGTAAAGCATGGGGTGCCTCCCAAGGCCTCCCAAGGTCTTCCCACCCCCAAAACACCCCATGCTCCGCTTACCGCCCTTTGTGTCCCCACAGGTCTTTTCCCCTTCCTACCAGATCCTCTCTGTCCATTCCCTCTCCAACTGGATATCTGCAGGTCTTTTTGCATTTCTGATATATCAAGTTTGGCTGATTTTCCAGAGGAAGGAACAGAGGATCTGTCCCATGTGTGTGTCTTACCCATGGTGCCAGGGTAAGGCACACAGAATTTTTAATTGATTACATGCTATCAAGTGTTGTTGTTGACTCCTACCAACCACCTAGATAGAGTTTCTCCATGACAATCTCTAACGAGGTCTTTCAGGTCATTCAATAGTGGAGACGTACTGAATGATGTCCAAATGACTTCCAAGCCAATGCACTCTTACTGAAGTAGGATACACATTACATACTCAAGAACTCCTCCCCCCTCCCTTACAGAGGAAAATCTTAAATAATCTGCCAAACTTTAACACACTTTTATAAAGATTTATATAGTCATACTCGGAAAGATTTCAAACCAGATCAGTATTTCTCAACCATGTCAACTTTAACATGCTGGCTGGGGAATTCTGGGATCTGAATCCACTCATCTTAAAATTGACAGTGATGTCTGATCCAGATATTTCTAACCAATTTTTCCCTTCCCCCACTTTCATAAGGAATGTAGGTTCCGTGTTTATGCAAACCATTCAGCCACACTATTACCTTAGAACATTGCACAATCACAGCCCACAGTTCCAGTCTCAAGGGCATTAAAAAATAATAGTAATAAATGACGTAAATTGAAGTGTGCCTTGCGAACACAAGCCCTGCCAATTCATATACTACAGAAGCCTTTGCCTGAAGCTTTGACAGTAACGGCTCTACGAGTTAGCTTTTTTTTTTTTTCTCCCTGTCCCTGAGAGCTTTTCTGTGTTTTTCATATACGAGCCTTCAGATCAGGGGTCTCCATCCTTGGCAACTTTAAGCCTGGAGGACTTAAACTCCCAGAATTCCCCAGCCAGCTTTGCTTTGCTGGCTGGGGGATTCTGGGAGTTGAAGTCCACCAGGCTTAAAGTTGTCAAGGTTAGAGACCCCTGTTTCAGATGATTTCAGCACGTTGATTTGGGAGACAGCAACAGGTACAGAATCAGCCCCCGAAAACACATCCCGAACTGGATCTTCATATGTCCCTTATTCGGAAATCAGCCTGGGTTGCTGCCTGCCTGACTTTTTTGCACTGCAGACGTGCATCCCGACTCATGCAGTCCACATTTACCGTATTTAGACACACTGTAAACCAGAGGTCTTCAAACTTGGCAGCTTTAAGACTTGTGGACTTCAACTCCCAGAATTCTCTACTCTATGCTATGCTGGCTGGAGAATTCTGGGAGTTGAAGTCCACAAGTCTTAAAGCTGCCAAGTTTGAAGACCTCTGCTGTAAACTCACGCCTCCCGATTCTCGCCCCACATTGACACCTGCGCTTCGGCCGGCATTTCCCGCCAGGTTCGAGCCGAGGAGGAGGAGGAGGAGGAGGAGCCGAACTGTCGGAGCAGACCAATCGCGCGGCTGGTATGCAAAGAAGCTGAAGATTCGCGGCGAGGCGCTGAGGCAGGAGATCCGAGCCGACTCCTCTGAAGGGAATGCGGATCCATCCCCTCGGGTCGCTCTCTCTGTCCCTTTGCAAAGATTGCTCAGGTGCTGATTTAAAACGGTGACTAAACCAACACAAATCCCAATGCGCTGCGCTCGTGTTGGGGAGGAAAACGAAGATTTGAGGACTCCGGATCCCCGAGGGCATCGTGGGATCTGTTTTGAAAGGAGCGGGTTTTGAAACTCTTCAGTCTGTTTCCTGGAACGGAGTGGCTTTGATTGATTGGTCCGCTCGCTTATTCGCTGTCAGTAAGTAACAGAATGGGGTTCCTTTTTCCTCTTTTGTTTTAATAATGATAAGATGAATGAGAAGAGTTGTTGGTCTTATTTTCCCTGATTACTCGGAATTAAATTCTTATTATGGTTTGTGTGAATGTGTGAATAGATTTGCCAGTTTATTTCACAAGGGGAAATCGGGAAATCTTGTGTTCTGGGATATTTCACTTTGCCATTGAAGCATTAATATGGCAAGGTAATAATAATAACAACAAGAATCGGAATATATTGCTTAATATTTTCTTTGCAATTTGATGCTTTCATTGGGTTACTCTACAATATTGACCAGTGTTCCACTTGCCCCTTCTTAGCAAACTTTCTTTGGGGAAAAAAGAATGGGCAAACATTCAAAGATGGAAGCTGTATGTGAGATGCTCTTTGTTAGGGCAACTGCACAATAAAAGATCCCTTGAAATGACCCTGATTCCAATTAGTGATTAGAAGCCTCAGATTCTTTGGGTGCTTTCTGAGAAACTCAACTTGCGTTTGATCTGGTCCCCAAATTCTGCTGAGCCATAACATGGCACATTTGATTTTAGCAATTAAGCAATTTAGAAATTAAGCAATTTATTGAAATGGGTTAAAAATTCATAGTGGCTTATTATAGTTCAATGTATGAACCTGGTCCAAAAGCCTATAGCTTTGTCCTGTCATTTGACAGCACCCACCTGATCTTGGATGGGAAACCACCAAGTAGCAATACAGGTAGCCTTTGACTTATGACCAAAGTAGCACCATAAAATTTGTTGTTAAGTGATGCAGTCATTAAGTGGGGAAATCACCTGACTGTACACAATTTTACAACTTCTTTTTTGCCATAGTTGTTAAGCAAGACTTCACATTACTGTGACTTGCAGCCTTCCCTGCTGGCTTTCCCATTGACTTGGCTTGTTGGAAGCCAGCGGGTAATTCCATGATCATGGGATATCGCAGCCGTCATAAATGTGTGACAGTTGCTAAGGACCCGAATCACAATCATATGATTGCTGGGACACTGCAACAGTTTTAAGTGTGAACACCGGTTGTAAGTAACTTTCTTCAGCACTGTTGTAACTTTGAACAGTCATTAAATGAATGGTTGTGAGTTAAGGACTGCCTGTACTAAACATCTGCTAAAAATAATGACTATATGGACAATATGTACAAATGTAGTGTTTGTGGACCAACAGCCCTATGAAAAAACTACCAAGCAGAAAACATTACCCCATCTACACTGACAGGACAAGCAAGTTTATATAAAAGAAAGTGAACCCAATTCTGTTCCAGCACTGAAGATGTTATCTACTCAAGCAATTAAACATCTGCATGAAAACAACTCAGCTCAGAGAGCACCAGGACTCCAAAGGACAATTCTGAGCTGCATATATTCTCTTCCTTGCCAGTTCCCCACTGACATTGGGGTTTCCCATATAGGCATCAAATGCTTCAGAAAGCATAAGTAAGAGAAATTTGCATGCAGACAAACCTCTACCCAGGAACAGCTGTTCTTTCTGCATGAATGCCTACAATAGCATGTCCACAAGTGTCAGATACAGACTCCAGTAAATGGCACAACTGGATGGAAACTGGCAAAGTGGGCAAAAAATAATAATTATAATGATCATGGATGTGCATCTTATATTAAAAAATAATACCAGCAAACCATAGATAACATCAAGGAGCAACTGATGTCCCAGAATTATGTCCCAGAACATGCAATGTTGACAATTGCCATCAAGACTACATTTCTAAGGCCAGCTAGAATGAGGAAAGCGGAGCTTCAAAGCACACTGCTCAAACTAAACCCCAGGAGGAAAGAGATACCTGAATCCGACTGAGTTGTCAACTTGTCCAGCTGCCCACTATTCACGACAAAACACAACACCCTACACAAAGGCTTCAATTATAACATACTGTAAATGATGTCAATTAGAATTTTTTGCAGCCTTGGGAACAGCATTTAAAACCACAGAAGTATCACAGAAACCCAAGAGAATGTAAGACAGATGATCATATCAGAGACATAAGAACACAGAACTAGAGCCAGTTCAAAGCAGAGGACAGAGCCACTCTCAAAAACCCAAAGAAAGACCAAACCATCATCATCCTCCCAGCAGACAAAGGCGGTACCATAGTTATCATGGTCAGATCACAAATGGAATAAATACCAACCCAGTGCAGAAACTAGATGACCTGATCAAGAGAACCCTTAATGAGCTAAACACAAGAAGTCCAATCATAAAACAACAGTGGCAGATGAAAAACAGTGAATCCATCCTTCCATATTTCCATGAATACCCCAAATACACAAGCCCAATATACCTCTTTTGAGGGGTCTTTTGAGTGCTAGTCTAGAACTGATGATGTTGCCTAATTTGGGTAATGAAACATCTGCAAGAAAACTACCAAGCTCAGAGAGCACCAAGCACCTCTCATTTCAACCCTGAGCTACAAATATTCTCCTTTATTGATACTTTTTTATCCAACTGTATCCAACTGTATTGTTATACCAGGGTCACCAAAGTACAACACAGGTAAAGAATGGCTTGAACACTTCACAGAAGGGAGTGAATGTTCTATCAAATCCTCACTACAGGACCTCCAGTAATGGAGGAAAATGAGATATGGTTTCATTCAGTATCATAACGCTCTTTACATCCATAGATCCAGAACTAATGAAAGAATCTATGGCAGCAATACTACATAGCACACCTAGCCTTCAACTAAGGTTGTATTACCCACAAAAATGGACCTTATCAACCTCTGCCTCTCTACCTACTTTCAGTTTGATGGGCAAATATGTCAACAAATCAGAGGAACACCCATAGGATCACCACTCTCAGGAGTCATATCAGAGACTATAATGCAGCATCTAGAAACTATAGTACTCCCACACAATCAAAAGAATGGGACTGGAATGTAGACGATACCTTTATCATAATAAAAAAAGAGACAATTAGAGAAGACACATGAAACCATCAATAACATCTTCAAAGGGATAAAATTTACAAGGCAAGAAGACGACAACCACACGCTACATTTTGACATCTCAATCAGCAAAGAGAATGGTAGCAAATTAGAAACACAAGCCTATCAAACAAGTGCTCCACCATTAAAATAATAACCCAGCTTTGTAAGAACATTATTCAGAGGACCACAAGCACACTGCAGCAAGTTGGAGGAAACAGACACCAGAAGGAGGAAGCAGACTACCTTTACATTTTCCAACAAAATGAAAAAGGTTGCACTAATGCTTCAGGTTGCATCAATGTAAACAATGTCCTGAATATACAGATAAAAAAATAGATACGTTTTTCCATATTTAACTATTTTAATTAGTTAAAGTTTCTGTCAATATGGGAATGGGACTGTTAGCTCCTTGCTGGAAGGACATTGACTCTTGATGGCTGGGGTGATGGAAGCTGTTGTATAGCACATCTGGGAGCCACCAGTTTGCAAAAAACAGTTGTAGAAATTGCTTGGATTCAACTTCTTTATTTAAAAAAAAAACATAATTTTTACAGCTGACAGTTCCAACTGCTGGGTCCTGCATGAATATTGACATACTGCATGCATGAAGGTGTTTTTGAATGTAGAGCATTTCTTTCTTTTGTTTTACATGTTTGGATCCAGATTGAGAAGCGATGTATTTCCAGGGGGGGGAAAAACAATTTTTAGTAATGATTATTATTTCTAGATAAAATTAATTGCATGTGGTTATATAGATATGAATCAAATTGATAACATTCTTACTGCTTTAACCTGGGTATCTGTGGAAGAGATTGTCTATGGTGGAGTTATTTCTTTGGCTCAAAAAATTCATCTGGAACAACTTTTAGTGCCTACCAAATCTGGTAGATTTCTCTTTAATCTGCAACCAGCTGATTCCATGAAAGTGTATGATAACAGGAATATGGCACATCAAGATAATTTCAAGATCAAGAAGGCTGTATCTCTGTGATACACTCCTCTAACAATTGTATTTTTAACTGACAGTTTATGGGGGCAGGAAAATGACCCATTTAAGAAACAATAAGCAACACTCAAGAGGATTATATAAAAATAGGTCAATAGAGGAAGGACCTGCAACAGATAATCAGGCTGCATCTGTTTACATCTTGTAGACTCTGCTGGCAAAGCCATAAAATATCTATGTGGCATGAGGTTAGATTCAAGGGAGCTTGTTGAACAAAGTGCATGACATAAATTAGACTACACTGAACAAGAGCATGCCTTCTAATCAATTTCTCCCAAATTACAGATATTTAATCATATTGGAGTTTGTAGTATTTGGTTTTTTTGTAGCTCAGTGAAAATATACAATACTATACAGTGTTTTTACTCTGACCTTGGACAACATAAAGTAAAAATATCAACAATATGAAATTAACAATTGCAATATGTATTAATAGAATTTCTATGGAAGGTTGTGACAGATATGAACATCTGTTTAATTTAGATTATTCTGTAATCCTTGGGGATGGTATGTTCAAATCACAGAACCAGTTAGTTAAAAAAAAACCTAGTATCTTGGTTAAGAAACCAAGTCTAGTAGTAAAAAATTGTCTGTGCTTAAGTGAACTACTTTGGCGGGGGTGGGGTGGAGTGGGAGGAGTTGTCCCTAGTTTCTCATAGAAAACCATCAGTTCACAGAAACCCACCATTTGGAAAACCAATTGAAAATGATTGTCTGAATCTTTTGTTAAGAAATAGCTCTGTTTTCGCTGGATAGTTTATTCGTGTGAATTGGCTTTGGAACCAGCAATACAAATATTGATCCTGATTATGTGGGTTCAGCTTATCTTGATCTATCTATTGGATTGTCACTGAAGGTTATGTCTCCATGTGTATCAGTTATAGAAAGGAGTTGGGCCGATGATGTTATTAGGATGACTTGGGATGATGATATTACTAATTCCTTGGTACTCAATTGCGTTGAAACTCATTGAATTTGATACTCAATGCATTTTGACTTGAAAATTTTGTCCCAGCACTTGTTTGTTTGGTACTCAATGCACAAACTAGAAATTGTCAGTGTCACCTGCCTTGTGACTCATTACATTATTCCTTATGGAAAAAATTAGTTTGGTACTGATCGTTTTTTATACTTATCATGCCTCCCGGAACCAATTAATGATGAGTACCGAGGTACCACTGTATTACTTCCTTTACCACAGCCCACAGGGCAACTGTCTCTACGTTTTGTGATACAGCTCTCAGAAAACCTGAGGAACAGAATCCATGACCATCTGTGTGTGTGTATCAAAATCTGCAAGATGGTAAGTGTGCCATCACAATCCACATTCTGCCCCTTTTGGACCTGTATTATACATATAACAAAATAGGAAGGGCTTGGATCATGAGGCCTTACCTGTTTTCAACCCTCCCCCCTTCCACACACACAGCGTGGACATCACTGATGCTGAGCCAGAATCGTGTAAAGAGTAAGGAATCTATAGGTTATAGATCTAAAACTGGGAGGAAGACACCAGAATGAGAGTTGTATAAATTAGCAATTATTGTCCAGTATTTTGGAATTACGGTTGTGATCATAACTCAACCTGATTTTTCAACATTTTGGGGAGTAGAATTATGAACAGCACAGTTTATAAATGAATGCTGCAGTCATTAAACAAATCCATATCCCCAATGATCTTTGCCAAAATCAGAAGTAAACATTGGAAACAGGCAAAAAAGTCACAAAATAAGCATGGGGTGCTGCAAACGGCCATAAAAGATGAGCTGGTTGCCAAGCACCCCAAATGCAATCACATGACTGCGGGTGTGTATGTGCAGTCATTGTAACTTTAGAAATAGGTTGTAAGTAGTTCTGGGCAGGTTTGTTATCACTTCAATCTTTCTCCCCCCCACTCTACACACAAACACACACACACACACACTATTTTGAGTAGCTTGCACTTGAAAAGCAAGAAACAAAGAACTGGGAAACAGATTATGTACACCCAAAAGAGAAAGCTCTACATAGCAAGAAAAACACCTTGTGTCTATTCCACTTCAAGACCTTGGGAGAATAGCCAGGTTTTGAAGGATTTTGAGAATGTCATCTGGATGGGCGACGTGAGGATATTGGGTGAATTAAATTTGCACCTGCAGAACAGAGTTAAAACCATCTTTTTGTTTAGACCTTTTTCTAGGACATTATTTAAAATGGGGAAAAGGAAGAAAGAGCCAAAAAGAAAATCCATTAACCTGGGCAGTGAAGCTGATCAGTGGATGTCTGTTTTACCAGAAAGTCTTTGGGCTGTACCTCTCTCTAATCTGTCATTACCAGGTAAGTAATGCATTTTGAAACAAAATTTGGATAATTGGAAAGAATTGTTTAAACACAACACAACACAACATAACATAACATAACACAACACAACATAACAACATAGCATAGCGTAGCATAGTATAGTGTAAGGTAAGGTAAGGTAAGGTAAGGTAACGAAATGTAATGTGACGTAACATATTTAGCATTACTTTTTCAACTTCTTAATATTTTTGTAACACATCTCTTCAAAAAGTGTAGAAATAAACGGTGGATTTGCCCAGTGCCACAGATATATCTGCGTGAACTTTAGAGTTTTAAAACATTATATTGTGTTCTGTGCATCTTGTCAAAATGTATCTAAAATAAAAGGATGTTAGTGAAATCCAAGCTTTAAACCACCTCTTGAAGAAAAGAAAATCACTAGGGCCACACAAGGATTTTTTTCTTTTCCTTGCTCAGTCTGTAGTGGCAACCCATCCAGTTGGATGGGTGGGATATATCCTTCATTCCATTGAATCTGAGAATCAGATAGAACTTTTTTTTTCCAGTTTAGTTTTCCAACCTCTATAAACCCTGATTTAAAGAAATGCATAAGACTTTCCAGGATAGCTTTAATTGAACCCCATGAAATAAAAGTTGTTCTAAATCCATCAATCTCTAAATTAAGGTGTGATGAAAATCACCCCCATTGGGATGATGCTTCAAGAAATACATTAAAGAAGAACCCAAGAAGATCACACTGAAACAAATCCTTGCACCATAAACCTCCCAAGGGATGACTGGTGCCAGAGGTACAGCACACCTGATCCATCCAGGGAGTTCTTAGGTAGCATTTACCATATTTGTTACAAAGATTAAAGAAGGATTGTTTTAATGAAGAGAAATGTGTTTTACCTTACTTTAACATTACAAAAGAAGTCATCCTTTCTTGATGATTACCTGATCACATGCCACTCCTTTGCTCTCAGGTGAGATGTATTATTTGTATTTATTACTTATAATAATCTTTGACGGTTTGCTGGGAATTATAAACAAACAAACTCAAAGGGCAGATTTAATGGATCACTAGGTCTGTTTCTGCAGTCAGCTTTCTCTGGTTACCTTAGAGTAAGAAGAGTTTTAGAGTGAAGTCTGGTGCAGTGGTAAGATTTGAAAAGGCTGACAAATGATTAGGATTAGGTTGACTTTGTCTTTAATCCTATATAGGTAGTCATGATGCAATGACATATTGTCTGGATAAGAAGTCAGAAGTCAGTGCAAATGGATCCAAATTGTTGCAGATACTGGATAAACATATGCATTGCATAGTGCACCCTATTATTTTGAGATGGTCAATAACACAGGTAAATATTTTTGGATTTCCCACTTTGTCTTTTTGAAGATTTGTTTTTACAACATTAAATTTGCTTATACATAATACAGGTATCATAAGAAAGAGCAAAATCATTGGATGAAAGTGGTCTATGTTCCATTTATTTTGTGTTAGAAACATTGTGGGTTTTACCAAAGACTTGTAGACTGCAAACCAAAACCATTGTCTTCCAAAAACTATTTTAAATTTATGAAATGTATATCATTGAAACATAATTAAATATATCTTTCTTTCAAACATTTTGGAAACCTTTGTTGTTGTTTTTTTAACTTTTCAGGATCTGACTGTGTTGGAACAATTGGATGCTGGAATTAGGTATTTTGATTTTAGAATAGCTCACAAACCTGATGATCCTTCCATGAAATTATACTTTGTTCATATGTTATATACAACAGTGGAAGTAGAGGTACGTTTTCTTAACTGAATTCTATTGAAATCATTGTTTTAAGTGAAATACACTATTTAAAAAATATGTGTTGTGAAGTGTCCCTTCTGTGCAGAAACCCAGATTTTTGGTAGTAATATACTTCTGGCTTTTTTTCCTGTTCTGGCAGAATGGAGACTAATGTCATTTATGTTATCAGAATTAGAAAACAACTATTTCCTTTCTCCCTAAAAGCTAGATATTGATCTCTCATATAGATAACCCATTACCGTGAACAACTGCTTTTGGTCCAGAATCTCCATTTTGACTTCTTGTCCAACACCATAATATCTAGAATTCTAGAAATATAAACATTTGCCATTTTGCATTCCAGTTTTATTGTGTTATGTTAGGCATTTTTAGATTTATTTGTAGATATTTTTAGATTTTTTAAAAATTTGTGAACCAACCTGAAGTTTTGTTCACCAGCATAAAACATAATGGGGAAACTAATGTTGGAAGCAGGAATTTCCTGTAGTTCTGTCAGTGATTTTTATAGATTGTATCCATACCATGTGCCACCATTTTGCAGCAACAAAATAAGCTTAAACTCTCCACCAAAAGTAATTTTAAAGTATCCCAAGACTGAGTTATAGAAATAGAAACCATCTTGTGAAGAAAGAAAACCTTTTGGAAAATTGGATGGCAGATTTTGTTACAATATTATCTTAAATGAACTAGGAAAATGCCAGATTAACTTGCTAACATAAAGGCATGTCAGATTTGATAGATACTGCAAACACTGTTCTGCTATATATGTTAAGAGTATCAGTCTCTCACTGGTTCCAAAGTGAGGTTGTCTTGCTTGATTATTTGCTTCAAAATATGTATATTGGGTTGCCATTTTTTGTGACAGGAAGAGTTATCTGTATTGTTCAACTCATGATACCTTCTGAAGGCTTAAGGTAGTACCAAGCCACTAAATGACTAAGAATAATGATAAAATGTATAATGTTGACAAAATTGTAGTTAATGGGGCTTTATAGCAAAACAATGTTGGCCTCTGATATTGAGGTTGGAGAGAGTCAGGAATAGCTGAGACCAGAAATGTTAGCTATGCTTATTTCTGTTAAAATTGGTGATGATTTCTATATGAAACATAAATACGTGTTACTTATGAACCAAAACCTTTGTGATTACAGTATTATCTAATGCATAGATATAGAAATTTTGAAGATGCAGTTGAATTTGACATGGTTTTCAATGATGAGGATTAGAATTTCTAGTATTATAGAAATACTATAATAGTATTTATATAATACTACTATTATAGAAGTATTATAGGATCAATACTTCATTTACTGTAGCTTCCATTAAAACGAATTTAAATCAACCCATAACTAATTTGCCCCATTGATTTCAATAGGATATACATTAAATGAAGTTGGTTTGGATAAAAGCCAATGCATTTCGTCAGGAAGTGGCCAACTTTCAAGATATGTATTTCCTGATAATCACTGCTTGAATCAACTCCAAAACGTGTGCTTAGTAAAGATTCAGAAATGATCATATTCACTTAGGCATTCATGCCACAGCAGCTCTGTGTCACATCCAGTTACATATTTTGCTCTGTTGTAAAATTATTAAGATTTCACAGTGCACTGAACAACAATTATAGCATAAATTCCTACTTAGTTAAAAAAAAACACCCAACTCTTCTGAATAACATGACTATCTTTAGCAAAATTCATTTGGTCATGCTTTTATGTACCTTCTAGGTGCAAACAATTTTGAACAATGTCTTCAACTTTATTTTTTAATAGATTTCAGCATTGTTAGGCTGGAATATTCTCCCTCCCTCCCTCCCTCTCTCTCCCTCTCCCTCCCTTCCTCCCTCCCTCATCATTTTGCAGCACATTTGACAACTGATTTTTGAGGATCAGGTCAAGAAAGTGACTCCCAAATGTTTGGCCAAGGAGTGTTTTGCACAGGAATATTCTGCAGAATATCAACAATCTGTTTTTTGTTTTTTTTATTTGATTTATATGCCGCCCTTCTCCGAAGACTCAGGGCGGCTTACAATGTGCTCAGCAATAGCCTTCATCCTTTTGTATATTTATACAAAGTCAGCTTATTGCCCCCACAACTGGGTCCTCAATTTACCTACCTTAGAAAGGATGGAAGGCTGAGTCAACCTTGAGCCTTGGCGAGATTCGAACCCTGCAGTAATTGCAGGCAGCTGGTCTTAATAACCAGCTTAATAACAGGGTGCCTTAAACCCCTGTACTACCAAGGCTCTTTTTTTTTTTAGGATCAGGGCTGGAATTAAAGAGCACACTAACAATTCTGGAGAAAAAGAGTAGTGCTGTTCCTGTCTCTTTGGATAATGTTATTTTTAAGAAGGATAGCCTTTTTTAACATAATAATTTTCAGTTTGTTGGATTACAAATACTTATAAAACATGGAAATTGAAGCTAAGCTTTCTAGGAATCACAATGTAGATAATATTTCATAGTTATGGTAACATTTAGCTAGATTTTGTATGGTTTGCTAGAGGATCACTACCCATTACAACTTTATGTATATCAAACAGGAAAGAATATGCAAATAGCAAGTTTCCAGTTCACATGGAATATCCTGTACAACGAACATTTCCAGTTCTGATAGTATAATAAATAGCATTGAGAAATTTACCAATTATAATTGATTCATTTTCCTTCTGTCACAAAGCCATGTCTCACACTGCATGTTATCAATCTTACATTGATTTTTATAGGTTGTTCTGTGGGACATTTTACGATGGTTGAGAAACCATCCTTGGGAGGTTGTTGTTCTAGCTTTCAGAAATTTTGATGGCTTGGATGAAAATCATCACAATCATTTGGTCTCCTGCATAATAAATAAGATCTTCAGTTCCAGATTGTGTCCTAGAAATGTGAGTTGCTTAGAAAACCAAGTTTTAAGATTTTGAGTCTATGAGATTACTTATATTCACTTTCGTATGGTCAGATATTGTATTGAGGGAATATGGAGTGATCATATACAACTCTGAGTGATACTGTAATACTTGGCAAAATTTGAACAGTTCCTGGATAATACTAAATGACCCCTGCAGAACTTGTCCAATAGAGTTCATCACAGCTGTATCCCAAATCTGTTTGATATGAATAATAGAGAGCCAGTTTACTCTAGTGGTTTAGGCATCAGGCTAGAAAGTGGGAGTCCGTGAGTTCTAGTCCTACTTTAGCTATGAAAGCCAGTTGGATGACTTTGGACCAGTCATTCTTTCTCTTAGCCCAACTCTCTTCACAAGGTTGTTGTTGTGGGAAAAATAGGAGGAAGGTGTGTTGCAGTGGTGGGTTTCAAATTTTTTTACTACTGGTTCTGTGGGTGTGGCTTGGTGGGTGTGGCATGGCTTGGTGGGCGTGGCTTGGTGGGCGTGGCAGGGAAAGGATAGTGTAAAATCTCCATTCCCACCCCCTCCAGGGGAAGGTTACTGCAAAATCCCCATTTCCTCCCGATCAGCTGGGACTTGGGAGGCAGAGAATAGATGGGGGTGGGGCCAGTCAGACTTTTTACTACCGGTTCTCTGAACTACTCGAAATTTCCACTACCAGTTCTTCAGAACTGGTCAGAACCTGCTGAAACCCACCTCTAGTGTGTTGCATATGTTTGCTGCCTTGAATTATTCGTAAAAATAATAAAGGTGGGATATAAATAAATGATATGCAAAATGTTATCTTATTCTTCCTTTCAGGTTATCCCAACCCTACGCAATATGTGGTCAAATGGCTACCAAGTTATTGTGTCTTATGACGAAATAATTCAAGTGATACATCATAGTGAATTGTGGCCTGCAATTCCGTACTGGTGGGGAAATAAGGATACAGCACAAAAGCTTATTGAGGTTTTGGAAAAAAGGAAGCAAAGTGGGCGTCCAGGTATTTGTCCCTTCTGCATATATGGTGTATATCCTGAATCAACTCCTGAGTCCCCCTCCATTAGCATTTCCACATATATCCACCAAAACTCAGCAACCAGCTTTTGTGATGATGGGCCCAAAACCAGAAAAGCCAAGTAATCTTCAGTTTATGAGGATTTGCTTTAGGTCTAGTGGTCAGATCAAGAGGAAGTCACCAATGTTCCTCTGTCCATAATGATATTACTCCAATTTGATGAGATTTCCTGCAGCCCATTTTTTTTTTTGGCTGGAAACAAGGTTCCAAAATTTTCACATTATTCAGAAATGTGTTTCTATCTTTGCAGTTAGATGGATACACAGCATATAGAAATATTTTTTATATGAAAAAAGCTTTAATATGAGCAGAACAACATTTGATATACTGAATAACAAGGATGTTGAAAACAACTGTTTTAATTTCTGTTGATTTGGGGATACTCAGCCAGACATTTCTAGACTGAATTTGGGATTCATCCAAAATAAGATGTAAGAAAGGTATGCTAGTTCAGTATGCTAGTTCACTAGCTGACTGCTGACTGCTAGTTCAGCAGATCAGCGGATCAAATCTCACTGGCTCAAGGTTGACTCAGCCTTCCATCCTTCCGAGGTGGGTAAAATGAGGACCCATATTGTTGGGGGCAATATGCTATTTAGTATACTGTCTTTGGTGTAAGCCGCCCAGAGTCCTCTGAGAGTGGGCAGCATAGAAATATGACTAATAACAACAGTATATTCTTTCTGCCCCTTAACTGCAAATCACCTGAGGGATGTTCATAATGCGTATAGTTTGCAAATAAAGCGAGTTACCATATCCTACTAAAATAAATGGATGAGACATTCCCTTCTTTGGAAAATTGTTGGTAATTGTTACAAGAATCAAATAACAATTCTTATTCCTGTTTTTCCTCCTTCCAGATGGATTATTTGTCGCAGGAATCAATCTTACTGCAGATTTAGGATATATTTTGAAAAATATAAACAGCTCTGTTAAAAAAATGACTCTGAAGGCTCTTCCATTCCTAAATTTGTGGGTAAAGAAACAGCATCCTGGATCAAAAAAGGACTGCATTAACATCATTGCTGGAGACTTCATAGAAAAAAATAATTTTGTGGAGAATGTGATAAACCTTAACAGCAAACTGATTTTACAATAATTCTATTTTGATCATGTTTTGAAAGGAGACGATGGGACTAACTGCAGGGATAAAGTAGGATATAATACAGCAAATAATTCACCTCCCTCATATTTTTAACCTGCAGTTAAGTATTTATTTAAAAACTGTATTTATGCATCACTAGAAAATGTCATAAGGTTTTTTTTAAAAAAAATATTTTATGGAAAAAAATGGTTTTCCTGCAAAACGTGCAGCATCTACAGAATTTTGAAACGTGGAGAACTTTGATCAACTAGTTAGTACTGTATGTTTGACTACCTCTGTGCTGTCCCGCTCACTTGCACGCACATGTAATGGTGCTTTAGTAGGTTTATTAATGTTTCCTGGCAATTCCCTACACCAAAACCTCAGAATGTTCCAATTAAGTCCAGCCAAAAGCAGACTTATTTTAGTCCACAGAGCAATGACCAATGAGTACACAGGGCACTTGGAAGTTTCCCAGGCAAGATAAATCCACCAGGTAAAATTAAATCCACAACACAAGAGGGTTCATGAAGCAAGAAAAATCCAGAGTTCACAAGGCATGATCCAAAGTCAAGGCATGGTGTCAGTCCAAAGCAAGGTAGGAATTTCAACGACCAGGAAACATGTAGCTAAGGAATGAACATCATGTCCCCACCATTGTTTTCCTGTTGTTTGGCCTGTTGTGCCAAAGAGTGCAGCCCACCAAGAGGGATGAGGCTACCTCCTCACTGCTGACCTTCACTGCTCTTGCCTTTTCTCTGTCCTTCTTGGATCAGGTGCAGAAGGCAGTTCCTCATCATCACTAACAGGCTGCAGCTGCATGCTTTTCCCACCTGAGGCCTCAGGGCTGCCATGCTGCAGCTGCACTTCAGCCAAACCCTTTTCAGCCAGCTGCCTGGAGCTTGACCAACTCCCCTCCTAATATGGCTGGACTGGTTCATCCTCCTCCAAACTGACATCTGGAGAGGTAACTGGTAACACAACCAGGGGAGTCATCATACCATCCAAGATCATGCTTGAAAAGAAGTTGTGCATTATAGTAAGTAATGCTTTTCTCATATACACTTGTGTCATGGCCCCATCAGATCCCGGTTCAGAGGAGGAAGAAGAGTTGGAACTGGGACCATCCGACAGGGATGGCACATCTCCTCTCGAATGCTTGGAGAGGCCAGGGGCTGAGAAAGCTGCTGCCCCAGATATCTCAGGCATTGGAGGAGGTGGTCAACTGAGTGGGAAGCTGCCTGCCCTCACAAACATGGGGGAGGATTGTCTGCAGACAGGCAGTGGTGTTGAGAGGCAGTAGATCCCCTTTGATGAAGAACAGTTGCCTCCCCCACTCAATCCAAGGGCATGGAGAGTGGAGCAGAGGCAAACTCAAAGGAGGTCTGTGAGGTTGCTTGCAAGAAGTCACCCTGCCAGAACACCCGGCTTGGGTTGAATTAAGCAGAGGCCAGGAAGAGTGCCTTTGCTAGGAACAATTGTTTGCTTTGGCATGCACTTCCCTGGCCTTGGAAAAATTCTGGTTTGATTTCTGTTTCTGCCTGTGGACTGTGACCCTTGCCTCTTAACTCTTAACCTGTGGGCTTCGACCCTTGCCTCTGGACCCTTAACCTTGTCCTGTGCACCTGGAATCTTGTGGACCTTGTCTTGTGGATTTGCACCTTATTTTTGGACTTCCTCTCTGCCTTTGTGATTCAGCTCTGGTGATTTTTGGCTTTTATTTGTGGGACTGTGAGTGGCTGCCTTCAGGGAAGTTTGGGGTGGAGCTTTGCTGAATGTTGTAGGTCAATTTTTTGTGGACTTAACAGAGCAATAAAGGAACCCATTGAAACCTGCCTCTGCCTCGGTGACCTGGGTCATAACAACTTGACAAATATGAGTTAGTACAAAGAACGTAGACAAAGCTGCAATATAGTTAGTTTTGGTTCAGTCATTGTGATTTACAAACTATAGTTTGGCTTAGCATAACATATAGAGCCACTTCTGGTTAATTGACAAAATTGTAATATAGCACGGTAAGTAAACTCAAACCACTTAGTTAAGTCAGTATTTTTCAAACTTGGCAACTTTAAGACATATGGACTTCAATGCCCAAAATCTCCCAGCCGGCAGACTGGCTTGGGAATTCTGAGAGTTGAAGGTCACATGCCTTAAAGTTGCCAAGTTTGAGTATTATTGAATTGTTTATGCATGTAGCCCAAAACCTGTTGATGTTAAGTAGTACCAGTTAGGATTTTAAGCAAGCTTTTATTTGTAGGGTCCAATAATTGTATATGGGATCTTATGTATGCAAAGTTTTTACTACAAATGAGCTACATTTCCTGAGCTCTGATGAACTCTTAGGAACAAAGGAGGGAAGGCTTAGCGTGTCCTTTTTACATACAGAGGATAATCATAGGCAGAATTGAAAATCTAGCCAAATGACTTGAATGTAAATATAATTAAATCTTTAGTGGCACTAACTCTATACTATAAAACCGTGTTTAAAGAGGCCAGAGGCTTAGCAGTATGCAAGATGCAGAAAGCAAAACACATTGATTGTTAATTCTATTTTTTAATTTCTCTCAGGTTTGGCTAACCTTTTCAAGTATAAAAAGGGTAGGATTCCAGGGTATTTGTTGCTGTATTAGCAGCTGTAAAATGGAAAATTGTATTCAACTTTCTATAATTGCAGCTATAAAATGAGAAAGAAAAATCTCTGGGGCAACCAGCTCTAAATTTTAAGTATTTATTTGGCCAGCACTTTTCAGTTCAAGGTCACACTTGGTTTATGAGTGATATACTGTGGATAACACTCCCCAAAGTTGGTACCAGGATAAAAGCCACATTTAAAACCAATTAATTTGTATTAATAGTACATTAGCTAAAGTTAATATTATTACTTCTTGTACATTTAATCATTTTCCTTTTGTGTAGCAGTGAAACATAGAATTCAGTAGTGATTTCTGGAGGAATGCCAAGGCTGCACATGGAACTCTGGAAGTTATGCCCCTACATTGTATTCTGTAACTGCAGATGGGTTTCAGTGGTTTAAATTTTCAGGGGGAGAAGGGTGGGGGCTAAAAAAACATGCAAGGAATTAGCCCAAATAAGAGAAGTAGCAATGATGGATGAAGGTCTAGGATAAATTCTGGTTTGGTCAGTTAGCTGTACAAGAAGTTCTCAAAGCCAAGGTAGAATAAAGCTTCAATAAAATATACAATATTTCTACAATTAACCATCATAGAGGGTGATGGAAGGTCTGCTCAAAGTGGTTCAGAGTTAAGAATTTAGTATAACATGCAGGTGCAATGTGGCTGAAATCAGTATTTTTTTTGGTTAAATTATATTCTATTTTATATTCTTAGGTTGAGACTTTATATAAATTTTATGTTGACATAACAGTAAATGCTACTTATATCTTAATATACCCAAGGTTGATCTGGTCGTGATGTAAGTAGTAGACTGGTAAATTAAGTATTAATATTAGGTTTATAGCCCTTTCTTCCTCCAGCAGAAGTTAGTTTACATGGGATGACCCATCAGTTTATCTCCATATTTTGATCTTATAATATGGTGAGACAAATCAGACCAAGAATGTTTGACTAGTTCAAAGTCAATAAAATTTTCATGGCTGAGGGAATAGCCAAGAATCTTGTTCTTTCCAAGTCTAGTTCAGCACTGCCCTGGGAATTTTGTTTGAAAAAACAAAGAAGTGTCAAGTTTCGAGGTCATCTCAAATAAATTGCATTTCAAACAAAGTCTCTTTTGAAAAACTCCCATTTATTAAGCACGACATTATAACTCCGACTCCATCGCAGCCAACACTGACTTCCAGACCCAAAACCTCCCTTTCCGTTTCCCACTCCCCTGCACTCATTGGCCATCTTCCAAGTCACTCTATCCCTAATCTACTGCTCCAGCTCAAAGGAATTTCCCCCCTCCCATCCCATCCCCTAGGGGATATTATCTCCAGGGAAAATAAGTAGGTGAAAAGTCAAACATCCCTTTCCAGATGCCTCCGCTTCTCCTTCTTATGTCAGCACTAGAGTAAATGCAGCTTGAAGTGCTGACAAGAAGCAGGACTTAACTATGCTGAAGAAAGGAAAATGTTTCATAATGGCTGAGGTTTATGAGGTTGTATATCTTCTTTCACAGGCAATGGATTTGGAATGGGAAGTGGACTGTGAATAGCACCCTCCCTGCCACTTTCTTGATCTACCATCCCAAATAACTGTTTGCTGCGATGTTTGCTCTGAGAATCTTCCACAATACCTGTAGCAGGAGTGACAACTAGTTCTGTACACCAAAAATAGAATTAAACTAATGGGTAATATTATACATTGAGACCTCCAACCTTCAGGGAAAAGCATACAGCATATTATCCTAGATATTTCCATTTGAGCTGTGCTTTTCTGGGTTGAGCTGCTTATTTTCTTTCCCCCTCTTCAGCTATAGATTTTTTTTAGCTGTAAGACTCTGAATCTCATGTAAAGCAATCACACATTATTCCAACAGTTGAAGAGACTCCAAATGACATGTTATAATATCAACATCCATCACATAATCAAAACCAAGTCACATATACTCCTATAAGTGTATATTTTCCAGCATTAAGCATACTAACTCTAATTCTCTTGGCCTTGTGAAAGGGCTGGAAATCTGGCTTTGCCAATTGGCTTGGGTCCTGATGGAGGTTCCTCTGCTATAGGTGGTTAGTAAGACGACCTCATCTACACCCCAAGTTGTTGGTTCACCCAGTTTTATGCTAATGCCCAGTGTTTTAATGTTTTATATTGCTGTGTAAAACATGTATTTAATGTTTTATGACGTTGCAAGCTGCCCAGAATTGCCTGACAATGAAATGTGTGGCATATGAATTTAATAAATAAATGAAACACCTCAACCTCTATTCAATATAATTGTCGCATATAGATACTTCCTGTACAAAAATTTAAAATTGTCCTGGAACAGCTTTCTTCTCATGGTCATCATTAACTCAGTGTTGAAAAGTTGGCAAGCTTTATATCAGGAGTAACAGTTTTATTAACCATGTTTACATTAATTTTTAAGTCCACTGGAGTCAACGTTGTATCTGCAGTCTCATCACTGCGATTGGAGCTCTTGTCTCTTAAAAATTTGCTGGAGGACCTTTCTCCCAGAAGCAAAGCAGGCTGCGGTTATCAAGACAAATAACTAGACTGAGGAAATAGCCGTTTGCATTTCCAGAGGGCAGAGTCGCTTATGATGACCTTTACTTTAGCTGTATTATCTTCAGGAGCAACATCAACTTCTTGTACTACTGCTTCTTTGTACAGCCAACTGCAATGATACAATACAACTGTTGTTTATTACTAAAGAAATAAAGTTATTAATCAGAGTATCACAAATCCCATGGTTTTGAGGATGAGAAATATATTCCAAGCTTGCATGTTTTCTCTTACTTTTTTGTAAAATTGAATAATTTTAATCTGCAAGGATAATTTGGAAGACTTTTTGAAATGGGTTTCCTGAGGTTTGAGACTTATAAACACAGGTATGTAGTCTTCAACGTATGACCATTCGCTTAGCAACTGTTTGAAGTTATCACCTATCTCAAAAAGGGGACTTACAACCCAGATCCTAAATTCCAAGAGTTGCCCTTCCTGCAGTCATGTGATTGCTCTTCGGGTGCTCAGGAACATGGCATTTATGGCCATTTGCAGCATCCTGCAATCCTGTAACCATGTTTTAAGATAGTTTTGCAGAAAACCAAAATCTGGTACTTCCAATTTTTAATAAAACTGCACCACAGTGAACAGTTTAACAATGCATGACCACAGCTCTACAGCTTACTCTATCTTATCTATAACTTGTTTTTTTGCTGTTGGCAGGGCAGCATTTGTGTAAATGCACAGCCAATAAATTAACAGAGAAAATTTTTTAGTTATTAAATGGGCTTAGCAAATAAAAAAATTGGATAAGCTAGTAGAATTAAACTTGTCTACAGAGTCAATATAGCAAAAAGAACCAAAAGCAAACTCATTCTAAAAAGTAGAATTTTGATACTAATTGGCATGATTTTCCAGCCATTGCTGGTATGTAGTTGTCACTGACCTGAGCTGAGGTCCAGATAAATTTATTTTAATTGTCATATTTTTTTTCCCAGTTCCTTTCAAAACTCTTGCCTCAATTTCTTCTTTCAGCTCTTTTAAACCATATCCAAGGAGAGCTGAAGTGACTATAGCATTTTGTTCTTCAGGTTGATACCTAGCAGCAAACAGACATCATAAAAATAGACCTTGGCACAGCAGACAATTCTGAAATAACTATAGAAATTTAGCTTGTTTATATAACACACACACATTTTATACAACTATAGATTTCATATTTTAGTTTGTTGTAAATAAGTAAAAAACATTTATTTTCTGATGGGTATTTATCATATCATATTAATATCATTTAGTAGGAAAAAACAACCTCCATTACATACTAAGTGTGTAGTAGTGTTACATACTAATATAATTTTGTTTGGAAGATAATTTAATTCTGATCCAGAGAGGATCAGAAGGGGGAAAGAAACCATGAATGTGTTCATTTGGATTCTTTGTTTTTCCTGGTTCTCTCTCTAAAATCTGAACCATTACACCAACTGCCATGTAAGATGAAGTAAAACAGGTAACAGTCACCTCAGAAACTTGTTACATTGATTTCTTCCATCCCAGATCCACTCAAGATTGTTATTACTTCTGCTGTTTGGATAGAATCCTAGTATTTTATTTCTTTTAAATAAGTCTTAAATGTACCATGTAAACAGATCCCCTTTCTCTGTAGAAGAATGCAGCTAACATAAATTTAAATAACGAAATAATACCATCAGCCAAAGCTGGCAAAATAGCACACTTAGCTATCAGCACCACTTATGCTTCCACAGACTATGTCATTTCTAGAAGCATCTTTAGGCTAAAAAAATGTATCCTTCAGAAACTAATTTTGTCCAATTATAAGCGAATCATTGATCAGATTAATTAAATTCCTGTCTGGGATAAAAAATATTCTGCTTCTTACAATTCAATGATAAGCTTGTGGTGCCACCATAATAATTCTAAATACTTTTGGGTTTAGTTTGTTATGAACTAAGATAGTCAAAACATAAACTACAATAGCATTTTGAAAGTTATCTCTTACCTATCTACTAAATCCACTTTATTGTGTACTTCAATAATGGATTCAAGTAGATGATTGGGAATATTAAGATTCTTGAGAACTGATAATACAGTTTTTTTCTGGAGGCTGGTTTCTGGATGGCTAACATCTCTCACATGAACAATTAAATCCTAGCAGCAAATAACACACAGATATTACTCAGTGGTTTGATAGGAAGAAAAAAAGGTAGATTTTATGCGGGCATTACAATACAAGCTGCAAAACTGAAACTGAACTATACTGGAAAGGTGTTAGATGGCTGATAGTTAGCATGAATATGTGGGGGGAGGGGATGGTTTCCAGCTGTAGAGGCAGCCTGCGGTGGGAAGGAACATGATGCGGACTGCTGGATACGCTTACTCCGCCCCACTGTCTGTTTTGGCTTGCGTTTGGAGAGCAGGTTGCTGCTGGTTACCTTCTCCTCAGCCCGCTCACGGGTCTTGCCCTTGGCCTGCACGTGGAGCGTGTTCCTCTTGCGCACCCGACTGCAGCAGTGGGTGCATGAGAGGGGCACTTTGCCAGCAGTCATTGCAGGAAGCAGGGGAGGAAGTGGCATTTCTCCGTCCACTACCAGACACAACAGGTGGAAAAGCACACCCAGGCCCAGCAAAGATGGGGGGGGGGGACATGTGATCCCAGCTGGGTTTTGGTGGCAATAATGCCAATGCGGATCGAGCCTTCCCTGCTTGTGGTGGCTGCCTTTGGCTTGTTGGGAATAGAATAGAATAGAATTCTTTATTGGCCAAGTGTGATTGGACACACAAGGAATTTGTCTTGGTGCATACGCACTAGGTGTACATAAAAAGATACATTCGTCAAGAATCATAAGATACAACACTTAATGATAGTCATAGGGAACAAATAAGCAATCAAATCATATTAGGAAATGGGCGTGCTTTTACCACTTCTACTTGCCCTTTCTAGCTTTGCTTCTTTCGGGCTGGGTGGACCTGATGCTCCAGGCGGCGATGGCAGTAACCTACTGGACCTACGCGAGCTGCTGGTGATCTCAGTGGTGCCAAAGTGCATTGGGTGTGCGAGGGGAACACACTCCACCCATGGCCAAGGGCAAGACCAAGGAGATGACTAGCGGTGATCAGCTCTCCAACTGCAAGCTAAAAGAGAGTAGGCAGCAGCCGCCCCACACCCTCCTCACCTTGTCTTCACCTGCAGTGGAAGCAATAGCTAAAGGCAGAGGCACAGGGGAGAAGCACGCGGTCCGGCCTGCTGGATGTGCCAGGCAAGCCACTTGCCCTGTCCCAGCCACATGGGATGGAGCAGGTGTGTCTGGTGGTCCGCATCACGTGCCTCCCACCCTCCACTCTGCCTGCTGCCAGTGCTGCTGCCGCCATGCCTATTTCCTGGAGGGCTAGTTTTGATGCTGGACCCCCCCCGGTGCGCGTACACCTACACCTGAAAGACTGGTAAGGGCAGCCGTCCTGGAAATGGTAAGGGGCCTTACCATTGCTTCAGTCCTGCCCATTCCATCCCGGCGGGCGCATGCGTTGCTTCGGCCCGGCCCATGCCATCCTGGCAGGCATGTGTGCACGCAGGAGGTGGGCACATGTCTGCACAGATCTGGCCCACCCCATCCTGTGCTCATGTGTGCCTGCCGGGATGGCATGGGCTGGCCTGTGCACGTGTGCACCTGCCTTCTCCTGTGCGCACGCATGCCTGCTGGAATGGCAAGGGCTGGACCTCTGCATGCATGCACCCACCACCTCCTGTGCATATGTGTGTCCACCGGGATGGGTTGGACCAGGATGAAGTGATGTGAACTGGACCCCTACTGTTTCCAGGACAGCTGTCCAGGTTCTTCTCTCTCCAAGTCCAGCTTCTTAACCATGGTGTTATGCTAACCCTCAGAAAGTCTATTATTACTCCCAAAATGTGTAGTTTAAACTGATAAAACTATATTACAATACTAGCTTTTCCTATAGGTGTTTGAATAAAAGATTGAATTCCTCACACAAACATACATTACAGAAGGACTGGTATGGCTGCCTGAGTCGGAAACATAGTTTAAACTAAAGATGCTTACTGCCTTTCAAAAGCCCACATTCAGTTCTGCCAAATTATGTTTTGCTACTGTTTGTATTATGTACCTTTTACTCTTAAATTAGAAATGAACCTGTTATTCTTCTTTGAATCAATAAAATGAATAAATGAACAAAGAAATATGTAATTGCTGTGGTACTTACTGAGCAAGCTACATCTTCTAATGTAGCTGAAAATGATTCAACAAGATTGTGGGGCAACTGAGAGAGAAATCCAATGGTATCAACATACAGAACAGTCAATCGAGATGGCAGGTAGCCAGCATGAGCTGTAATGTCCAATGTGGCAAAAAGTTGATCCCGAGGCTGTAACTTTGCATCCCCTGTGAGGGATTTGATTAGAGTGGTTTTCCCTAACATAAAGACAGAAGTGATATAAACTGAACAGTTTGCTTCATGTAAACTTTCGTTAAGAGATAAATACTGACGATCATAGAAAATCACTACTGAATGCATATATATCACTCTTTAGCTTCAAGGCATATGTTATGTACTTGATATTGGGAAATTTCCTCCCAATTTAAAACCTAATTTTTCCTGTAGTCTTCTATGTGGAAAGGACAGCAAAAGCTACAACTACTATTTAGAATGTGCATGCCAATTTTCCAGTCAAGAAATCCCCCATCTTATTTTCCACAAATTTAAACATTCTGCTATACAAAGGCATATACATGTTTACGTGAATATCCAGTATGATGGTCCTTACCACAATTAGTATAGCCCATTACTGAAATAATTGGAAATTCAGATTTCTTCCGTTGTTTTCTGAGTAAACTTCTATTTTTTTTAAGCTTCCTTAGAGCCTTTCGAATTTTAACTTCTTTTTCTTTTAAGAGACGAAGCTGAATTTCCATGAAGGTTTCACCTGTCAAAAACATAGTTAGAATTGCTGCATTTTTATTTTTGTACCTATATACAGTATAAAAATAAAAATGCTGTAAACATATTTTGCACCAATATTTTGGTGCCATCAGTAGCCTGTAATATTTACATTAATCAGAGTAAATGAGCATATGAGATATTATGCTGATTTGCAGCAATTCTGCCAATAATAGTTCTGACAATTACATTCTCAAAACCTCAAAAATTATATATTACTAAAACTTTATACTTTTACTGAAATTCTATCTTATAAATTTTGATAATGATTAAAATTGAATGTATACTATGGAAATCAGGAATTTTAGGAGTCAAGAATTCAAAAGCTGATCGTATACAATGGTTCCTTGGTACTCAACTGTTTTGAAACTCATTGAATTTGGTACTCCAGGCATTTTGACACAAAATTTTTTGGTACTCATTGCGCCCCTGGGAACCAATTAACGATGAGTATCAAGGGACCACTGTACAATATCACAGAAGATGTATATTCCTTAAATATACACCCTATTCCTTAAGGCTAGTTATGCCCTCATCATAGCTATGGCAATCTCTAAACATTAACTGATTTACACTAAGACACTTTTATAATCAACAATCTATGGAAAAAATAAAAAATATTTTTGTATTCCTGTTTGGAGTTTTCTATGGAGAATCCTCAGAATCAGATCCAAGCAAATATTGTAATATAAGTTTGCTTACCATTATAAGAAGAGTTCTATAAAAACTTAGTTCTGAATTGTTATTTTAGGACCATACATGTAGATGGCCAAATACTATAGGACTGTTTCAACCTACAAGTCAGTTAGATATTAAGAAGAATGTTTGCTATTATATAGAGAGAAAAGGCACGTCAGTTAAGTACAAGGTCAAATACTTTGTAAACAGACACAATTATTGTTTTGAAGTAAAGTGATTTATAGCTTCTTTTATGGGAAAATATTTTTGAATGTTTTGATTGCTTATTGAGATATTTTCTTTTCCAACTTATTCATACTACCTGATCCCATAATGTATCTTGAGCCACCTCTCTGTTGATCTAATTGAGCAACCTCATTTCTTACATTGGTTCTGGGAAAAGACAGAAGGAATATTTTAAGCCTTTGAATGGATCTACTAGTCTACTGAAAGTTTATAATACAATGGTAATACAGGCAGTCCTTGAATTATGTCCACCAATTATGTCCAGAAAATTTGGTGCAAAGTGGTATGGCCATTAGGTGAGACGTCTTATGAATACAACCAGTTTTACGAATTTTTGACATGATCATTAATCAAATCACCACCAACATTGAGACATCAAATGATATCAATTTGCAACATTCCGTCAGTTTATCTACTGCTTTTGCTTGTTGAAAGCTCAGTGAGAAGATAATTGCAACCTGGTTCCCAAGTGCTCAAATTATGATCATGTGACTGCAGAGGTGGCACAATAGTCGTAACTTTGAAGATGGGTTATAAGTCACTTTTTTCAACACCAACGTAATTAAATTACGTTGTTTAATTAATGGTTGTAATTTGAAGACCATCTGTAGCTCCGATTCAACTAATATATTTATTAAGCTCAACTGATTTTAATGAATATAGACTTTCAAATATTCCTAAAGATTTTGCTGCCCAAATTGTGGCACATAAGGGCCTTGTTGCTATTACAATTATGCTATTGATTTCCTATATTTTAATTTAAATCTTGTTAATCATAAGCCATTTGGAATCCTTGGAAGTAGAGCACAGCAGCATTTAAGCCAAAGTAATACACAAGTAAATACTATTTAATATAGAAAGTAATAAATAAATAATACAATTATGGTTATGTAACTCTAGTTATTATTAATAAATATATTGCAACTAGTTGACATTCATAATAATTTAAAATAAATTTGGAATTTGGAGTAAAATCTATTTTTGGAGAACACTGACATTCAAAATGATGCTTTCAATGTGAGAAATATATTGAGAACTAGTCCAGAAACTGACACCATAAGTTATTTCAGGATTTCCAAAAGCTCTCTCTCTCACACACAAAGCCACAGAATAAAACAAAATATTATTATGTGGAATTATAATAATCAGGTTTCCATGTTTGATCTAAATTTCCTTATATGAAACATTGTACAAATGTACAGACATATAATCTAACGCAAGTAGGCTACATATTATTTTAATTATTACCTGAAAATATATTTTCCATGTCGTTGATATTAACATTACTTTTACTACTTTGTGTACCTTAGAAGTGGGAGTTCAGCCAAAGCTATCTGGAGTTTTGCTTCCTTTGTTTGAGCATTACATCGGAAAATATGAAGGACAATGGTATATCTGTCAAAAACCTTCAAGCCCCAGGCCTTTTCAAGTTCTTTCTATACAAATATAACATAAATGGAAATGTTTAATTTTTCTGCAAATTTACTTGCATTCAAGCCTCTCTCTAGCCTATAATGAATGAAAGCCAAAGCAGATCATGTGGGGATAATTCATTGTATGTTATCATCATACAGTGCACTCTAATTACAAAGAAACATTTGGTGTGCCGGGTGACCCATTTTCATAAGTGCAGTATCTGAGGGTGAAAAGTTACAAAGAACCCAGAAAAGTAGAGCAGGCCAAACTAGATCAAATAATTATAGATGCAAAGTTAAATATTTATTTACATAAATGAACATGCCTATTCTTATTTTAGGCAGCTGACAATAAAACATGATGCTATTGAGATAACATTTACAATATATTCAATAAATACAAATACATCATGTAACCTCTGAGATAAGACAAAATACCTACTCCCAATATTTTCTATTATAATAGAAATTCCCTCTCCAACCTCAAGGGCTATTGGAAAACTATGGTCTTGGCCAGGGGTGGGTTCTACTTACCTTTACTACTGGTTCGCAACGGGGCCGCGCGCACATGCGCTTTCTCTCTTCTGCACAAGCGCAGAAGCATTTTGATGACGTCGGGGTCAGTGGGCAGAGCCTGCCACCGGTTTTACTACCGGTTCTATAGAATCGGTGCGAACCGGGGGCAACCCACCACTGGTCTTGGCAGTCTTCCAAACTGGTAACAGGAAAGAGGCCACCTTGTGGGGAAACTATTCCAAAGAAAATATTGCTACTGAGCAGATCTGTTTACACACTCTTCCAGAAGGTATATGATGGAGGACTTTAATTAGCCTGGCATCTGATGGAAGACAAGCTGTGCCATGCAGAGCCTTTCTAGAAAATTTTTGACTTGTCTTGCAGATGCCCCACCCCCCATGCCCCGGATAGATGAAATAAATGATGGTGGAGAACAGCTGCCTTTGACCTGATAACAACAGAAAGTTGTAGGATTTTTCCCCTTGGTTGATTTAAATTGTTACTATTTTGGAGTTGGCAGAAAATAGTACCAGCATGAATTCTGCTTTCTCTATTGGTCATCTCAATCATGGGAATAATACAAATACTTGAACCAAAACCTCTAAACTTCCAAAACCCCTGAACTCAAGTAAGTTTCCTTAATAGCTTATTTAGGCATTTGCAGATGTTGGTTCACAAGTTATATGAAATCAGCACTTGTATTTTTAAGTGGGAATTAGGAAGTAACCAACCACAAAAACTAACTAATGCTGATTTCTATGTTATTATCCTGCTTATCTCACTACAACCAGAAAATCTGAGCCATGTTATGGTTGGCATTTGGCATCATTACTGGTCAGGCATTTATTATAAAGATGATGCTATCCATTCAATCATGCTGAAGAGCCTGGTGGTGCAGCAGACTAATAGCCTGTTATTATCATTCAGCTGCCTGCAATTACTGCTAGTTCGAATCTCCCCAGGCTCAAGGTTGACTCAGCCTTCCATCCTTTCTAAGGTAGGTAAATTGAGGACCCAGTTTGTGGGGGCAATAAGCTGACTTTGTATAAATATACAACAGTGTGAAGGCTATTGCTTAACGCATTGTAAGCTGCCCTGAGTCTCCGGAGAAGGGCGGCATAGAAATCAATTTAAAAAAAAAAAAAAGTTGATTTTTGACAATTCTATGGACCAAGCCTCTTCACATTTTCCAATCTTATATGGCTTCTTTCAGTTGTTTAATGCTATGGCTGGTGTCAGGTTTACTGGAAACATGCACATCATATTCATATAAAAATTCCAAAAAGTTGAATTAAAAGAATTGATATATTCAAACTAAAATGTACTTACTTTAGTTATAGGAGAGAGCATTTCTACATTTACAAAGACAGATGATAAAAGAGGCAATCTTTTAATTTTTTCTGAAAAAAAATGATTAAGATAATTATATTTGGAAAGTAAGATCTAATTATTTTTATTTTTATGAATGAAATAATATTGAAACACTACAATTATTCAGTCAAACCATGTTTCAAATATTTATGAATCAAATCTCTGATAGCTTAAGCAAGGTATAACATCATTCATGTTAAAAAATATTAAGATGTACAATATCCACTATTTCTAATTTATCTGAAATTAAAGACATTTAAAATATGACAATACTATATTTTTACTGCAAATAAGGATTTGGCCCAGGTTTCATACAAATAGAAATATTCATAGGAACTTAATTACAGGTAGTCCATGTATTACAAATGGAATGGAGCCTGCCCATTCCATTTGTAACCTGAGGATTCGTAGGAGTGAATCTCATACCTTGAAAACAATCACTCCCCTCCTTTCGCCCACGCATTTGCTAATCGAATGAGAGGCTCGTTAAGTGTACGTGAGGTATTTTGGGGTGGGGAAGACCATGGGGGGCCTAGTGATGGAACAAGCCACCTGCTTCCGACAACTCAAGACTTCCCCCGACCCACAGATACCTCATTTTCCCTCCCCTGGAGGTCCTTCCGGGCCTTCTTTCTTGCTGCCGAACCGCTTGAGGACTGCTTCAGCAATGAAAAAGGAGGTGTGGAGGGCCATGCGTGCCATTCCAGGCCTCCTTTCTCACCCCCAAACTGCTTGAGGAAGGCTTTGGCAATGAAAAAGGCATGGAGGGCCACACACGCACCTCTGGGCCTCCTTTCTCACCACTGAAACGTTTGAGGATTGCATCCCTGTAGGGTTTGGCAGCCCTTTGCAAAAAGTCTTTGCTGGTAGTAACAGAGCTTTCGAGGAAGGCACCAGCCCCTCCCAAGCTTCTCTGGTGCCGACAAAGGACTGCCGAAGCCTACTGGGAGGCAATCTCCCTGTAGGCTTCAGCAATGAAATGGCAAATGGAGGGAAGGCCTGAAGGACCAAAGTCTTCTGTCTGTTTGCAAACATCCAGGCCTCAATTCGCAGAGAATAGAGGCTTAAAGTGCGAGATCATGAAAGATTAGTAGCACGAGATCTTGCACTACTGATCTCACATGATCTCAGGGTACGTTAGGTCTCTATTCTCTATGAATTCACCGAAAGCCGGAAGCAACGAAGTAACAAAAGAGAGATCTTTGCATGGTGAGTCTTCACAGGTGGAGTGCCAGTGAAGACCTGGCCAGCTGTGTGTGTGAATAGGCCAGGCAAATGTCACAATAACAGAATTGGAAGGGACAATGGAGGTCATCTAGTCCAACCCCCTGCTCACGCAGGAGACCTGGTGCTGCAACATTTGTAATTTCGGGACTTGTTCGTAAACACTAGGGGATGTTTATCATGTAACTTCAAACGCTCACTAAGGGAATGTTCGTAACCTGGGGATATACATTAAGAAAAGTTTTGAGAGACATTCTTACCAGTTAGAAGTTGAAAATTTCCTTTGTGAAAGATAAATTTCTTGTCAGGAATTTGTATAGGCAGAATGATTGTATCTATCACGGTCCAGTTTTGAAGGGTGTTTATTAGAGTAACAGCTTCAGCTAGCTGCAATTCAGCTGTAACATTGGGAAAAAAATTAATTGTAACAATAATTGCACATGACATACTTCTAACATTTGCCTATATATAAACAACTGCATTAAAATGGATGTAATGATACTTTGTAATATTTATTTCTTTGAAATTAAGGGGAAGTACTACAGAAATACGGAATTTCATTAGCAGGATTTCCGTATATCAATAGCACAGTCATCAGTAAAATGTCAATGCGTTCATTCAAGATTGAATGCATTAAATGATAAATCGCAAATTGGATCAGTGGTTTTCTATCTTTTCCTTTATAAGCATCTAACAGCAACAAAGATTTCTGAGAAACACCATATAAACCAGTTTGGCAATATGGTATATGATTCCTAAAGATGATGCCCATGGAACACCAACATTCAATAAAAATGGCTACATTAAAAAAAATGAAATGGCTGAAATCACAAATCACCACATTTCATGAGATTTTGATGTTTGTCTCCTGTTTAGAATCTTATAATAGTAGCAAAAATAAAATAAAATAAAATATCCCAAATCTTTTAAAATATGGCCTCTCAGTATTTTCCCCCCTTTTATATCTCTGCAGTCATATGGCCGGCATGACTAAACGCCAGTGGCGCACGGAACGCTGTTACCTTCCCACCAAAGGTGGTCCCTATTTTTCTACTTGCATTTTTTACGCGCTTTCAAACTGCTAGGTTGGCAGAAGCTGGGATAAGTAATGGGAGCTCACCCCATTATGCCGCACTAGGGATTTGAACCGCTGAACTGTTGATCTTTTGATCGACAAGCTCACCTGTAGTAATCTTTAAAAAATAAAAATTGTTTTAAAATGTCAATTTTTGGCCTGCCTTTTGTAGAGTAGCTGAGAATGGGTAAAGAGTATGAACACATTTGGATTTGATTAATGTTAAAAAAAAAGTTTATGCTTTGTCCATTTTAAAGAATTTGTGACAAAAGAAACTATGCCCTTTCCCCAAAGACCATCAAGTATGAGTAAAGTGCAAATGTAATATGATAAAAAAATTAAATCACAACAGGAGAATGTTAACTAGCTTTACTAACTTTAAATGAAAGCTTCTTTGATATCCCTTTTCAGTATTGAGAGATCAGTGTCAACCTACTGCAAAAAATTGTGAATGATCACTAGAAAGTATACTGTCTTTTAGGCATCCTCTGGATTTCTGCATCTCAGAGGTCATAGTCCTACCTTTGGTGTTCCTTGAAATTGCCTCATTTTCTAAACCAGAGGTACAAAAACCCTAGATCCTAGAATGTGCACAAGAACCACTGCAACATCATAGTAACACCATCTTTCCATTACTAGAAATATTATGCATGCAACTTTGGGAAAAACCCTCATTAGGAGAAATACTGCAACTTTTACTGAAAATCCCCCCCCCCATCATCATCACATTATATGACTGCAGTTTATGAAATGCCTCAGTAGCGGGCTCTTGCTTCAGAGAAGTTTTCAGCATTTGCACAGTGTTCCAATGCACCAAGCGTGGCACATGCACGCAGCCAGACTCAGCTGCATCTCGGTTTGGCCACTCTATGCGGTCACAGTAACAGAGCTGGAAGGGAACTAGGAGGTCATCTAGTCCAACCCCCTCCTCACGCAGGAGAACCTGTACTAAGGATTCGAACTGGCGACCTTTCTGATCGACAAGCTCACGGCGACAATCTTGATCACACCTGTGGTCAGCTTCGGCTTGTCAGGTCCCCATTTCACAGCCGGGTGTACAATAAACACCTTTTGGGCCTCCAGGGTGACAAAAGGTAATCTCGACTCCTCCAACAACTTGTCTTCTACATCCAGGTCTTCGACGTCGTCCAGGTCGTCTTCTTCTTCTTCTTCATCGTCGTCGTTGTCTACGAGGTCCCCCTCCTCGTTGTCTTCCGTCCCCCAGGAAGAGAGCGTACCACCAGCCCCGCTCTTTCCCCGAGCCGATCCATTGCCGGCTGGCGGCTGGCGACAATGGACAGCCGAGTTGTGCCAAAATCTAGCGGAATTTCGCCACTGACAGCTGGCTGGCAGCAGGCGAACCTCTGGGCGCAATATCCGAACCAAGCGTTGCAATTGCCGCCACTGGGAACCCATGGCAATCATTATGTGCAGCACTCATTATTTTCCCCAAGGGGCTCTACCTCCGTTAAGGACAAGATCAGTGACGGAACGGAAGTGCCTTCTTTGTTGATCCCACCGGTTGGTGCACCACGCCTAAAAGCCCCGCCCCTCTCCGCCATTCTTCCCCTCCCGGCGAAGGAAAAAAAAACCCGAGGGGGCGGGGTTTGAAGAAAGCCTAACCCTTTCAGATAACGAGCAGATAATCTTTTTTTCCGGGCGGCTGTCACATTCCTTTTTCATTGGGTGGGTCGAGGCGCGTGAAGGGAGAGCGACGGGAGGAGGGCGGGAATTGGCTTTGGCTCTGCGCCAGGGATTGAATCAGCGGCAGCTCAGAGTGACGCTGGGGCCGCCCTGCTTCGTTCTTTTGGGTCCGAATCGGGTCCTTCTCTGGACCGGCGCAGCCCGCTGGGTAGGGGGCGCACGCTGGTCCCTGTCCGGGCGCAGGGCTGGTCTTGGGGAGCGGGTGAGCCGGCCGTGGACAGAGCTTTGCTCCCTCTTTGGTTCTGCCAGGGGCTGAATCCCGCGGGGTTTGCAATAGGCGTCCAGTCCCCTGCAGCTTTCCTCCCTCCTTGTCTTTCTATAGCTGCCCCGCCGCCCTCCTTTACACTGGCTTTAATATCTTGCAATGGATGCCCCCCCCCTCCTTTTCCCCTTCAAGGCTCTTTCTCTTGCAATCCAAAAACTTCCATGCCTGAGGCTTTGTTTAATTGCGCTCAAAGCTTAAACAAAGCTGGCGGTGGAGTCTTTGTAATTTGGGAGGGTTTTTTTTGTTTTTGTGTCCGACTTTTGACAGGTCAGGGTAAACTCCTTCCTTCATGTACATTGCTGCCATATTTGTATGTTTGTCTTTGATTTGCGCTCATTGTGATATGAAATGTCTCCTTTCTTGCAGTGTCTGCACTATACGGTAGTGGCCAACCTTTTGGGGAAAGTGTATTTTTGAGGTTCGACACGAATAACCCCACTTTTTTGGGAGTAGTACCAGGGGTGGGTTCTAAATTTTTTTACTAACGGTTCTGTGGGCGTGGCTTATTTTGTGGGCGTGGCTTGGTGGGATAATGTGACATGGGCGTGGCCAACTTCTTTTTTTTTTTTTACTTTTAAAAGCATTTTTTCCTACAACCTTAAGAGGTTGCAGAAAAAAAATGCTTTTAGAAGCCTCTGACCATCAGGCAACTCAGCTGGGATGGCCAGAGGCTTTTAAAGGCATTTTTTTTTCCTATAATGTCTTCGGCCAAAGAGGTTGCAGAAAAAAATGCTTTTAAAAGCTTCTGACGATCCCTGCTGAGCCACAGGATCATCAGAGGCTTTTTTTTTTTTTTTTACTTTTAAAAGCATTTTTTCAGCTGAAGAGGTTGTAGAAAAAATGCTTTTAAAAGTAAAAAAAAAAAAAGCCTCTGATGAGGCGGGCAGGGTAAGCGAGCAGCGACAGGGCCGGGGACCGGTTCGGGGGCGTAGCCAGCCAATGTTATTACCAGTTCTCCGAACTACTACAAATTTTTACTACCGGTTCTTGCAAACCGGTGCGAACTGGGAGCAACCCACCACTGAGTAGTACCATAAAATTATATATCAATGGAAAGATAATTTAATCAATAATTTAATGCAATAAAGTTTGTTCAGTTATCTGTATTCTATGAAAAGTTATAGCCAAATAACCAGAAAAAGGAAGCACAACTTGCTTAGGTTGATATCAGGTAGCTTTCCTTTGTCTGATTGTAGCCTGAGTGTTTAGAGAGCCAATCAGGTGTCATCTTGTTTTGGCAATGAGCCAATCAGATCACAGTAGGATTCAGTTATTGATTTCTTGTATTGAAGCTGAGAGGAGGATATTTGTCAGTGTGTTATGTGATCGCTATCAAGTTGGTTGGGTTTTTTGGTGTTCTTTCATTTAGTGACCTTGTAAAACGTAATAAAATTAAAGTAATAATGCAAAGAGGTGACTGGTCAACTGTTTTACTGGTCAAATACTGTTTTACTGGTCAAATACAGTTGACTGGTCAACTGTAAAATATTATTAAGTGAACAAGGCTATAGTTATAAAGAAATTAGAAGAAAAATTGGTGGAAATTTAACCAAGGGGGCATTTCTAAGTTTTTGAAGAGGTATAAGGAGACTCAGTCACTACAAAACCACACTGGTAAAGGCAGGAAAAGGTGCACAACAGCAAGTGATGATAGAAAAATTAAGAGACTATGCCTGCGTGACAGAAGAAAATCATCTGGGTGTATACAAGACAAAATTGTGCAATGCAATGTGAAGTTGAGTGCAAGGACTGTTAGGCGAAGACTGCAGGAATTTGGGCTAAAATCTAGAATTCCACAAAAAAAAGCCACTTTTATTTTTAAAACAAAGGTTGAAAAGCATTACATTCTTGATGAAATTATCTTTCCATTGATATATAATTTTATGGTACTACTAAAAAAAAAGTGATGTTATTAGCCATCAAACTTCAAAAATACACTTTTCCCAAAAGGTTTCCATAATTTTGGCTACTACTGTACTTTGTGCAGCTTTGCACACAGTTAAGGACTTTATTTTCATGTTACACAGTTTTATTCGCTCTATTGTATCATAACAAAGTAATGATCTAAACTTAGAGGAAAGGAGGTAGAGAAAGAGCCCCCTACCTGTCAGATCTTAGAATACTATATACTGTACAATCTACACTATCTATGTCAAGCCACCACATGCAGAGTTTTACATAATTTCCACACTCCTATCTTGGAACGGGAAATTTCTCTGTTTTTATAGTGTGTCCTGTATGGCATAGTTTCTATATTTAGTAATTAAAATGCCAAATGCAAAGATTCAGTTGGGAGTTGAATTCCCAATAGGGTTTGACCATCTGGTTACTTGCATTTTGATGATTCACAATATAGATGAAATCGGTAACAAGGCTGGTTGTAACTGTAATTGTGTGTAAGAGTATTTCATCAAGAACAAATTATTAGGATGTCCCAAAGGTGTTTTCAAGAGGCAACTGGACTTTCCAGTTGCCTCTTGAAAAAAACAACTTTGGGACAACCATGACCTGGATGACTGAGAATCTCCATAGACAAATTATTAGGATGATCGTGGTAAGAGATTTCCAATAGACACTCACTTAAGAATGTGAGTGCAGAGGGAAAAAAAAACTTTAGACCAATAATCTGCAGATTTACAGTTTTCCTTTCTGAGAATATGATATCTAGTGACATCCTGATTCTAAACCACTTGGAAACATCCTTTAGTTATTGTTGGTACTAACGGTTGTTATATTTGTGAGTGTTGACACATTGTGAAAATACTTTACCATTAAGAATAGTACGATACATTTTCTTTGTTCTGAACATAGTATATATGATCAAATAATTTGATCAAATAAATGATCAAAATAAAATGAGAGGTAGATGAATAAAAACCTTCGTTCATACCATAAGTCTTCTTTCCCCCAAAACTCCAAATATTTTAGATTTTATTCATATGAAAGGTGTTGGAGGGTTAGCTTCCTTAGATACTATGTTATAGCATCTATCCATTGTAATTTGATGGCTCCAAATTATGGTGATTTTATTATGGTTTTATCTTAATATATTTATCTCCTATATTGTATTTTGTGTGTGTGTGTGTGTATTTGCTGACGCTTTAGTTAAACTAAATTTGTATACCAGTGATTGCATAACCTCTGTAGGTGCCATATGCTAATAATATTTTATTGGTCTTTGTTTCCTATATATTGGCCAAATTTACGTAGGGTTGAATGGAATATAATATTCCAAATGTTGTTGTAGATTTATATACCATCTTTATATGGCTTATGTTCTAGATCATGGGTGTCAAACTCAGGGTGTCACGTTGCCATCACATGTTTCAAGACGTTTTCCCCTTTGCTGAGCTAGGATGGGCATGGCCTGCATGTGACGCATCCAGCCCATGGGCCGCCAGTTTAACACCCCTGTTCTAGATTTAATCCTTTCCTAGTCCTAAATATTGTTTTATAACAATATTTAATTTGAACTTCCTTTTTATTCTGCAGAATACACAAACTAATTTAGATAATTTATTCCTTGACTACTTTATTAACAAAGCATACCTTGGTTTTTTATTTTTCCATATTTTTTTTTAACTTGGCAAAAAACTTGCCTTACTTTGTATCTGTTGAACAAGACTTCCATTGTTGTAGGAAATTGTTTTTTCCCCTTCTATAGTTTCATTGATTGTGCCTGTTAACCACACTGGGAGGCTTTCATACCTACTGCTGCCTTTCCTAAAATGTGTAGCACCTTCTGGTAGAGCATCTGTTACTATAGTTTTAAGTAAAACAGATTTTCTTAAAAGGCTTAATCTCTTAGAAATCTCATCGCAAAATTGTTTTAATAATGCTATTTCCATTTTGAAAGCCACTGTTAAATGTGATTGGGTGGAACTTGTAGGACCACTTTTTCTGTCACATTTCATTACAGTGTTGTCATTGTTTCAGTGGGGTTTACACTTCATTCCTGAGTGGGAGCATTATCCACAATAGTGCTTAAAACTCACCTCTCCTGTTTTTTCAAAGTCTCCAGATTTGTTTACCTAAAATGCTCAATATTTACATGCTAATTTTGATTTTATTAATGAATTCCCAAGAAGGCTTCCTTAATAAAATATGGCAACATCAGTATTCCACAGTATCTTAAAGCTCTACTTATCTTGGAATACCTGCTACATAGTCCTGATATTTTCTTTATGATTGTCTTGACGTCTGACCTTGCCGTACATGTTAGTTTATATCTGCAAAAAGCAGCCACTGCACCTTTTCTGCATCAGAAATGACAGTGAGGGAGGATATGGAAACTTTGAAAGAATAACATTACAAAAAAAAAATCATTTTTCCAACTCCCTTTAATTATGCCTGATTCATGTGATTCATGTACATATTTACCAAGATAGTCCTCTAACCTAAAACATGGTGCGTACCTGACTAAATAATGGAAGGTCTTAGTGGAAAGACATCTGCAGGGCTAAATAACATGTTGATTATGTCATTCAGATACAATGACTTATGTTCTTGTGTCAGATGTTAGGATACAAGTACATACTATTAGTATTTGTGTGATGTTGTCATAATGCACATCATTTTGATGTTCCTGTAATTTGCTGAAGGCAAGATTGTAGCAAGTTTGCTATAGTCTGAACATACAGTCCCCTATTCTAGAGGTGTCTTTTTGGCACCAGGGACCATATTTCCACGGATCTGGGGGGGGGATGGTTTCAGTTGCTCACCTCCAGCTGTGTAGCCCAGTTCCTAACAGGCCACGGACCAGTACTGGTCTGTGGCCCAGGGCTTAGGAACCCCTGCCCTAGTCATTATGTGGATTGCTCTCACACATACATCTGAGCAGCTTACTTTCTGATGTTATATGTTAAAGGATACTTCTTGACAGTACTGTTTTATGATAATATAGCAAGTAACTTTGCCCACAAGAGCATATTTTAAAAGAGGACTGTGTTTATGGATTAAACTTGTGATCATAAAATGAAATGATTTTTGTTAAGGGATATAATAAATAGGGAATCAGCTCAAGTCATAATGTAAGTCGAAAGGTAAGGGACCTTAATAAATGGAGACTGTGCTTGCTTCTATTTTTTTAAATGAAGAATTAAACGGGATATTACCTTTGGGAGGGGATGAGAACTCAACCCATCTTTACCTGGGTTAAGACTAGCAGTTAAGACTAGCAGTAGACAAAATATTTTCTAATTTAAAAAGTGCTAAAATGTGAGAAACCTCTTGAAGGGCTACAATTTGTAAAGATGCAACATGGTTTGAAACAATAATAGAAGAAAAAGTAAGCAGCTTTAATTCAGAAAGGAAAACTCAGACAGATTGACAGAGGTGGACTGCAGCAATTACATACTTTCCCATATTTTAATTAAATTCAGATAAGCACTGAGGAATATATGCTGCTTATTACAAAGGAGGCATGTCTCAAACCCCTAGGACTGCTGGGGACCGTTGACAAATTGTCATATCTAATGTTCTTTGGATGGGATGCTCATCTTCAATTATTCAGGAGGGGGTCTGGCAAAACAACCATGAACACAGGGAACTAAATGTGTTATTGAAAGCAATTTTTTTTAAGGTACTGTAGTGTATTTACCTCAAATAGTGCCCTTTCTTTCTTTTTCCTTCCCTCTCATTCTTTCCTCTTCCAACCCCCTTTGGATAGCTCAACAAATTATATACATCAGTTGATCGCAGAATCAGAGAATCTTGCTTGAGTATGTTTATAATCCTTGCAAAGAGAGCCTGTTTTTTCCTTACAATATTAAATGCCATACTTTTCTCTTAAACACCCTACACATCAACTCTACGCCTCAAAATGTGATCTACTGTATTAACAGTAGTATTTTTCCTCATTTGTGTACTGACTGCTGTCTGCAGTTAGATAACTGGCTTTCATCATAAATGTTGCTAAATTCAGTAACATTGATTAAAATTTATTTCTGCTAAAATTTAATTATACATTTTCCTTGGGAATTGCTACTTTTGTATCTTTTAAATGTTTCATGGGACTGTGTATTTCACTGTTGAAGTTTTGTGACTGCTGTTCGCAGGGATGCTACAGAGAATAAACTGAAATTTCCTCTTTTATATTCTTTTTCATATTGAAGTGTCTGCTCTGGATGATTTGCTTTCTGCCCTGCTGAGAGGATGTAGTGTTAATGATAGCAGAATCCGGTTTGTTTGCCAATTTCTCTAACCACAAGTAAGTCTCTAATAATAGCATACAAACATTACCTTGGCATTTTTATTTAAAACTATGTTTCATTAAGTTATATTTATGGTTTGGAAATGTGGGTAAATGTCTGTACATCTATTTATAGACCTGTTCAATTTTTACACAACTAGAGTTTTTTCAGTTAATGTTTCAGATAATCCCCACCAACATCTCTGAAATTGCTCTACAGTAGAGAAGTTGTGGTGAATAATATTGTATATGTTTTGTCTTCCAGGTATTTCTGTACTTTGCTATTGTAAAGTTGTGTGAATGCCAGCACTCACAATTCCATACCTTCAAAGACTGTTCTTCACATACTTTGAGTGTGAATGTCTCCAGGAGAAAGATGTCAGTTCAATGATGTCAGAGAGGATCGTGGGTGAGTACTTAGCCAACCCTGATGCCTAAATACACCATTCTATTCAGTTAGGGGGAAAAAAAAAATAAAGCTCTGTTTTTAAAAAGTACTTTATTTACTTTAAATAAGAGAACCAGCCATTCAAGGTTATTGCTTTTTTCTCAAAGGAGAAAAGAGCAATGACTTCCCTGCCTACATTCAACACTATAGTCACACTGGAGCTGGTTGTGAACACTTGCTATACCACTTAGAATAGATGTCTCAATCCTGAATTTGCAGCAGGGAAGGAGATAGAGGAATGATTATATATAGGACACAAGCAATGTTGGTTCTCTGGACCTTTTGCCTAAATATGCTTGTTTTGTCTGTGGCCAGAAGAAGGAAGGAATACAGAATACATGGATAGGGACAGATTGAATGAAGATACACACACACACACAAACACACACACACACCCCACACACATATACATATATACACACATACATACTGTGTTTCCCCGAAAATAAGACCCTGTGTTATATTTTTTTGAATCCTGAAATAAGCGCTTGGCCTTATTTTCGGGGAGGTCTTATTATTTTGGGGCGCGTGGAGCAAGACGAGGCTCCTCTTGCTGTCTTACCTGATTTCCAGCTCTGTCTCCCTAAACCTAACCAGAGGAAATGGCGTACCTTGATGAAAGACAGACCTAAATTGAATGGGAATGTGGAAAAGACCCTTCGTTTGGCTCTCTTTTATTTTAATAACTCATAATTCAGCAATTCCATTTGCAATAAGAACAACACTGTAAGCAGTCCCAGATACCAAACAATGTCGACTGGCGACACCGAGGGGGAGAGCCTTCCCTCTGGAATGAACTGCCCCCGGAGATCTGCATGATCCTCGACTTACGTACTTTTCGCCGTGCCCTTAAGACTTTTGTTCCAACAGGCCAGGCTGGCTTAGAAAATGAATTTTAACTGGGTGTCTGTAGTTTTTAACATAAGGGCCAAATTTTCATATATTTTAAATTGTTTTTAAATTTTTAGGTATATGTTTGTTTTAATATGGCTGTACACCGCCCTGAGTCCTTCGGGAGAAGGGCGGTATAAAAGTTTAAGAAATCATCATCATCATCATCATCATCATCATCATCATCATCATCATCATCATAAGTTTCTACATAGAGGCACTTGAGCATACTGTGAAATAAATATGAAATTTAAACTTATCTAGCACATTCAAAACAATGGATTGGGAAAAATCATTTTGAAGTTGCTTCAGATTTAGAATTATTTTTGGTTGTACTCGGGATTTTACCATCTGCATACAGATGTCATTGCTTTTGTCTTTAATAATACAGTAAATTAGAACTTGACTAAGTATCAATTATAATATTCCTACTATCAGGTCAGCTGAATGCAAATGACATACCTTATCCTAATTTATTCTGATTGAATGTATATAAACACTTCTTCAGATTAAATAGATAATTGGACAGTGAGATAGTCAGTGTTTGGAATTGCTGCCTCATTTTTCTCCCAAAAAGAAAATCAAACCCGAATTAAAGATTGTTACCTGCATGTTAGCTTACGTTAAACAAATTTGTGGGAAATTTGATTTAAATGCTAATACAACAGTGTTCATAATTTTATTATGGAACCAATGCTATTTATATAATTGGAGTTTATTTTATTATATATATATATAATATATATATATATATATATATACCCGCCGCGCGGGTAGTGATGGGAGTGTCCCGACACTCTCATGTTACACCCCTCCTGCGGGACCTGCATTGGCTACCAGTTGCCCTCCGGGTGAGATTCAAGGTGCTGGTAATCACCTATAAAGCCCTACATGGCTTAGGCCCGGGGTATTTGGTGGACCATCTGTGGCCAACGACAGCTCCCCATTGCTCAGTGCGTTCCCACAGGGAGGGCCTCCTTGGGGTGCTGTCGGCCAGACAATGTCGGTCGGCGACCCCTAGGGAGCGGGCCTTCTCTGTGGGCGTATCTACCCTGTGGAATCAACTCCCTCTGAGGCTCTGGGTGGCCCCTGACCTTCGCTCTTTCCCCCGTGGCCTTAAAACATGGCTATATCGCCTGGCCAGCTTGGACTGAAGGGGTTTTAGAGGGGATTTTAATGGTTTTTACAGTTTTATTGGGTATTTTTTTTTTTTAAAAATTGAACTTTGTGTGTTTTATTGTTGTGAGCCGCCCTAAGTCCTTTCGGAGATAGGGCGGCATATAAGTCCAAATAATAAATAATAAATAAATAAATAAATAGTAAAAGATTAAGTCCTTGTTTGGTAGATTTCAAAATGGCTTTATTGCAATGACTTACACAGTCATTGCAATAAACAGTACAGATAATGTGAAAATATTATTTCATGTACATTTGATTTTCAATAAAATGTAGGAGCATCACATAACCGGAAAGGTGGCAGTTGTTTGGTAAATATTTCTTTCAGATTTCTCATAGAGAGAAAAATCACATTCACAGATATTTAGCAGTAGAGGGAAACTTAATTCTAGCTTTCTTTAGTTCATTTTCATTAAAACAAATGTTAGAAATTTATTTGCATGTTCTGTGGAATATCTATTGTGGCTCTATGTTTGCTATGTATATAGTTTTACTCTAGGCAAATATTGATGCATATGTTTTAAGAAAGTAGCTTTTGAGTATCACTTCTAATGTATTTTTTCTCTTTGGTGGATACATTGATTTAACTAGCAATCTCATAAGATTACAGAATAATATTCTCTACTCTTTTAAATGTTCATACTCATAAGAGTTTTTCTTATGTTTTTAAAATTATGTTCAGAGAAAATGGAATCCAAGACGAGGCTGCCCCTGAAACCACTACACCAAATGGAAATTGCTTGAGAAATAGCAATACTGAAGTTTTTGTAAGTGCTATGATTTCTAATTTCATAAAATTAGATGGGAAAAAACTGAATTTGATCTGGGTGCAGTTTATAGCTTAAAACCATATTGGGGGGTGCTGTCAAATTAATATATTTAAGTTCAAGGGTATGTCTAGAGCAGGGGTGGGTTCTACTTACCTTTACTACAGGTTTGCAATGGGGCTGCTTTGCTCACGAGCGCGCTCTTCTGCACATGCTCAAAAGCATTTTGATGACGTTGGAGTTGGTGGGCGGAGCCTCCTGCCAGTTTTACTACTGGTTCTATAGAACCGGTGCGAACCGGGGGCAACCCATCACTGGTCTAAAGTTGACCTATACTATTACTAATGTGAAATGGTTTCATTTTGTAAATGCCCATATAGGTTGTCCTCACTTAACGACATTAATTGGAAATAAGACTTTCCTTCAGTAAGTTGAAGCAGTTGTTAGTGAAACACCTGACTGTACCATTCAGCAATAGCAGTTCTGGTAACAGCATTGTAACTACAAAAAATTCCTGAACGAATGTTTAAGTGAGGACTGTCTGTAAATATATTTCCTATATCTATACCCCCTCCCAGTGAAATTGAGCACTCCTCCCAGCTGATAATGCTGGATCAATGTAGTTGGTACCTCTGTATCTATTTTATAACAGTTCTGTCAAGGAATTTGCCCCTTTGCATACTGTTCCTGTGTCATGGAGTGAATTTCATCTTTATCATTTTAGAAAGGGAAAAGAAAAGTCCGAGAACAATGTGAAAACAGAAGAAGAAACTCTTCCAGTAGTAAACGATCAAGCCAGCTGCAAAATGGAGAAGTGGTTGAAGCCGTTACATTGTTTGAGGTGGTCAGTATGGGGAAAAGAGCTATGCAGGTACATCTACATATTTTCTGGATTGACTGGACATCTCTAAATTAAACTGTTTATGAAAACCTTGTTGCTTTGCTCTCTTTTATTTCACGGTTGAAATATGTCATTTTTAGTTTTTAATCTGAGGTTTTTTTTGGTTTTTTTTTGCAATCTGGTTCAGCCTGTGGTAGATGACTGGATTGAAGCCTACAAAAAAGATAGAGATGTGGCACTTCTGGATCTCATTAACTTCTTCATTCAGTGTTCAGGCTGTCAAGGTAAAAATCCTTTTTCTACATTACAAAGAGAGACAATGATTAAAATATATTTTCATTATACATTCAATTCTTATTTACAATGCAGGATTATATTTGTTGATGATTGTTCCAGGTAGATATAAGGGTGGACAGAAACTTGCAAAAATGGGAAGCATCCATTCTTAGACTAGAAGAACCACTATTATATGCATACTATTGTACTCCAAACAAAAGGAAAAATTACAAGAACAAAACAAAACTACACAAAACATGAAAAATTTTCATAAATAAACCCAACACATACACATAGAACGTCATCCCTAGTTGAATACTGATAAATATATTTCAGCAATAATAGATTCCCCCCTTGTGAAACAGACTCACAATGTTATGAACTTCTACAACTCTGTTTACCCAGCTAATTTGACCTGGCATCTATCTACTATATTAAAAAAAAAAAGAGTTAACAGGTAAACTCAACAACAAAGTTACATTATAAAGCCCCCTTAACAATCTATTATTGTATCTAACTCCAGAAAGTCCACAGTGGCTTCTAATCTACCATGAACCACGGTAATCATTAACTCTGATAAGTCCAGGATTAAATGTTATTTATCCTCCTTAATGATAAAACTTTTCTTTAAATTTTTAACTGGGATCTTTCCAACAATTGGAAATCCCCATTCCCCAAAGTCATAAATCTCTCTCTTTTTTTTTTGGAAATTTTTTTTATTTTTAAACAAAACTTAAAACATAAAACAATTATCATCCATTACAATTACATAAAGTGTATTGATTGTTACAAATCTTTTGTGCTTAATCCTCTATCCAACATTTTCTTATTTAACAGTTTATTACATTATTATTCTCATTTACCAATTATTTAACAGTAAATTGTCCTCTATAAGGGGAAAAAAAAACCCTTTATATGTTTTATTATCTTATCCATTTCATATTTCATATTTCATTTCCATTCTTTCTTGTCTAACCATTGATAAAATAAATCCCATATCAAATAATATTGTTTGTCTTCTTGTTCCCTAATTTCAAATGTCAATTTACTCATTTCAGCGCACTCCAAAATTTTCTTGATAACGTCGTCATCTGTGGGTATCTTCTCTCCTTTCCAGTTTCTAGCAAATACAATTCTAGCCGCCATTAATACATTCACAATTAAATATCTCATTTCTCTATTGTATATTTCTGGTAAAATCCCCAATAAAAATATCTCTGGTTTAAAGTCAATATGTTTCTTTGTCATTTTTTCCAACCATTTGTGGATTTTAGTCCAATATCTTTTAGCTTCTGCACATGTCCACCACATATGGTAATATGAGCCTGGAGTCTGATGACACTTCCAACATTTCTCGGATTTATTCTTGTACATTCTGGCTATTCTCGCCAGAGGTAAATGCCACCTGTAAAACATCTTATACAGATTTTCCTTATATGCTGTTGACATTGTCATTTTATAATTCTGCAACCATAATTTTTCCCATTTCTCTAAGTCAATCCCATGACCCACATTTTTCCCCCATGCAATCATTGTTTCTTTAACTTGTTCTTCTGCCAATTTTACTTCTAATAAATGACTGTACAATTTTTTAATTACATGGTCATCAGAACCTGTTAAGATTTTATCTAAGTTTGTCAAGTTACTATAAAAACCCTCCTTTTTAGAATCTTCATCATATCTAGACTGTATTTGCATATATGAAAACCAATCCATTTCAAACTCTTGTTCTTCTAGTTCTTGCTTCGACTTAAGTTCACCCCTTTCATTTAATAATTCACCATATCTAACAATTTGTTCCTTTCTAAATGTTATTGTGTGTGAGACTGCTTCAATAGGTGATAACCAGACTGGAATTTTTAAATAGTAACATTGTTTAATCTTCTCCCAGTTTAATAACAAAGACTCTGGTATCGTATGTCTTCTGAAATAACCCTGTACTTTTGTACTTTTATACCACATAAAAGCGTGCCAACCCAACAATAAATCATGTCTTTCTAAAGTCAACAATCTAATATTCCTTAACGTTATCCATTCTTTAATCCACATCAAGTTACAAGCTTGATAATATAATTCCCAATCCGGCAAACCAAAACCTCCTCTTGATCTAACATCTTGCATCAATTTTAGTTTTATCCTTGCCTTTTTGCCCTGCCATATATATTTTAACACCATTTTATTTAAATCTTCAAAATATCTTTTCCCCAACTTAATTGGAATTGTCTGAAATAAGTATAAAAGTCTGGGCCATATATTTATTTTAATAGTTGATATTCTCCCTATCAATGATAGCTGCAAATTCTCCCATTTTGTTAGATCTGTCGCTATCTGTTGTTTAAGCTTATCATAATTATTCTCCTTAAGAGTACCACATCTTGCTGTCAAATGTATTCCCAAATATTTAACCTTATTCGTGACCTGCATCCTTGATACTTCCGCCAACTCTTCTTTCTGTTTTTTTAACATATTTTTTGTCAACATCTTTGTTTTGTCTTTATTTATTTTCAAACCAGCCACTTTCCCAAAATCTCCTATTTTGTCTATCAATTTGTTTACAGATTGAAGTGGTTCTTCCAAGATAAACACCAGGTCATTGGCAAATGCTTGCAATTTATATTCTTGATTTTGAATTTTCATTCCTTTTATTCCTTTTTCTTCTCTGATATTTCTGTTTAGTACTTCTAATGTTAACACAAACAACAATGGTGACAATGGACAACCTTGTCTCGTTCCTTTTTGTATTTCAATAAATTCTGTCAGCTCTCCATTCATCATTATTTTTGCTGTTTGTTTATAATATATAGCTTCTACAGCTTGGGCAAATTTCTCTCCAAAGCCCATCTGTTTCAATTGTAGTATCATAAATCGCCAAAGGCGATTGTCAAAGGCTTTCTGTGCATCTAAAAACATCAAAGCCATTTGTTTTTCTGGATGCGCATCATAATATTCCAATGTATCCAAAATTATCCTCAAATTGTCTCTAATCTGCCTTTTTGGCAGAAATCCATTTTGATCCGGGTGTATAAAATTATTTAAATATCTTTTAAGTCTTTCTGCTAGTATTGTAGCGAAGATTTTATAGTCTGAGTTTAGCAAGGATATTGGCCTATAGTTTTTGACCTGTTGTAGGTCGGTATCTTCTTTTAGAATAAGTAATATATGCTTCTAACCATGAGCTGGGTATTTCCTTCTGTAGCATTACTTCATTCATAATTTCTAGTAATGGGAGACTCAGTGATTCCTGCAAAGTCTTATAATATTCCGCTGGTAATCCATCTGGACCTGGTGCTTTCCCACTTTTTTGTTTTTTAATTGCTTCTGTCAACTCCATCATTGTTATATTCCCTTCTAACATCATCTCAACATCTTTTGGAATCTGAGGTAAATTCGCCTTATGTAAATATTGTTTAATATTTTCCTCTTCTATCTTTTCTTTTTCATATAGCTTTTTATAATAGTCTTGTACAATGTTCTTCTTCTCCTCATTTCCAAATCTAATTTGTCCTTGATCATCTATTAACTCTGTTATTTTCCTTGAGTTCCTTTCTTTTTTCAATTTATATGCTAGCCATCTGCCTGGTTTATTAGCATCTTCAAAATATTTCTGTTTAGCATTCCTGATTTTTTGTGCTAGCTCTTCTTTCTCTAATAATCCCATTTTATGTTTAATCGTGTCCATTTTCATTTTAATGTCTTTTTTTTGTGGGAACTTCTGCAGTTCTTTTTCCAATGTCTTATAATCATCCTCTAGAATTTTATATGCTTGCCTTTTCTTAATATTTCTTTTCTTTGTATAGTCAATAATCAGGCCTCTGGCATAAGCTTTCATGGTATCCCATTGGTTCTGCAGTGATGTATCCTCTTTTCTATTTTCTTTGAAAAAAAAAGCTAATTCTTTCTCCATGTTCTGTAGGAAATCCTTTTCTTTTAATATTGTAGTGTTTAAAGTCCATCTAGACCTTCTCCTTTGTCCTTTCCAGCTCATCATCATTGGATTATGATCTGCCCAAGTATTAGCCTCTATGGCTATTTCTTCTATGTTCAAGGTCAAGTCCATTGTCAACCATATCATATCTATTCTGGACCATGATAAATGTCTATTGGAATAAAAAGTATATTGTCTATTTTTTGCATTTCTTTCTCTCCATATATCTTTCAAATTTATTTCCTCTATCATCTTAAAAAAAGATTTCGGCAAAGTTTTCCTACTTTGTTTTGTTGTCTTTTGTGTATTATAGTCCATTTTCTCATCTACTATTCCACTGAAGTCTCCCATCATACAGATGTCATAAGTCATAAATCTCTGTAAATATCTCCACAGCATTTGTTGTTCAAAGAATCTTTCTACAAGTTGAAATGCACACCTCTTGGCAATTGATTTCTGATTGGATATAATACCGTAAATCCATTCTCCAATCTCCACCAATTTTCTTAAGAAAGTCCAGTCCATCACTCATCAATTCTGCCATCTTTAAAGCTTTTGAACTCATGCCCGTTTCAGCCTTCTTTAACTAGCCTGTAATTCTCAAATCAAGCTACAAACTTCAAATCTGCTAGCAACAAATTAGATTCCAATCGATCTGATTGTAAGTCTGGTTTATCTGCTGTTACTTGCATCAGAGTGCCATCTTCGGGTTGATTTAAAACTGTTGTTAATTTATTATTTTATCCAAGTTTTCAATTAGTGCTTGTATGTTGAAAAGCATTTTTTTCAAGGTTTCCCAGAAGGAATTGCCAAATTTCTATTGACTTAAAAAAATGGAAGAAGAGCTACAGAATTTACACACTGGAGCAAGCAAGTCTAGAGCACTGTCTGGGTTATGTCATATGCATCTCTTTTGCACCAAATGGCTTCTATCTTGTCTGCAGTAAAACAAGTTATCTAGTTATGTTTTATTGGTGACCTTGTATTATAAGCAAAATCCTGAATCCTGAAGATGAATGTTGAAAACATTGGAAATTCTGAGTGCTAAGCATATCTGAGATATGCTTATGAATATTGTACAAGGGGTTATCAATCCTGTGCATGTTTCACCTGGATGTGTATTCCACTGAATTATTCATAAATAAGAATACAATTGTAATTAAATCTAATAATTAAATAAAAGGCAACAGAATACAATGGTGCAGAATATCTATTATGCTGGATGCTAATTTTTTGTTGACTTTTGAATCTCTTGACACTGTGACCCCATCATTGTTTTAAAATAAAGTTTATGTGCATACTACTGCAATACATTAAAGGCTCATTTAAATTTCCTATTGTTGTTTCCATAGGAATGGTTACTGCAGAGATGTTCCAAAGTTTACAGAACTGTGAAGTGATGCATAAAATGACAGAGAAATTCGATGAAGTAGGTCCTTCCTTTCCTAAGGCAGGAGAGCACAGCTTCATTGGTTTGAGGGACACATGGAAGAGGCATGTAGAAGGCTATAGTCCAAAACTGTTGAGAGTCATTTTTAATCTGTAATTTAATTTACTACATAGCTTTTATTTTTAATTATATTTAGGTAAGACTTCAATAGCAGAATAAATAGAAGTAGCAGCTTTGTAAAGTAACTGTGACAGGCACACTGAAGTTTACCTGTTGAAATAAGTCTAGGAAATCCAGATTCCACCCTCGGTCATGGAAGCTTACTGGATAATATTTTTTTTTGATATATGTTTTATTTGCAGTTTTCCTTTAACAACCAACATATTTTGTGGACAGTGTAATGTCCTACATTTTTTATAGAGTGCTAACAGTAATAATACAATTACATATACATAGTTTTTATCTTCCAACTTATAACCTTGATTTGCTCATTATAATTATAATATATTCTTTTATGTATCAATATGTATAATACTATTTTCCCAATTTGTACTTATTTTTCCCCTTCACTTGTTGGGGTTCTTCCATATTCACCTCTTTATCTTTAAACAGTACTATTCTCTTTATGATTCTTTATTGTTTTCTCCAAAAATATATTTAAACATCAATTACCTTTCTTCATACAATGTGTTTTTTGACCCCTGTTAAGTCACCAATATTTTAATATTTTAAATATTACTCAAGTTCCACCAAATTTCTAATATCTCAATTTTCTATAAACACCATTAAAACCAATTATTAATAACATTTAATCGGTCCTGGGATTACATCTCTAAATCTCCTGAATTTGTAGTCTTTAAAAGCTATAAATTCCAATACATTTTGGCACACTGTTAATCATAATACATTTAAATATGCCTAATCACAGTCTTCCATCTCCTAATCTTAGTATATTTGTGGTTATAATAAATTCTATTATATATCTATATATGTGTTACTATTTTCACAATTTATACTTCCTATTTGTTTCTGTTAGTTTTTAATACAATCACAGTATTACAAGATATTATATCTCTATCTGTCATTTCTCAGCCCTTTTTGAATTTCATCGTTTGTTGACTTTTTGGTGATTCTTTTATATTTCTTTCTTGGGATCCTATATTTCTTTCTAATATTTTTACATAGACTAAATGTTCCCTCTGCCTTACCCCTTATTTCCTTCTACTGCATCATTTGGATGCCCATCCATAACCCTTTCATTATTTTTGGGAAGTCTTCCTTTTCCCCCCCTCTGTGCTACTGTAAGCTCTTAAGGAATTATCTATTCAATTCTTAATATATATTGTTATTGTCTTTTCATTGTTTTTGTTTTCTTGTAGCTTATTTTGATTTGTCTCCTCTACCACTCCTTCTGATTTCTCATCTATCTTCTGAATATTTTGTTCATCATTTCCCACCATTTGTTGAGGGTCTTCTACATTCACTTCTTTATCTTTGGGCAATCCATCATCTCTTTATGATTCTTTATCACACTTCCATAAAAACTTTTAACCATCATTAACATTTCTTCATAGAACTTTATTGTCTCCTTCTGAGTCATTTTGTACCAAATTAATATATTAAAAATAACTCAATGTATCTCTAATATTCCAGTATCCCAATATCTAAAAACTCCAAAAAAATCAATTATTAATAAAATGTATCAATCCCAGAATTATTCCTCCAAATCCCCTAGCTTTCTAGTCCTTAAAAGCTTTACATGGATGTTTTTATATAACAGCTCATAATATGTGCTTCTTTATTGACTTAAATATTGATGGCAGTTTCACTCATGAAAACTGAAGATATATGTAGGATATTGCCAATACCTTGGAGGTGATAAAGAAATCTTTATACAGAAATGTCAACATACACAAAAACTGTTTGAACTTAGCTATGGATGTTTATAATTGTATTTAATTATTATGAAAACATTGATGTTATTAAACATCACTGCTTAAGTTTTGTTTTTCCTTTATGTATTATAGGAAACAGGATTGCAATATAAAAGGTTTATGGCTTATCCCTGGATTTTGACTGTTACTTGGCCAGTGGACATGGTAAAGTAATTATTCAATATATACTCAACCCTTTATTTTGCTGGAATGTATGTAGGGATACCCAATAAGGTTCTTAGACCGTATGCAATACATGTAGTGACAGTAACCAAGATTGCTTCAAACTTTCACAAGATTCCAGGATCTGTTTAATATATGATAAAAAGGTTTGCATTTTCTAAAATACCAGTAGGGTTTCACTGATTAGTCAGTTTTTATCATGTATTTTTAAATGTAATTCTTACGAATGATATTCTTTATGTTTCTCCATTAACTGAAAATAATTATATTGCTTAATGCACCTCCTCCTCCTTCCTTGAATCAAATGCAATTATTTTTATGTGTGCTGGCAACATGTGGTCAACATGTGGCTAACAAAATCAAGAAAAATACATGCAGGCTTCTTTAATTTTACCTTGCTGTACTGTTCATTCCACCTCATATCTTCACAGCTTGGAGATGTAGGAAAGGTATGAAATGCTGGATCTGAAGTGAGCCTTCTCAGAGTTAATTGTGAGGGTTGAGGGCACCCTTTAATACAGATAACAACAACTTTCTCTCTAATAAAGTGGATAGTGGCTGTCTATCAAATAGATTACTTTTCCCAGGCATGTAGGGCATATACCCAGTTGCTGTAGATGTATCAACCTCATCATATAAAATCAGCAATGAGAAGTCAACTGTTTGTATGACTTTTTTCTCATCTGCAGTTTAAGCTTAATCTTATAACTCATCTAGGCATAAGTGTGAATCTTCTGCTAAATGAAGTAAAGAGCCAAGTTGTGAAGTATAAGGAGATCTTCTTTACTGCTGAGTATTGGTTGGAAAGCTTGAACTGATTGACAAAGCTGGGTCTAACATTACAGTCATGGTTTATGCCAGGGGTGGATTCTACTTACCTTTTCTACCGGTTCACAATGGGATCGTACACACACGCTTGGTTTGCTCGTGCGTGCACCTTGCTTCTGCGCATGCGCAGATCGCTGATGATGACATCTGGGGCGGTGGGTGGGGCCTCTCGCCAGTTTTACTACCGGTTCTTGCGAACCGGTCCGAACCGGGGGCAACCCACCACTGGTTTATGCTGACTTTGGCAATCACTCATTTCAAGAAAGAACTATATGCTATGTACAGTGATAATTTTGCATGTTATTAAAGGCATTTAGCAAGTCCAACTGGGAGAATCTTCTAAAATTCAATGTCTATAAAGTTTTAGCCCCATCAGACTGAATACAATTGCTTTCACGTGTGATTCTAGATGTCAAAGCCCTGCATGAACTTTTAATGCCAAAGTGTTGTCTTCTGCACTATTTCTGGATGCCTTAAATTCTTTTCCATCAAATTGAACAGCTTTGTATCAAATGTTCTCAGATCATAGCCTATTTTTACATTTCTTGCAGGGCAATGAAGACTATCCACTCATCAAACCAGGGTCCTATTGGAAGAAGTTCAGAACAAATTTTTGTGAATTCACTGCAGTACTAGTCCAACAATGTCAGTACAGCATTTTGTATGACAGCTATTTGATGGACACAATAATCTCTCTCCTTACGGGTTTGGCAGATTCCATGGTCAGAGCGTTCAGGCATACCAGTACATTGGCAGGTATGGACAACAGTATGCACTATTACTATTTAGTAGTTGGAAGCTTGATATCCTACACTGTTGGAATGGTGAAAAAATAGAGATTGTTGGTAAAGTTAGACTAAAAAACCCCACCTCTGGTGGCAGGTACATAGCAGTCTGAAAAGAATTCATCAGGTGACCCTTTAACAGGAACATTGTAGCACTTTGTAAATCTGTTTTTCTTTATGGAACTTTATGCAATTCAAAAACTAAGGAATATAGTGCTAATATGGAAAATGTTATCATCCTTGAGTCTAGTTTCTGGACTCTTTAAACATTATCTAGTCTTTAACCAAAAGATTTTTCTAAAATTTGTAATTGGCTGTTACTCACTGATTCAAACACTGGGGTAGTCTCCCATCTATTATTTGCTATTATAAAAGAATGATCCTGTTGAACTCAGATTCCATCTGTTTGCGGATTGGAGGAACTACCTAGTGATACATGATTGATAACGTCACTGATGAAACAACAGGTGTTGTCCAGACAAATAGATAAAGTAGAAATATAGATAGTCAAGATCATTGTGACATGGAAATGTTTATGCTTACTCTTTCAACCATTCTTTGTCTTGGAGTTTATAGTAAGAAAGCCATACCTTCAGGCTACATACCTGAACTCTTTCTGATTTTTCTTTTTCTCAAATAGCCTTCAGACTAATGGAAGAACTCATACTGTCTAAAATGGTATAACCTCAGGTTTAGGTCTGAGCTTTAGCTAGGACTCATTGCCATTTTTGATCCTGAAATCTCAGAATGCATTTCAAAAAATTCAGAGCTCGAGAATGTGGCCAGTTGGAATGCTTCACGTCCCAGTTTCTGGAAATTTGAGTTGCATATTTCTGGTATTATTCCAACCAGTGTGTAATTTCTCTTGGCACCTTTAAAGGATTTATGCCTGTGTGTTTTATTCCAGAGAGAATGAAGTTGAGACAGGTTGCTCAAACTATGGGCCTCAGCTTCATGTGTCATGAATTCACCCTCTAGAACTAACACTTAATTAGGAGGTACTTTCCAGTTCTTCCATATTAAAGAAGGCTGTTGGATTTGTTAACAGCCTGTTGTGGTTCTTAGGCTGACTGATTATTTTCACACTCTGTAGATAAAGCTGAATGGTAGATAAGAAAAAAAAAGCTGAAGGAGTAGCCAGAAATGATGCAAAACATCAATCTAAGATGATGGATCATATAATGGAAAATTTGTTCTGGAACTACTGAAAACTATAAAAAAGGCATTCAAAATAAATATATTTTAAATTAATACCCAGCACGATTATGGGGACCTATCAAACATAGATTGCTGGAGAATGTATTGTGATGGTTATGTTATGTTAATTGCAGCAAGATTTATGTTGGAAAGAGCTTGGCAATCAACCCAAATATCATCAATTGAGGAGTGGAAAAAGAGGTTACAGACTATTAAGTATATAATAATTTAATAATGAATTATTATTGTAATAATTTCTGAAATAATGACCCCTTATAAATACAACTATAAGGAAAAAATATGTGTCAACTCTGAACTGAACCTAGCAGAAGCCATTTTCCTCTTCTTCAGAGTGGGGAGCGGGGAAGGAGGCTGGAATGCTTTGCTAGATACAACACCGAACTTTCTCGTGGGAACCAAGGTCATCTCTACAGGTGATGGATAAAGTTGGGGTGGAGTGCCTGGAGAGCCCGCCAATTGACCTAATTGGCCAATGTGACCTGTGACATTTGAGGAAGGAGTTATTTTCTATTTTAATTATACAGAAACTGCAGGAAATGTTTAGAGTTGATTTTACACTTAAGCATGCCAATATGATGTACCCAATAAAGAAGTTCTTTGAGGAAGATCCTAGCCTTGGAGTCCTGATTTGCTTGGGTTCATTAATCGGAGCCTTTACACTAGGTTCTAATCATTTTTATGTCATATGCTTTGCTGTAGCATTAACATTATTATTAATCAAGAATTTAATAATAACTTTAAAACAATTTTAGATATTTGATAAGAAAATATTAGTTTTCTAATTTTTGAACTTTGGTATACTGGCTAAAGCAGTATAAAATAAGAAGTAAGAGACCTCTTGAGTCCCAGTCCCACCTTAGGCACAAACCCAAATTGGTGAGCTGGGCCAGTCGTTGTCTCTCAGTCCTAGAATGGAGGCAATGGCAAACCTGAAAAACCTTGCCAAAAAACCTGTAGAGACTAATTTAGGCAAATATCCAGGCGTCAACACTGGCTTAAGACAGAAAAAATAATGTTTTTTGGGAGGCTAGTTTGAGAAGGGTTTCTTTTGCTAGAATTTTATGGGTTTGATACTTAGTGACAAATTCTTAAATTAAACAATTTGATACAGAGATGCATATGCACATACACGCCCAAGGGTTTTTTGCAGCTAAAAAAGTAGTGTCAAACTTCTGTTGAAAAAAATAATTCAATGATAGGCATAAAGTATAGTCACACCTAAAGTAAGTTATTCCTGAGCTTTCTTTTCTTTTTTATTCTAGGTTTCTAAATTCGTAATGTTAAGATTCTAGACTTGATTTTGGTATTGTATTTGTTTTTGTTTCCAGCTATGAAGCTTCTTACAGCACTTGTAAATCTAAATCTAAATCTCGAAGTAAGTAAAGATAACCTGGAAAGATTATATGAGGTAGAAAAGAAGAGGATCGTGGGAAAGAAAATCAATTCTAGACTGGACCAGCTTGAGAGAAAAAAGAGAGAGGTGGGGCAATGTTTCAAGGGGAGATAAAATGTAATTCATGAACCTAAGACAATGTTACTAAATTTGCCATTCAGTGCCATTAGCATTTAAGTCTCTGATTGGGATTTGCATAGCACAGCCATCCCTGGTTACAAAATCTGCCATTTATTGGAGAATTATACTCTCATATGATGTTATAAGAGCTGAAGAATAGTTAGGGATGCAGGTGTTAAGATCTATATGGCACTGAGCCATTATATCTGAAATTAATATCTACTGGGAGAATTGTGACTTTCCCCCCTTTTCCATACTATGAAATGGCAAGCATAGCTTGCTAAGAGGAAAAAGAAGTTGAGCTTGCTTTCTGCCATAGATAACTGTCCAGGGAGGAAATATTGAACAACATGATAACTATAAGAACTTCTTCAAAGTTTTCTGATTTTTTATATACTGCTTTTCTAACAAAGTCTAGGAGGTGTGTTGGAGTAAACTCCTTTTATTCTCAGCTAGCCTAACTGATGTTGATAGAAATTGTAGTCCATTATATTCAGATTACTGTATGACTGCTCTGTTGGTACTAGCAAACTGAATATAGCCCAGCAGGTGGGGATCACGAGAGAATGGAAGGAAGGAGAAAGAAAATTGCCCAAGAGGGTATCTGCTTTAAACATAGCTTCCACAATCCTCCTTAGATTCTGCCAAATTGTAGCTTTTAAGATGACAGAAAATGAAGATGTGAAAAACTAGTAAAGCATTAATTTAATATTAATTTAATGTATATTTAATGTAAATGTAAACTAAATTAAAAAACATTTAATAGACAATTTAATGTACGGTAATTACAATGAACTCAAACCTCATTTTTTATCCTGATATAACTACATTTGAGAGTGTAGCCAGTGATGAAATCTTCTGAAGTGAAAGTGTGGCCTGAAAAAAAAAATCACTGGATTAAAGCCTTTCCTATGTGGGGGAAAAAAAAAACCTCAATTTTTTTCATTTCAGTATGAACAGAAATCTCTGGAAGTAGAAAATATGATGAATGCGATTTTTAAGGGGACCTTTTTGCCACGTTATCGGTAAGAATGTTTATGTGTTTCCATGGAGTCTAATTTATTAAGAATAGATTGACTGAGAAGCTTATTTGCATGTAATCATTTGAAGTTGCAATATAAAATTAACAATATTCAAGCATTAGGATAAATTGTATTAAGAAGTACAAGACATCACATGACACTTGATTTCAGCTTGCATTCATTCTCTTTATCCTTATGCAGTTGAGAGATTTGGTAAAAAGAGTCTTCTGCAGACTTCAGGTATTATATTGAAATACAGTGCCTGAACAAGACTATAGTATCGTATATTTGATTGGTTTCATCAAGAATATTCAGAGCACTTCATACAGTTTTATAGTGTCCCTTTAATAAAGATTATTTATAGCAGATGGTATGAAGTATAGAATATGTAAGAATGTATGAACCAGCTCATGGAAGATCACAAATATTGTTTTCATTTTTTTAAAGTGATATTATTCCAGAAATCCGGGCTATTTGCATTGAAGAAATGGGCAGCTGGATGAAAATTTATCCTGATACATTCCTAAATGATAGTTACTTGAAATATCTTGGATGGATGCTGTATGATAAAGTGAGTTCTTTTATTAACAACTGAAAAAAAATACCCATCTCCTTTTTCAAAGATTAAATTAGTGTTTTCGTTCATACATGCTTACATGATAATCTTCCATTGAACAACAAAACTAAATCTGAAGAATAGGGTTAAAGACAACACACTTAATGTTATTCTTTTTTTTATTTTTCCTTTTTCCAGTTTAGAAAGCCAAATAGAAAAGCAATATAAATTTAAATCAAAACTGTTGCTGAAACAATTGTCTAGTTGTCTACAAGACTGATAATATGATTGGTTTTAGGTTGGAGCACTGCTGCTAAAAATCAGGGCATTTTGAGGTTAGAATAGTCCATTTCAAATTCAAAGTGTTCCAAATTCAGAATATTCTATATACACTTCCATGGTTTACTCTTGAGACAGATTGCATGTCCAAAAAATCAAGTACAAGGAAGAGTATAGGTCAATATTGCAAATGCAAAAAAAAAAAAAAAAAAATTGTGAATCCAAAGCCAAGTGTCCCTGCTGTCCCAAATTTAATGACACTTGTATAAATCTTGGCTAAGATAATATCCCCAAGCCATACATATTCATGTATTAAAAAAACTACCCAGAAAAATACACATATCTCAATTTGTTCCAAGCTACCTTCCAAATTGTAGGCAAAGAATCATAAGCAAAGCAATATGTTGAAATCTTTTATCTTTGGTGTGGACAGGTTTTGCTATCAAAAGATTGGCACCTGAGGAATGAGTCTCCTGCCATTGCCTACTGAGTAATACTGATATCTGTATAATTTCACCTGTGCCTGTAATTCCCACTCGGTTTTACTTTTCCTTGTAGCATCCTGAAGTACGGCTGAAGTGCCTTCAGGCACTACAAGGAATATATAGTCAAAAAGAGGTGGTTTGTAAAATGGATCTATTCACTAGCAGGTTCAAGGTAAGTTAAAATAAGCATTTCCCAATATGAACTTGTTGATATTAGGAGTGATTATTTTTAGAACCAAACTAGACTCACTACAGGCCCTCAGATTTGGGAAGAAAATTAGAAACACAAATCCCTTCATTGTGAGTGTTCAGTGTGATTTTTTTCCCAAACACAAACACATATTTCAGGGCTTGGATGCTTAATAATATATAAGCATATTTTTACTACATTTCTCTGCCATCCATCTTATGACTCTGAGTGGCTTACAATAAAAAAATTGTCAGAATATAAAAGCATAATAAGAATAAACTTAAAAACAGAATTAAAATTAAACATGCACTATTAAAAAGAGCCTCGGTGGTGCAGCGGACTAAGTGCTGTTAAGTGCTAGCACTTAGCTGCCAGCTGCCTGCAATTAGTGCGAGTTCAAATCTCACCAGGCTCAAGGTTGACTCAGCCTTCCATCCTTTCGAGGTAGGTAAATTGAGGACCCGGATTGTGGGGGCAATAAGCCAGCTTTGTATAGAACAACACTGCTTACGGGGGGGGGGGGGGGCAAAAGCGCTAGTAAGCAGGTATATGCATAAAAGTATGCAGGCTATTGCTATAATGCATTGTAAGCCGCCCTGAGTCTACGGGAAAGGGCGGCATATAAAATGGACTAATAAATAAATAATAAATAAATAAAAGTGGAGAGTATACTCTCAGAACACCCACCATCTCCAGGGTTGCCTAACAATCTTCACCCCCCTGCCATTTGATAGAGCCAATTAATAGTTTAATATATTAGGTTCCTGTACATTAACTTTTGTCATTTGAAGGTACGCATTTGGTAACTTTTCTCATTCAACTTTGTTGTGATATGATTCATTTAGTTAAAAAAAAGAAAAAAACTACAGTTAATTCACAATCACTTATTAAATTGTTCTGGAATTTCATCTGGAAATAAAAAAAACTATTTCTGCAAGGCATGTTTTACAATATAATTAAGAAGAATTACCAATTTCTGTTGTAAGTGATTACAATTATTAGAACCAATATCTCTTCAACCATTTCTACAGCAATATGTTTCACCTAATATATTTGGAATCAATAGCTTGAGATTTGTGTCTATTTTGAACCGGGACTCCAAATATTCCAAGCCTGTAGGGGGTGCTACAAACCATCCATTGCAAATTCTAAACATCAGCATTCAAGCTAAAACAAAATAAAAGAACAGTTGCGGATTGTTGTTTTTTTACTCCACACAATATAAGGTTTTTTTTTACCCCCCAGACATGACTTAGCAATGAGTTATTTTGCTATGTATGGTTCTTTTGAAATCTCAAACTTTTGTTGCAGTTTAGTGAAATTGAAGGAGCAGTTAATTCTATCTGAAGCATTGTGTCAAAAGGATACATTTCTGTAGCAAAAAGCTATTTGAATAGAAAGTATTCAATCTCTCTCTTGTTGCTTTATATCCATTTAGGATCGAATTGTGTCCATGGCTCTGGACAGGGACCATGAAGTAACGGTTCAAGCTATGAAACTCTTGATGGTTATGTCACAGTAAATAACCTTTTCACTTAACTATGATATGATATTTAATGCGTGTAAGATGCAATTTTGTAACTACTTAAATCCTTATTAGCATGCCAAATATGCAGTTGCCCTTAGATCATTGTAAAGTTTTACTGCATAATTGAGATTTGATCAAAATCTGAACCCTAATGGAATAACAATGAATTACAAGTGTTCTCTGCAAATTATTAAGTATTATGCTTTATAGGCAAATACTGTTTTTTAAAAAATGTGCACAAGTTTTTTGCAATTTAATTTTTTTACTACTCTAACTTGCTTTTGTTACTCTTAGATTTCAACCAGATAGGTTGAACAGACAAGTTGCTTTTACCTTTTTTTTTTTTTAGTCTGCAGAGATTCTTCACAACAGTGTTTTGAAACATCATCTGTATGTTACTGCTGCTATATTCTGTATTTAGCTGTGTGAATATGTCACTACACCAAAAGTACCTGAAGCATATATTGCTGCTTTAAATGCCAGGATGGGGCTATCTGAATATACTACATTTCTATATTGATTTTTCCATAGATCACAACTGAATATAATCAAGTTGAGTTTTAATTTCTTTAAATAATACCCTGTGGTTTCTTAGTTTGATTCCTATTTTGCTTGGTCAAGTATTAACATAAAGTAGAGCACTTTCAGAAATATAGTAATGAATAATATCGGTTTCTTGCTACAATTCTTCTTTTTTCTGCTTTGCGGTTGAGACATGCATAGCATTGTACTGGCAATTTCTATTGGAAACAGAGGACTCTTGAAAACAGCAGCATTATGTCATCTGTAGATGACATTAATTTCTAGTAGTTAGAAACTAGAACAAAATACATTGCACTTATCATTGTACTCATGTCGATCCTGTACTAGGAGGAGTAATGTGCTTTTGTTATCATACAATGTTGTTGAATCCATTAATGTTACACTTGTTCAACTTCTGAATTGACAAATATTGCATTGGCACTGCAGCTGCTGAGCACTTTTGTTTTTGCATTTGTTCTGTTGTTCATTTAAACAGTGATTAGCTAATGTCCTGTCTAGTAATAAATCTCGTGTCTTATCAGGTCAGGTAAATCTTGTTCAAATAAAAAGGGTTACCTCTGGATAAGTATGCAGAGTGGCTGCAGCCTGAAACTAAGTATAGGTAGTCCTCACTTAACAATAGTCATAGGGATCAGACTTTCCATCGTGAACAGTGCAGATGTAAAATGTGACATCACATGACCATGTTGCTTAGTGATGGAAATTCTGGTACTTACAGTTACTGTCATTAAGTGCATCATGGCAGGTCATTAAATGAGGGCAATTACAATCTCCTGCCATCGTTTTCATTGATTTTGCTTGTAAGAAGCTGGCGAAGAAAGTCACAAATGGTGGTCGCATGAGCGCAGGATGCTTCAACTTTGTCTTTGTTGGATCACAGTCATGTGACCATGGAGATACTGTGATCCATGTAGTATAAGGATCAGTCATAAGTACCACTGGCTCAGTGCTCTTGTAAGTTCAAATGGTTACTCAACAAGTGATTGTTAAGCAAGGACCTGCCTCCATTAGACCTGTGAGAGTTATTTGAATTGATGCTTTAATTATGTACTGTTACTTCTTGGTTTTATCATTCCAAAGAATCAAAGAATCAGCCTTGAGAGTCTTCTCAAGCAATTTGCACATACATGTCTATGCCCAGGTGTCCTCTGAGTTTGGTAGTTTTCTTGCAGAAGTTTCATTACTCAAACTAGGTAACATTATCAGTCCACTAATGAAATGTCTGCAAGAAAACAACCAAGCTCAGAGAGCAGGAAGGACCCCTCATTTCAACCTCGAGCTACAAATATTCTTCTTTTTTGAGATATTTGTTGCACAAACTAATTACTTTCTAAAAAGCCAGTCTGGTGGGTAACAAGTTTAAGCTGCTCATTTGTGAAACTGGTATTTATGGTTAAGTAGTTCTCATACAAGGCACATAAATAGAATGTCAGAGGCTTTGTTTGCAAAATGTTTAAGTTCTACTCCAGAATAATATTTTTTACATTTTGTCATTTTTATATAACAATGTAAAATATGACAGAACTAAATAAAACAGGACAGCCTGTGTATCTCAGTGCACGGTTGACCTTTCATTACATCTATAGCTCAGAAAAACTTTAAAAAAATTATTTTCATTTTTCAAAGCAAGTTTGATCAGCGGTAACAATTTAGAAAATTTTGTTTACTTCTCTCAACTTATCCTGTTATTTATTTACTTTTTTGCTAACAGTGACTATCATACTTTGCTATATGAAGTAATTTATCTGTAAATGCTTCTGATTATAATCCTGGGACCATCAATAATCCTGGGACCATTATAATCCAGAACCAACCCTGTCAAATATGTTTACAGCCTCACAACACAAAGACACCAGCGTCAAATGTATAATAGTAGCTGATTTTCAGTGCTTGTTAAATAAAATCACAGGGGGAAGAAGATCATTAAATTAATATACAATTTTAATTATATGGCATACATTTAGCTTATTTTGCAATTAAGTGAATAAAATGTGAGGCAGAGAAAATTAATTATCAATTGTAGTTTTACGCTGTACTTTTGCATGCATTTACCCATCACTAAACCCTATTCAATATATTGTGACTTGCTTCTGAGAAAACATGCATATGATGCTGTCAGAATACCAAACATAATATGTTTTGGTAAACCATGTTTAACATTAGATTTCTGTATAGGAACTGTGAAGATGCCTTATCATCTGAAGACTGTGAAAACCTGTACCAGTTTGTTTATAGCACCCACCGACCATTGGCTGTAGCAGCTGGGGAATTACTTTACAAAAGGTATTTTATTTATTTATTAAATTCATCTGAGACATTTCACTCTGAAAAGTGACTTTTTTCGAGGATATCTGCCTTTTTTTTTTGTAAACAAGTTTTATTAAAATTTTTCTTTCATCATACATATTTTATGAACAGAGTGTTGACCGCGTCACGTCTTATACATCTTATATATATTAATTTTTATAATCTATTCCAATCTTCCTGCTTTTTCCATATTCGTCCCTTTTATATAATTCTTTATCACAAATTCATCATTTTTCATCATATTTTGTTATTTCTGGTACTTACCTATAAAGCCCTACATGGCTTAGGTCCGGGGTATTTGCAGGACCATCTCCTACCCGCCTCCCACCATCCTGTCCGCTCACACAGGGCTGCCCTCCTCAGGGTACCATCGACCAGACAATGTCGGCTGGCGACGCCCCGGGGTAGAGCGTTCTGTGTGGGTGCTCCTGCCCTCTGGAATGAGTTACCCACCGAGCTTCGGACGGCCCCTGATCTCTGCTCCTTCCATCGAGGCCTAAAGACTTGGCTGTTTCAACAAATGGGCTGATTCTGATTCTTGGGTTTTATTATTTATTTGTCCCTGTTTTAATTGGTTTTTAATCAAGATTTTTCTTTATTATTGTACGTTTTTAACTTGTGTTCGCCGCCCCGAGTTCTTTGGGGGAAGGGCGGCATATAAATATTTGTAAATAAATAAAGAAATAAATAAAATTTCATCTCTTCCCCACCCCCACCCCCCAAGTACATTCTACATATTTCCAATTTTGGCCATAATATTCTTTTTCCATATTTCTTTATCTTATCTTAATCTCTTCTTAATACATAATACATAAACAATATCTGCCAATTAATTCATAATTTCTTACAATAACATCAATTAATTATCTTATTTCTCCATTTGCAGAATATATTTCTCGAAATCTCTATCCCACTTTTTAACATTTCAGTTTTGTCTCTTAATTTAACTTGTCTTCATAATTAAACTCAATTGCCATTTAAAATTTCATCTGCTATTCTGTTTTGCTATTCGCAATATACATCATCATATTCACTTCTTACATTAAAACCCTTTAATTTAATTGACCATCCACAATTAATAAGATTGATACAGTTCCCTTAAATCTACTAATATATACCTTATTTCCCTTCCTCCTTTCCAATATTCTTTTAATCATTTTCTCTTGGTGTCTCCAAAATTTCACTTCTTAATAATTTCCTCCTTTTATTCCATTCTTTTAACTTCTTTTTTTATTGTTGCATTTATTATATCTTTTCTCCTGAATCCTTTTTCTCACTTTGAAATGTATTACTCGATTAATTCTCCCCAGGCTTTCTACTAATCTCTTTCCACGCTTTCCTTCTTTTCCCTTCGATTGATTCTTTTTGGGGGAATATTCCCCCACTCTTTTTTTTCCCTGTTTTTCCTGTTTTTCTTTTTTCTGTTAATCCCAGTGAAATCATCTAACTGCTTTTGGCATTCAATTCCTTTTCCTTCAATATTATTTTCTTGCTTCTCATTTATGCTCTCTTTTTCCTATTCTGTGTGTTCCAGCAAAATTTCTGAGTTTTTATTACCATTTAGTGATTCACACATGTTTTTAAATATCTCAATTAATTCCTCACACATCCAAGACTCCATGTTGTCAATTTAACAAATTGTTAAAACTTTTAATTTCTATTTAATTGAAGTTTTAAACTCCATATAGTGTCTTTTTAATTCCAAATAGTATCCAATTCAAATATTTATCCAATCCACTCCAAGTTAAAGTTTTGTTATCTTCCACAACCGTTGAGAGTCGAAACCAAGCAGTTCAGAAAAACAGATACTCCTTAAAAATTCTCACAGTTTCTGAATTATCTTTTATTGGTCAACGTCACAGTTGTTATTTTCTCTTCTATCTTCCAACCACTATTGCAGTACTCTCTTTACGCCAGCAGATGTCACTCTCAAATCCACAATATTCTCAGACCAACTAAGTATCAAAGCTGTCAAAAATATTTTACATCCACATAAAGAGTACTTTTCCTCGGGTTTCTTTTTCTTTTATTATTTTTAGTTTCTCCAAATTCAGTTTTAAATCCACTTATAAAATTTTCTTTCTTGGCCTTTGGTTTTTTTAACTTCCTCTTTGTTCTTCTCCTTCAAATGTCAAAGCTGTCAAAAATATTTTAAATCCACATAAAGAGTACTTTCTCTCAGGTTTCTTTTTCTTGTATTATTTTTAATTTCTCCAGATCCAATTTTAAATCCAGTTGTAAAATTTTCTTTCTTGGGCTTTCATATTTTAACCTCCTCTTCGTTCTTCTCCCTCCATTAACTTTCCCAAGTGCCAATTAACCACTCATTTCCGCTTCCTGACATCTTTTAAAGTTATTAAAAAATTTCTTTTTTAGTTGGTCAATCACTCACCCGGTACCAACACTCCATTCAGACACCGCTCCTTCACAAAAAACTTAGTCCAGTTGCCCCAGCTTCAGAGCGGTCATTTCTCAATGGCCGCCATCCCCGCTGCTGGTTCGAAGAGCAACCTCCGACTTTTCGAGGAACTTGCCTGTTCCTTTTGGTCGTCCGAGGCACCTCTCCTTCTTCACCGTCCCTACAGGATGGTTCTGTTCCAAAGACCCCCCCGACAGCGGTTTGTCCAGTTGGATTTTCAGGGAGCTTGTCGGAGGCTGCTATTTTTCCAGTTGGTCTCGCCGCAATCCTTTTTGTTTTTCTTTTTCTTTTTGATGGAATTTCAAAACTACTTTCATGTTCTCTTTAAGCAAAGTGCCATGGCTTTTTTCTTACAGTAATTCTGTTCTTTTCTAACTGATTTTTATCATTCATCTTTTTGTATTTGAGATTGATAACTGTTTCTACAAATACATTTATGAACTAATGCAAGAATCACATCAGTAGTCTAATAAAATAGAATGTCTCAATATATATTCATCCAACCAATTTTAGTGATATTTTATGTATATTTTCTTTAGTACTTGCATTGGTACTGGCACAATGTAAACTAATCCAGTTAAACTGTTAAATCTTCATATCTTGCTCTGGAGGGAGAATGAAGGGATGAGGAGCAGTGTACTGAAGCAAGCCATAGTTCTGTGGACACCTAATTAATTTTGACATCCATGTATGGTGTGTTAAATTTATATTTACTGACAAAGAAATAAGGGGAGACTACTGTAGATCTATTCTGAGCTATTTCAGCTAGCCATATCCTTCTGGGATTTGAACCTGGGCTGCTTACATATTAGGTAGATGTATTAACCTCTAAGCCACAGGCTCTCCTAGCTTTGTCGGCTATATCAGGGGAGAGATTAAGTATTTTTTATCAGGGCAACCTGGTCTACCCAAATATGGGAAGGAGCATACTGCTTCCGCTTTCCACAGTATGCTCCATCCCATATTTAGGTAGGCCAGGTTGCCCTGATAAAACATTTAATCCATGTATGCTGCTAATGTTGAGAGATTTGTCTCATTAAAAGCAGGGATGTTGAATGTTGACATGTTCTTTCCTTCTATGTATGAAAGATGCTCCAAGGCTATCTTACGCCTCATCCATAAGATGTGAGAAAAATAGAGCTATAGCTACATCAAAAATAGAAAACAAAAAATGTATTCAAAAAAACATTAGAATGTGCGAAAATTGACAGATAAATGCTTACAATTAAGGAAAAAGAAGGAACTGAATATTCTTGATATGGGACTTATTTTACCAATGGTTAGATAATAAAAACAGAAGTTAGAAATATGGGGATATAGAAAGGACTAATGTTATAAAGAGATTTGTTAAAGTAGACAAGTAAAATATTATCATTATTATAGAATTAATATTGTGATAAATATTATTGTAAACATTTTGATTATGATTTCCTAAAAATAATTGTACTTGTAAATAATTGTAAAAATAATTGACAACACACTGTTTGATTGAAATTGAATTTTTACATGTTATATAAATAAAACATTTTTTTATTTAAAAAAATAGCAAACAAACAGAACTAAAATCTTTATATATTTCACCAAAATATGTTGCATCCACCTCTCTTTATCTGGGGTGTTGGTTGTGCAATTTTTTTTCAATAGGCTACATTTGCTTGACAACTTGTTGTGAAAGATTTATACTTTGTGATTAATCGCAAAGGATTTTTCTTCCACATTCCACTACTAATAAAGTAACTAGGATTATCAGTGTGAAAATGGGATAAAACACCCCTGTTTCCTTCAGCCATGAAAATTCAGTTTACCCAGGCAGAACTTTGTAACTGCTCTTGGTAACACAATAAGGAAAAGGACTGTACAAATATTAATTTAAAAGAAGTGTTATAGACCGTTTGTGAATGTTGTAGATTCTTTTTGAACTACAATGAATTTATTGCCTCTAACTAAAACAGCACTTCTTTTGATGAAAAGAAGTGTGGTGTTCACATCAAATTTGAAGCACTTCTGAATCATTTTCAAAGTGTGCACAGCCCTAGAAAAAAATATAGTCCATTTGTATGATGCTGAATTTATACCATTCCTTTAATTGAAAATATTGCAAGGCAAGATTTTTCTTAGCAAACAAAGTTCTGCTTCATTACAGTATTGGAATAGTTCACCGTACTCCTCAGCTTGCCTATTATATGAATCCTGCACTGGTGAAATGAAATAGAATATTTAAGATTTGTACTCAACCAAAGAGAGCAATTTGTAGAGAAGGAAGACTGAAAGCATGCATGACATTGCCCTCATGTTTTCAAGACTATCTCTAAGATCCCGAGTAATACTTTTCTTTTAAGATTGAAATATTGGAAGTTTTTATTACAATCTTAAACCCACCTACTGGAAGTAACATTGATTGAAGTTGCTTGCTGTAAATCAGAATTTGGGAGTTGCTTTTGATCTACTCCTTGTTTCGTTGACAGATTGATTATCCAGGAAATTGAGACAGAATCATTCACCAAAACAAATGGAAACCAGGAACTTATTACTAGCCAGCTGAAAACACTAGTAGTTTTTTTCTTGGAAAGTGAGGTAAAATTGTCTGCATTGACTACAAAGGAGAAACAGCTGAATAAAGACAACTAATACATTTAAGGGGCAAATGTGAAGGTTTGAGAGTCAGCAAATATTAACTGAGTTATTTGCTATTAAATAAAGTGTGTTAGAAAGTATTGTCTCATATTGTTATTGCGAGTTTCGGATAATTGTAATTATAGTGGAAGATTTGAAGAATACAATGAATTATAATTTGTTTTGAGAAATATGCCTGAAGAAATGAAGGGAAAAGATTGAGTTAATAATAAACACTTGATTACATCATTTATTGAAACTGTTGAAAGGCTAACTTTTCAACATATACATTTTCTAAACAGCCAAGGCAGTTCATTTTCTTTGTTAAGGAATGTGGTAAATTATAATGTATTCAGACAACTAACTTGTCACATGAGTTGTTTCACTGTTATTAAGTTAAGCTCCTGTTGAACATAAATGTCTACAATTTTAATGTGGGTATGGCTATTTTAAGACCTGCTCAAAGTTAGGCTTGTTTATACATTGGGAAAATATGCTTCTTTCTGAATGTATTCTAATCACTGGTCCTGAAATGATGAATGTTTAAAGTGACCAAAGAAGCATTTCTTATTGTTTACCATTGTTGTTGTACATTTTTAACTGCTAAGTAATATGACAAGCTACAATCATAGAAGGGATATTCCCAGAGCTAAAGAGAAAATATGTTTATAGATCAAATATTGGTGTCATGGGAGTTTCTACTTTTGAGGAGATATTGAAAACATGCAGGATTCTGCTTGATCTTACTGCTTCCTAGGATCGTAATGGTAGCTTGTCCTTTTGGAATATTTCTTTTATTTTTTAGCTTCATAACCACGTCACATATCTTATAGACAGCCTGTGGGATTGGGCTGTGAGTTTATTGAAAAATTGGGAATGCATGACAGCTCTCTTACTGGAGGATGCCAGAGAATATGAAAGAGGTAAGTGGGCTGTAAAGCTTAGTGCTTTCATTGCTGGCTTTGAAAGGGCAACCCAGAGTATCAGCGATATGAGCCCAGGTTGGATATGAGAATTTCAGGAGCAGGAAATCTTTGTCATAAAGAGACACTAGTTTAAAAAGCTGTGTGCTCTGAAGACCTCCACTAAGAATTTGGCTGAGCGGTTTAGCCAATCTGACTTCTGTTTTATGTCAGAGCAGAGAATGCAGCACGTTACTGGTTCATTAATTTTGGAAAGCAGTAAGAGGATTTGTTTGACTTAGTGTGTTATATACCATTATTTGTGACACAATAGTGTATATGTATTTTAATTTAATAAAATGTAGTGAAGCAGATTAAGGCTTTAAGACTTACCCTGAACTACAAAACATGTATGTTCACATAGGACATATAAATGATTATTAGCTTTATCTATCTTACTTATTTGATCTTTTTTTTTTTTAGCATTCATTGATCCCCTTAGATCTTTGTCTCTTATTATAGTCTGTGGACTATAATAAGACTACATTATAGACTTAGAGAATGTCTTTTAGTTACATTAAAACATTCCTAGATTTAATATCTAAAGTTACTGTGGGCTTCCAGATTCTCAGAACTCTTCTTCTTTCTGTGGGAGATTAAACAGATTCTCCATTGTTTTGTTTACAGCACTGAGTGATGTCCAGGAGACTGCCCTCATTGAAATAATCTTAGCGACTGTTCGACAAGCTGTTGAAGGTCCTCCCACAGGCAGGGGAGGAATCAGGAAAGTCAGTAAAGCTTTATTTTTTTACTTTGTTATTAGGAAAAACCTTCTGCTTTATGTTGCACTTAAATAGTTGCAGCAACCCATTTCTCTGCAATGATAGAACCAGATGGTGGGTGGAGAGCAAATGTGATACCTTATCTTTCCAATGCAGGGAAGAAAACCATAGTTACTCCCACAGAACCTTAGTATTTCTCTATTAATCAAATTTATATAGCAGCCCATCTCACCAAAAGAGACCCTAGGTTGTGCATTACAGTGAGACAAAATAACAATGTAAAAAACCACACCTATAAAATATAAAAATTCATATTAATAAATATCATAAAAACCAAAGATGCAAATCCTGGGCAATGAGAGAGATAAAATGGCCATCTCAACAATATAGCCATCTCAGCAAGTCTGGTACCCTATCAAAAGGGGTGGAGCTAATCTAATTTTGGGGGAAAGTGTGTTCCATCAGGCAGATGGCACGGCACACAAGGCACATTTTCTAGGACCCACCAAATGTAGATTCCTAGCTGATGGAACTTGCAACTTGTTGTGTCTCAGATCTGATGATACAGACTGATATAACCAAGTAGAGGCAGTTCCTCAGATAACTCAATCCCATGCCATGAAGGACTTTAAAGATTAAAACCTGGGTACTAGCGGGACTGCCTACTACCACCAATAGCCTCCCACCGGCCGGTACGCTCTCATAGAAGAGGGGCTCCTCCGGGTGCCATCGGCCAAACAATGTCGACTGACGGCGCCCAGGGGGAGAGCCTTCTCTGGGGGCACCTACTATCTGGAACGAGCTCCCCCCGGAGATACGGAGGATCCCGGATCTGCACACCTTCCGCTGCACTCTAAAGACCTTTTTATTTCACCAGGCGGGCCTGGCCTAACTTTCTCCCTCTTTTTAAACATTTTTAATTTTTAATATTTTTTAGTATTTTTAATATTCAAAGTTTAAATTTGTTTTAAATTGATTGGGGTTTTAAATTTGTCTGGGCCAAACTGTTTAATTTGATTTTATCTCTGCTTTTTAAATTTTGTATATATGTATTTTATTGTTGGCTGTTCACCACCCTGAGTCCTTCGGGAGTAGGGCGGTATATAAATCAAATAAAAGATAAAGATAAAAGATAAAGATAAAACCAGCACATTGAGTTGGACCCAGAAGTCTCATAGATCAGAGGTGACATGCACTGGTCTAGGAGCACACATAATTGCCCACCCTCTATGTTCTAAAGCATCTGGATATTTTTCAGGGGTAGCCCCATATAAAGCACAGTGCAGTAATTCAACCTGGAGGTGACTAGGGCATAAGTGAATGCAAGCAGGGCTACTGATCAGAAATAGGCAGAACTGGTGCATAAGACAAAGCTACGCAAAGGCCCTCGAAATCACAATTGCCAGCTTTTCATCGAGCAGGAATTATAAGGCTAGAACAACTCCCAGATTGTGCATTGGCGCTGTCTGGGGCAGAGTAGCCCCACCCAGCAATAAAATTGGCATAGTCCTGGAACCAGTGGGCTTGTTACTCCCCATCGGAGCTGATCCAGAAGAATACCAAAGTCGATGGTATCAAAAGCCGCCAAGAGGTAGATCAAGGCTTGATGCCCCAGCCTCATTCTGCCCACAGTAGAGGTCATCCAAAATCATGACCAATACCATATCAGGATTATTGTAGAGCCCTTTCACTTTGTAGTTGAGAAAAAGAAGCAATCTTAAATGCTTACTCAAAGGGCTGTGTATTATCCAAAGAATTTGTGGGAATAGGGAATGCATTCCTTATTCAAGACTGGTGCATAACTTGACAGTTGACTTGGATTTACAGCTCCTACTCAAAGAGCAGGTGCCTGTTGTGGCCAAGAGACTTTTTGCTCAGATATATTGCGTACCAGTTGTATTCTTTCAGGGACTAGGATACCCCTTCAGTCAGTCTCACTCTCTACTCATCTCACAGATGGATTATTGTAATGCAGTCTACATGGGGATGACCTTGAAGACTATTTGGAAGCTATAGCTGGCCCATAATACAGTTGTGTGTTGGACATGTCTAGTTAGAACTGTGTGGCATCAAGACTCTACAAGCTGCACTGATTACCAGTTTTCCCACATGAAATTTGAGGTGCTGGTTATTACCTATAAAGCTATTTAGGGCATAGGGCTTTTATGCATGAGGGACTGGATGTCTCTGTTCATCTGGTGAGAACAGAAAGAATGGACATGCTTTGGATCCCATCCATTAAGAGTGTCAACTTGTCAGAGCCAGGAAGGGTACCTTCACTGTCCTGGTACCTGGCCTTTGTTATGATATCCCTCCAGAGATCTCTCCCTGATGATGTTCAGTAAACTATTAATGACCTGGTGTTCTCCCAGGCTCTGGGCAGAGTGATGATTGAACCCCTATTGGATAGCTACTTGGTTTGGTGAGAGTCAGGCAACCCATACATTGTACAAATAAATGAGCAGCACTATATGTATTTCATGCATCTTTAAAAAATGCATGGATTATGTTTTCAGAAGTGAGCAGGTCCAAAATCATATGCATCATTTTTTACACAAGTTATAAAAGGCAAGGGTACTCTAAAATCTTAAAAATATTTATGACCAGGCTTAAGTTGAGGAAAAATATTTCAGTGTAATCAGTTTGGTTTGTTGATTGATGAGAGTTATCTTAATCATTAAATAATGGCAATTATTTGTAATTATATGTATAATATATGAATGACATTAGCTTTTTGAACTTTTAAAAAAAATATTGTTTAGATTTTAAAATCTTTCCTGGAGAACAACAGATTTTAAAAAATGAAAAAGAAACTATTATTTTTTGAGAGAAAATAAATCTTATTGGCTGGGAATGTTGTCAACACCACTTAAAGGCACTAAGTTGGGAAGGATATTTTAGGGGATTAGGAACATTTCCTATATTTATAGGTTCCCTCCCCCCTTTGAACTTAATGGAATGCTTCCCAACTGGATGAAATCACAATTTATTGTTATGTTTGGAATAATATGCGAGTTTAAGTGCATATGTTAAAACAGGAAACAAACCATGATCATGTTGCAACTGCAAATCACTCTGACCTTCTAAGATTTGTTTATTAACTACAAGTTCAAAGCAGTTCTATTTTGCTGTTGGGACAGTTTATTTAGCCATGATCTTAAAGAGTACCAACTTGTTGCTATTGAAAGAGTTGTGAGATATGCACAGCTTGTTCTTAGAACCTAGAAGTGCTGAACTCTTTCTAAGCCGCTGATATGTTTGGAATGCCTAGAGGTTTCTTTATCTGTGTTCTCTATTCCCTTGCTCAAACATGGATATATCTTAGAATAGAAAAAGGATTCAAAGTGGCTAACTTTCCTTTCAGTACGTAGCCATGCTCAAAAAAAAAAGATAACATTTTTAAATAAATTAGCCACAGAATTCAAGCGGTTTGATACTTTCATACCTAGTAATTTGCCACACAGAATTTGAATCATGCAGCTCATTTCAATCATGAACAGTGGCATGATTATAATTACAACAAAGTGCTTTGTTTATAGATCTTGTCTACCAAAGAGAAGAAAATACAAATGGAAGATTGTGCTAAAATTACTGAACACTTTATTGTGGTGCTTCCTCGACTCTTGGCAAAGGTAATGTGCAGCTGCGCTTGTGAATGCATATTCAATAACTAATTTGAATTTCAGCAGCACACTAATATCCTGTTTTCCTTTGCAGTATTCACTAGATACAGAAAAAGTGACAAACCTTCTGCAGATCTCACAGTATTTTGATTTAGAGCGGTACAGTATTGGTCCATTCAATAAGGTGAATTCACTTTTATGAAAGATAGACAATTTGTGAGAAATGTGGTGAAAAAAAATGTCATTCATTGATCGATTCATTTTTAGTACTGAAAAAAATGACATTATTATGTTTGTTTTCATCACCCTGCTTAAAAATTGAAGTGATGCCCTGGACCTGGTCAGAAAACATGGCCTTTGCCGCAAAAGCGTTTTTACTTGAAATAATTTGAAGGGTAATTTTTCAGACTGAAAATATGGAATCTTCTTGATTATTCACCTTTTATTTCTGCACATCTAACCATGCTAGATGCTCTGCAAGGTTTGATGATAAACTGAATTGTGAATTAGCTCTTATATTTCTTATTTTATACTGTTTGAAGCTTATAGTGCATTTATGGCTAAACAAATATGCTCCTAAATTCAAACTAAATTCAATACTATTGTGGACTACACTGGTTTAAGTAATCTACTATTGTTTAGAATATTAATAATTCCTTTTCTTGTAGAACCTCGATGCTTTATTGAGAGAGGTAAAAGCCATTGTAATGATACACTCCAACACTAATATCTTAGAGACCTGCTCCAGGGTATACAGTATTCTTTCCAGAGAAGAACTTACCATTCATAACCAAGTGGCTTTTGCTAGAGCTGAACTGATGAATGAATTGGTGGAGAAACTAAATCAACTACTAGGCATTTTTTGGCATAAGGTAAATATGAACTTTGTATTTAATCAGAAACAAAAATTAGATATCTGGAACAAAATAGTGGGGTTTTTTTGGTAAAATGTTACACTTTTTATATTGGAGAGAACTAAGGCATAAAAGCAAGTGCCATCTTCATATATAATTAATTTATAAACTAGGAAAAAATTATTAAATTATGTCAATAGGTAAAAGTCGTGTCCAACTCTAGGGGGTGGTGTTCATCTCTGTTTCTTAGCCAAGAGAGCCAATATTGTCTGAAGAAATTTCCATAGTCATCTGGCCAGCATGATTAGACAACGAGGCACGTGGAATGCTGTTACATTCCCACTGAAGTGGTACTTATTTATCTACTCCCATTTGCATGCTTTCGAACTGCTAGGTGGGCAGGAGCTGGAGCAAGAATGGGAACTCACCCCATTGCGTGGCGCTTGGACCTGGGCTCTCAACTTTCCAGCTGACAAACACAGCGTCTTTAACTTCTGAGTCACTGCACTCCCTATATGTCAATAGGAAGTGAAGGTTATCTGATGTTTTGTACATATGATTGTTTGCCAGTCACAATACTGAGATTCTTGTCTCTTCTGTAGTTTATTTGTTCCTGTCCCTCCCTGAGGATAACTCAGACAACCCATGAAGGAATTAGCTACTTGCATTATTGCTACCTCTGAATTAGTAAAGATATCTGTTTTGTACATGTTAAGGCAAGTCTGTAGTTCATGTGATAAAATGAAAATGTGTATCATTGTGGAATTCCTGTGTAAAAATATTGGAGACTGATCATGTATGAAGTCATTGAAGATTTAGTATTAGTATTTTGTTTCTTTTAAAAAATGTATTGCAATCCTGTAGGGATGTACAGGAATCCTGTATATTGTACAGAAAAGGTTTTGTTTCAACATAAGAATAACCTATTACATTCTGAAAGTTATATCAGACAATTTTGGATTAGCTGTGATTTGGCAGAAATAAAACCTGGAATGATCTGAATTTAGCCCATTTATGGAGCAACTAGAGCAAAGATTGGACAGGTTTTTTTTAATCTCTCTTCAGCTAATCTGAACGTTGCATATCCTGCTAACACTCCCAGCTAGTCTTCCTAGGGCCTTCCTTGAGATGCTTCTAAGGTGCTCGCCGTGATGGCGAACCTATGGCACGCATGCCACAGGTGGCACACAGCACCCTCTCTGTGGGCATGCAAGCCGTCACCCCAGTTCAGCTCTGCCGCGCATGCACACGTGCCTTTCGCTGGCCAGCTAGTTGTTGGGTCTCTGCTGCACATGTGCGGGAGGCAGGGCACATGTGGGGGGCCCTGCATGCATACGCGAGGGGCAGGGGGCGTGCAGGGGCACACATGCATCAACAGGTGGCAGGGCGTATGCGCGGGGCCCATGTACGCATTGCATTTTGGGACCGTGCACGCTTTGGGCACTCAGTCTGGAAAAGGTTAGCATCACTGTTCTAGGTCAATGTCCCAGTGTGACATGTCTCATTTGCATCCCTGCACTCCTTCATAGATCCTCCCCTTCCCCCTTTTACAAACTTCAAGTGCGTCTTCCCACTTTTCTCCACAAACCACAAAATAGTCCTCTTTCCTTCCTGAAATTATTAAAACACATATTTTGATTTGGGCATAGACGACCCTAAACCAGTTATGTATATAATAGATAGTTCAGGCACATGTCAGCACACTTGCTACAGGACTAATGCATTACATATTTCAGTAGAAAAAAAAATGTTAGAATTTAATATGCTTCTTTGGAGTGTGAATGTTCTTGCCAGAATTTACATTAAAAAAAAGGTATTATTTAAGACTTTCCTACTCCTCCTTTCTTGAAAGAAATAGTTCAGTGTTACATAACAAAATAAAAGCATATTATAAAAATATAAAGTACATACAATAGTGTGAAAGCACATTAAATCAGCTAAAACCCTAATGCACCACTTCTTCCCCTTGGTGCTAAAAATAAGAATAAAATAGAAGAACAGAGTTACATTTATTTCATTTTGAAGAAGTTATATTTTATTACTGGATTATTTAAAACCCTGTATTTTGTTGATTGCCTACTGAGATCTACCCAGAAAAGATTAAAAGAGGAATTAATTTGGAAATAAAACAGATCCTGTTTCATATTGTGGCTTATAAGAACATTCTTTTGCATTGGTTTTGTTGTACGTGTAAATTGCTGGTTGAAAATATTTGAAAGATGTTTTAAATGCTAAATACGGCTTTTGCATTTCCATTTCTGTGCATATGTTGGAGGAGGGGACTGCAAAAATACTTGAAAAGGTTTTAGTTAGTTCTAAGAATATAAGAGCAGCTGTTGGAAATATGAATAGCTTGCAGACTCAGTTCAACAACAGTTGATCAACTGTGCCATGACTAACAGATGTCATTCCACTGGGTAAGAGTTCATCCTGATAGCTTTTAAAAAAATATGTATTAGGCAGAATCAGACACCATATTTATTTTGGCTGTGGATAATAAAGAATAATAAATTTTGCATTAGCCTTGCAGTTTATTCAGTGAGGTCAGCAGACTTTTGCATTGTACATCTTAGTTTCTATCATTTGATTACATAATCATTTTGGAATTGTAGTTAACAATGAAAACACAGATAAAGGCTTTATAAATAATTTGAAGATTAGGAGAATTAACTAAATTTGTTTAATTTTAACTTCTAGTTCTTCAAATTTGCTGCATCTTGCTAGTGAGGGCATTTTTCTTAAAGAGATCTAGCATGTCCACATATGTCAGCTTCGGGAACCAAGGGCAGAAACAGAATGGGAAAAAATAAAGGAATTCAATTTTAGTTGTGAAAATTAGATAGCAGTTGGACATTGCTTTCTAAGACTGCAAGAAAAGAACACTTTAATAAAATTGCCTTGTTCATTAAGCTATTTTATAGTTGATAACTACTGCACTTTTCATGATCTTTAAAATTCTATGTATGTCTGTAATTTTAGAGCAATGGAATTCAAAGGCTTCTTTCTGTGCAGCCCGAGTGTAACCAGTCTCTCCTCTAAAAAAGTGTTTTAGGAGTAATTTGTATGACTAAAAACATAACAGACGCACACATTTTGACCAATGTGATTAATCAGCCAAAATATATAAAACTGCCTCCTCAAATGAATGGTCTCCCCAAAGGGAAGGAAGATCATTTATTTTATTTTATTGATGCATAATTCTATTCTTTTCCTGGATGTATTGTAGTTCTTGAATACAGATCTCCCAAGGGCATTCATGCCATTCAGGTGATAACAGGGAGAGGAAAGGAAGCACTACCTGTCTTGGGATTTAATATCCTCTTAATCGGGGGTATCTCATATCTTAACAAACCATCAGCTGTCTAGGATGGAAACCATGTAGGAGGGATTTCTGTAGGATTTGACAGTAGGTTTCCTAGTGCTACTGCAAGAGGACTGCTTATCTGTTAGTGGATATTTATTTATTTAACAAAATGTATTGGCTGCCCAAATCACTTTCAGTGATTCCCCGAGTCTTACACAGATAAAAACCCAATATAAAAAACAATAAAAAGCAAAAACCCCACCCCCTGGTGAGAACAATAGAATCAAAAAGCCATTTGATAGGTTCCATCCCACTCTGGGTTTCCTAGAGCTGTTGGCAAAACTAGGTCTTCAGGGCCTTTTGTGAAAGAGTGTCAGCATGAGGGTTAATCATATATCTTCACGAGGATAATAGGGAAGGAGCCCTCACAGAGAAGGCCCTTCTTTTTGGTCCCATTAGATGTACCTTCTTAGGAAAGGAGACCTATAGCATTCCCTGCTTCCTTGCTCTGGTGGGTCAGGTAGATGTGACTGGGAAAAGAAGATCCTTCAAATAATCCAGTCCCCAAGCCTTATAGGGCTTTAGAGGTGGCAACCTTTAAAGAGGTATTAAGAGCTGAACCACATATTGGACCAAAGAAACAATAATTATTTGTAATGGGTTGTGAGAATGTCCTTGGGAGACAGGAGAAAGAGGTATAGCCTAGACCAGGGCTCTCCAACCTTGGCAACTTTAAGACTTGTGGACTTCAACTCTGGGACTTCAACTCTTCACAAGTTTTAAAGTTTCCAAGGTTGGAGACCCCCTGGCCTAGACAATGGACTGATAAACAAAATCAGCCCAGAGGAGATGTGGGAGTGGAAAAAGGGTTTCAGAAGGAAACTCCCTAGTTCTCTGGACAGTAAGGGCAGGGGTGGGTGGGGAAGGTGTTTCAGACTTGCAAGTTTCTGGTACTGTAACCAACCAATAAGTTGTTACTACACATGGTTTTGGTTTCCTGTCTGGAGCGTGGACCATGGACAATGGATATGGGTGTGTGAGAGAAGAGGAGACAGGGATACAGCTAGTCCCTTTCACCTCTTAGGATTTTTAACATTTTGTTCAAATGTAAATAGCTGCAAGCAATAGAAAGACATTTATGGCAAGCCTCCAATGAGCACAGGCAATTCAAGCACAGCTCAGCCTTTTCTGTCTTTTCTGCATATGATCCTAGGAAGATGGTGTTTCTGCAGAAGAAGAAGGAATTCAGCATCTGACCTCCTCTTTGAGACAAATAGCTGCTTTTCATAAGTGAGAATTTTTTTTATTCCAATTGCTCATTTCACATTTTGACTCTGTGTAACCAAGTATAGTTAGAATTAGGTGCTTTGCCTGCACAATCCAAGAGAAGGAACCAAGTTGTAACTAGTGATCTGAATTCCCTCTCTCATTTACAGATCACAGACTCCCCTCTGGAATGAACAAGGATGAAAAATTTCAGTCTCCTTCCCCCCTTTTGGTTTTGAATTGGAAGGGTGTAATGGTGTGGAAGAAAATGAATGTTTAAAACCCATTACAACCCTTAAAATAACTTTAGTACTTTGCCTTGCCTTCTGACTTGGAAAACCATTAAAATATAAGGCCCCATGAAGTTATTGGGGAACAACCAACCTGTCAAGCCTGGAATCTCATATAGCAGCCTAGATTTTGGGGCATAATCCCTATGTCCATAGGAGTATGGTGAGCCAGAAATAAGTATCAAAAGGCTGAAAGAAGAAAATGCACAGTGCTGTGGGGAAGAATTCTTTAAGACTAATGGGGTACTTGAGAATAGCTCAAGTGTGATTTGCTGTCACTAGAGAGCTTTGGTTTCTAAGGCTAAATTGTCATACCATATGTTGAAATTCAGGCTAAGGAGTGGAGGCTAATGAAAAGTTTTCATTAAAAGCTTTTCTTCTGTAAATTTGTCATATGTTCCTTTTCATTGTCTGCTTGGCTTATTTTTTGGCTTGAGCCTTCTGAGACATGGAATCCATTTTCTCCCTTTCAGTGCACTGGAAAACTGGGCCAAACATTTTGCCCCCTCTTCTTTGGTGATCTCTTAACATGCTATCAGTGATCCATAGACAAAACACAAGGAGAGAGGAGAGAGTGCAGCTCCCTGGTTTGAATGTCGGTGTTAGAATTAAAATTGTTTTTCAATATGCAAAGAGTTTATGTGAAAAATGACAAAGGTTTCAAAATTCTGTGCCCCATCCATACATTAAATTATGAGTGCTTATATTTGTTCTTTGGATAAATTTAATTTCTTAAAAAATGTCCTGTTGAGCCTTTCAGTTCCTAGATGGTATGCTAGATGATCTCAACACAATACCTTAATTTATTCTAATACAAAATTTTGGTAACAAAAATATTTTAGCAGAAGTTAAATCAAATACTTATATGTAATTGGTTGAAATTAAGAGATCTTGGTTTTCTATAAATGGCGCTGATTAAATAAATCACTTCCATTTACTCCCCTGAGACAAATAATTTCTTTTTTTAAAAAAAAGCTAATTTAATCTATATTGTGTTTTCAATATTGCTAGCCTGGGAGATTCCGGAGAGTTTTTGTAGATAAAATTAAGTGAATGTAGAACAGACATGTCAGTAGGAACATAATATTAAAAATGAAGTTGTTAAGACTCTTTGAAAGTATTTGGGTTTACGTTTTATTTCTTTCTGGATTATGTAGTGCCCATGATCTCACCAAATGGAACCTGTATGACAAGATGTATAAACTACTTGTTTCTGAGTTGGAACAGAGACCTTTACCTGTTCAGGTAATTTTAACTGAGCATTGAATTCCCTCCCAAATATATTTCTTTGAACATCCTTGTTAAATTTGAACATCCCTAATTTTGCATTTTATTAGACTGAATTTCAGCTGATATGAAATTAATTAATTTGGCAAAACAAATTCTTAAATCAGTGATTCAGCTGGTATTATTCATGGTAATCCGTTGCAGCTAAAACATTAGATTTATCATAATACAGGTTTTTGTGGGCTCTAAATAGGACATATTTAAATTATGATCATGCTTTTGCTTGCTTGTTTCTTTTGCAGATTCTTTTGCCTTCTTTACAGTGTGCTTATTTTGCACTACTTTGGCAGCTCCCTTCAATGGCAGAGTCTCCATCTTCCAAGGTTAGGCTCATAACAATGATTAGAAAATACTTACCAAGGTTTTTTTTACATATCTATCTTAGTCAGTTTAGAGCAGGGGTGTTCAACCTATGACCCTGGACAGCTAGTAATACAGCCTCTCAAAATTGTAAACTGTTAATATTATTATGTGATTTATATACATTAACTACTGTATTTTTTGGTGTATAAGATGCACTCTCATAGAGCGAATGTTGCTGAAGCCCCACCCACCCACTGGCCCCCACCCTTCATCCTCTGTCTCCCAGCAATTTGCCTCCTTGCAGCAAACAACAAACAGCCTGGTCAGGTTCAGCACAGCCTGATTTAGCATGAGCAGCTGATTGGCAGTTGGATCTGTCTCCCGGAATACCACCAATCAGCTGTTTCAGGTGCGGGGATTGCCACTGCCCATCGCCGCCTCTATCTGCCCCATTTTCGGCCTCTGCACGCCCCATTTTTGTCCCTTACAGGTGGTGGGGATAGGCAGTGGTGGGGGCGATCACCACCGCCTGGAATGGACTGAAAATGGGACGTGTGGAGGTCAAAAATGGGGCGCATAGAGGCCGAAAACGGGACACGCGGAGGGCGAAAATGGGCTGTGTGGATGTGGTGATAGGCGGCGGTGGTGATCAGCAGCAATAGTTGCCAGCAATCCCCACAGCCTGGAACAGCTGACCGGCGGTATTCCGGGAGGCCGTTGCAATCACCAATTTTTGTATAAAATATACATTATCTCACTTTTTCCATGCTAATTCAATAGAATGATGTTCAATGTATAATATCAGGGCTGATCTTAATTTGGAGGAGTACAAGTTTAGGTATAGATAACCTATGAATTATGAAATCAGTGTAACCTTGATAAGATCATGGTATTTTTTGATCGTATGTATATTGACTGCAAGCTGTGGAAAGTCATGCCAGGTTTGCTTTTTAATATAATCTGTATAAGTATTTTTAAAAAGTATATAATTTTGGGATATACATTATTAATTTCTTAATTTATTGTTTGCTCTTACTATTATAAACTGCTTTAGTTAGCAACATGGATGTCTCAATAGGTGGGGTATCCAGTCTGTAGATGTATAATGGAAAGAGCAAGGAAATCCTGTTAAAGCCTTGCTTTATATTTGTACAATTTCTTTCATGTATCTTGTTATGAGATTGTATCTTAAACAATTAAATATATTGCAAGTGTTTGTGATATTTTAAATAAATTACTGGTTCTTAGCAAGGGTACTTTAATTTTCTGAGGAGGTATGTTAATGGGTGTAGGGAATTCTGTGGAAAATAAGTAAAGTAGAACTTCTTGTCCGGTTAGTTCCACAGTATGGTGGAGCAGTCTGGATTTTGTGACAGATTATTAAATGTAGGATAAGAAGAAAAGTTGTTGAATATTTGTACCAATCAAAACAATTTTGGAATGAAACTTTCAGAATATAAAGAGGAAATTACATTAATGAGACTGCCTCATATTTCTTCCTACGATTTCTCATAACCTATATCAACCCTTTAATGATCTGAAAAAAATATGTTTGAGTTTTTTTAACCCAGTAACATTCAAAGATGAAATATTGAATAGTTCAAAGGGAATTTCTAGATATTGTTTCAGTTCTCCTTTCAGAAACAAACTCAGCATTCTGATATTTAGTTAATGGTTTTGGTTAGCACTTCCCATTATGAGTTGCTGTAATGATGAGATTTCATGCAGGTAAAAGTTACCACTTGGCAGGACGAAAGTGTCTAACAATGCCTTCCATCCGATTGATGGTGTATTTCACATTTCCATTTCTGTTCATTTAAGTATTCAAAAGTGAGAACCATTAGACTGAACTGATTGTTCTTAGTGAAAAGTGTACTTACTATTGTCACTGAAATAGTCAATGAACATCTTGTTGTCTTGGAAACAACTGATAACAAGAGTCATTTAAATTTAAACCTACTTGCATGGAGATAAGTCCTCTTGATTTAAGAAATACATAGTACTTGAGAAAATAGCTTTTTCTTCCATGGTTTTGCTATATAAGAGGAAAAGACACCATGGTTATTTTCTGGTGTGAAAAGCAACCATATAATCCACTAACTTGCTTGGTTGAAAATGATTCACCATTTCAAAAATTTATCACTGAAGATGAGAGGGTCATCTGGCTCTGGTAATTTCACTACAAATAAATTTAGGATCAAACTATCAGGGGCATTTGAGAGACTTATATTGATATTTTAGAATTTGAGTGAGGTCTGGGAGATCTGAGCCTTGTAGAAAGCAAGAAGGATGTTTCCTAAGTAAAGAGAAAATTTCCTATGTTAACAGTCCTCCCAAACCACCCTGTTTATTCCCATGGTTTCAATAAATGTAAGGTTGAAATCTCAAGCTTGTAGGCAGCATGTACTCCTAACTTAAGGAAAGCCAGATATCCTATTTGCAATAATCTTTGACAAGGTGTCCTCTTTGAACTATGTTGGTCATTATCTACTGGAACAATGCCTGGATTTCAGCTTTGCGCACCAAGAAAAGTCAAATAAAACTTGAGCCTTTTCTAAATTCATCACATCTAATATGACGTATCACGTATAATAATGATAACAATAATACTTAACCACAACAACATAAAAATATTCTTCTGGTTTCTATTTTTTGAAGGAAAATATATTTCTTTTGAGGACACATTTGAGGCAATACTGCAATATTTGCACAAGCTACCTCAGCCACTATAACAGAGACTTACGTGAAAAGGTAATTGTTGTAAAAACATGGTTTCTTTTAAAATTTGTAGCATGCCCTGGATTAATGACAGTATGGTTAAGTTCACATACCTAAAAAACAATGTCCCCACTCCTAGTTTTGGGGTATCTCAATCTATATTAAAGTTTTTAGAAAACTGGGAAGATGTCCCATATCAGCCCAGTGGGCTTAGCAGAGTTGAAAGCATAGTTGGGATGGGCTACAATTTATCTTAGAATCAATATTCAGCCAGATAATTCAGTAAAAAAAACTAGAGAAAACCAGATAATTAGGAGATAATCCAAAAGGCACTCAAAATGCATACCAAGATAACAAATCAAGTCATAATCTAAGAAATCAGTCTGAGGGTCCAAGATAATTTGAGTAAACTGAACTAAGAACATCAAGATGATGTTATGCAAAACTTATATGTTGCATAACTTGCATAACTTATCAGTTATGCAAAACTGATATGTCCATGATTTAAATAAGAGTACAGGTCTACCCAGGAGCATAGTAATTTCTGAATAGACCATTATTCCCAAGGAACCTTATGAAACTTCTAAGGAGGTCTTATATACACAAAGCTGAACTATTCTGTAATTGTTAGGCTGAACCAGTCATTTATTGGCTTTTAAAGTCTTTCCTAACTTTTCTTTGCTTTTAACTGAAAAACCACAGTCGTTATGAAGTGAAGAATTGAAGGAAATATCAGTACTCTTTTAAACAGCAATATCTTTAGATAATGTTCTGTGATATGTATTTTGATTAGATTACTTTGATTATAGATGTTATTTATGCAAATTTGTAGTATGTTGAATATAAATTCAAACAAATTATGCATTGCTTAAAAAACCAGTGATCCCTATAATTTCAATTTCAGTTTAGAATTAGTTCATTTTGCATCTTAGTTGAAAAAGGAAGGCAGAATAATATTATGATGAATATTTTTAAAAGATGTGTAAGTCATTTTTGATGTTTGTACTTATAGGCTTTTATGATACTGTGTGATCTACTGTTAATTCTAAGTCATCAGGATTCAAGCAATAATGATGCTGCTGGGTTACTGGAATACCTTCCCAGTACATCTCTTCAGACAAAAATGCTCTTATTTATTCGGGATCATGTTTTTGGAGAGGAAGAAGAAGAAACCAAAGGTCAGCAATATTTTTCAGTAAATGCATTTTGCTGCTGATTTTGCTTCTTTCACTTTGGACTCCATCATTCAGGATAAACAGAGCGAGATAGATTGGTAAAAACAGAGCTTAAAAGTTTGTGAATCCTTTTGAAATATTAATGCATAAATATTATATAAAATGTGATCTTCTTGCCATGCAAGTCCTAAGACTAGATGAAGAAAACACAATTAAACAAATGAGTCAAAAACATTATAGTTCATTTAGGACAGGGGTGTCAAACTTGCCTCGTCACCTTGTCATCATGTGATATATCGCAACTTTCCTCCCCTTCTCTAACATGCTGGGCGTGGCCTGCACGTGACGCATCCAGCCCAAGAGCCGCAAGTTTAACATCCCTGATTTAGGATGGTTGCAGCATCTCACAGTCACATGATTGCAGTTTGTGATCTTCCCAGCCAACTTCCAACAAACAAAGTCAGTCGGGGAAGCCAGATTCACTTAATGACCATGTGATTTGCTTACTCATGGTGATTTGCTTGACAACCATGGTAAAATGGTTGTGAAATCAAGCCTGGTTGTGTGATGAGTCACCACTGAGGGACTGAAATTCCAGTCCCAATTGTAGTAACTCGATAGTAGTTACTATTATAAGTAACTACTTATAATAGCAAGTGAAAAACTAACACTATGATGTCTGCAAAGAACGTCTCTTATCTAAAAAGCAGAGAAATACTGTGGAGTCTTTAGTGCTTTCTGAGCTTGGTTGTTTGCTTACGGACATTTCATTACCTGACTAGGTAACATCATCAGTACACACTGATGCAATTTGCAAACAAACCATCAAGTTCAGAGAACACTAAGGATTCCACAGTTCAACCCTCAGCTGCATATATTCACTTCTATTGGAAATACATTTAAGGTGATGTGATTGTGGTGGTTTAGAGAACTGATGAAATACTGGAGTTTCTGTTGTTTTTTAAATATATCATTCATTATCATTTTAGAATGAAACCTAATCAAACTCCTCTCTACAGATATGAGAGAAAGTGATGTGAAGGTAAAGGAAAACCAGAAGCTAGATGCTTTGCATTTAAAGCGATGCCTCCTTGCAGCTTACTGCAAATTGATCATCTGTAATGTTGTTGAGATAACAGCTGCTGCTGAAATCTATAAGCATTATATGAAGGTAATGGCATATTCCCCTTGATGTCTTCCAAGCATTATAAAATTAATCTCTGATTTTTTGGTAAATACTTGAATGTTATTCCATTGATGCAGGGTCACAATATAAACAGATGGCTACAGATTTTATGAGAGACCAATTTATGATAACTGGATAAATGTTTACTTTATCCATGAACTTTTTTGTTGTTTCACTCTGAAACAAATCTGCATGGAAAGAAATCTTGCAATTTCTGATGTGGTTTATATGTATTGCAACCATTTCTGTGAAGTAACACATGCATACTGTATTTTGGAAAACCTTTGGCATATTAAAGCCTAGAAATCTATTGTTTTTAATTGGAAAGCATGTTTCTTATATCCAGTATGAATGCTTGAAAAGGGAAACATATGTTTTTGTACAATAGGGGGTGGGGGGGGGCAAAAGTAATAAGTGCAACCAGACTGTGGAATCGGCGGGTGCATGCATCCCCATTTGCATGAGCAGCGGGCAAGCACGTGCACACATGCTCCATTTGTGTGAGTGGTGGGCACATGTGCATGTCACTCGCACAAATGGAGCTGTGCGTACGTGCTTGCTGGCTGTATATGCAGAACCATCCCCCCTCCCCCACTGGAAAGGTTGGGGAACTCTGAAGTAAATCATGCAAATTATATAACTGTGTCCTTTGTGTGGCGATAGCACCGGTTCATGACTTCATCATAACTTCTACGGAAAACTTGTAGATCTGCAGTACAACAGAATTGAGTGCAATATTTTTTTAATCTTTATGTGATTATCCAAACATTGTCAGCTTTTTCTTGTTTACTCTTCTGTGGGTTTTTTGTTGCTTTAAATATGTTTCTAAGCATGTTTTATGTTCTATTAAAATTAATTGAATCTGATTTTGAATTAAAGAAATTAGCTACTTCACAAATAGAATAAAGTTACGTGCAAAGTAATCTAAGGTTGGAAGGCTGTAAATCAGGAGTAGACAATTATATGCCTACCTTCTGTATGTTTTGAACTATAACTTCTAGCTCCCTAACTTTGTTTTTAAGGTTTGAAGAAAATTAAAATCCAACACATCTGGGTGCAAAATGTTGGTTATCCAAACTGTAGCCATGAATTTGGATGTTGCTGTGTACTTTTATCTAGTCATAGGGAAGATTGTGCTACAAATATTAATAGTATCCAGAACATTACATGCTTGAAACATTGCCTCAAATGTGAGACAGCTGTTCTGGGCATATCGGAAATGTTCCAACACTGTTCAGACCAAATGTTCTCAACAAGCAACAACCCAGTTTTGAGTTCAAAACACCTGTTTTGAAACAGCTACTTCAAATTCAGAAAGGTCAAACACTCCTGCTACGCTGGGCACAATTTGTTTTGAGTATTTCAGTTTTGAAACATTTTATGTGCCTCTAATATTGCCTATTTATAGCTATCAATTAAATAGTATCCTTTTTTATTAAAAGCTTCTGATTTCTGAGGGTTTTTTGACATTGTACCTTGATCTAAAAAGCTATGTTCCTCTTTTCCATTTGACAGGCGTATAATGACTTTGGAGATATAATTAAAGAGACTTTGAGCCGGACAAGGAACAACAACAAAATTCAAAGTGCAAGAACATTGATCCTCTGCTTACAGCAGGTGAGAATATTCCTCTGGACAGCTATGCTTTCTGTGAGAACAGTTGAGGAACATTGCTTTGGTAATGAACCTTAGAAAATATGTTGCAGTTAGATCATGGCGGTCTACAAAGGAAAGAGCTTCAGTAGCAGAATGTAGCCTGATTCAGGGTAGCTAACTGCAATCTTTTTTTATTAAAAGGGTTTTTTTTAAAAAAAAAAACGAAGATGACTTCTTGCCCTGCACTCATTATAGCTACCAGATCATGGAAGTCTGCTCCATGCACTTCTGGATCCCACTCTTTTAATCACTTGATTCAGAGATTATCAAATCTTGTAGTCATGATATTTTAAAATATTGTTGAAAAGTCCTGGTAAGAGTTAGAGAGGACTGATGAAGAATCCTTGGAATGGAAGAATGGAGATATATGGGATTGCAGAGGGTTGAGATTCTTCTGATTTTATAGAACTCAAGGAAGTGGATAGAACTTTCTGGTTTGAAGCAATTATTTCACGTCCTTACTGGCTCCTTAGGGCAGCCAGATTGAATATAAATGGCTGTATCTGGTGGATTGTCAAGATTTCTCAGAGGAAGCATGCCACCTTTCTTGACAGAGATTGTAGTGCATCCTCTCAACTGTACATCCAGCCATTTTTCACATGTTGTACCAGATTATACATCTCAGTCTTCCATTTGACTGAGATAACTGATTGGCACATAAATATAGTAAGTATATAGAGCAGAATTCACAGAAAAAAGGAAAATGTGTATGTATGACAACTATTGGACCATAGTGTCTTATTTTGCTATTTCATATCACAAATAAAAATTAAACAAACAAAATAAATGGAAAAATGCTCTTTCAACAAAAACTCAATTGGGCAAATATATTTTGAGAGAAAAGGTGATAGCTGACTGTCTCTTTAAAGATCTAGTGAGAGAAGATTATGATCTCACAGGCTACAAAACCATTGGGATAACTGCTAGCAACATGCTTTCCAAGCAAGCTGCACTGAAGGTATTGCTTTAGTGTACATAGTTATCCTACTTAACTGCTCAGAACGAGCTGTGTGAAGCTAATATCCATGGCAGCCTCCAGGCTTCAGAACATCCCTCTTCAGATGGCTGATATATGACCTCACTGGATTTCACACATGTTATCAAAATGAACTTAAGAAGATTCATAAGCTATCCCTTGAAACGTGAGATAAGAGGGGTCAGCATTCAGTAAGTTGTAAGTTCTGCTCACATAGTCAGGAGCCTGTGTTTACATATCACAAGGACAGCTGGTCCAGTTTAGATTGAACTTGAAATAGTGCAGATTAAAATGTGATAAACCATCTAACCAATCTACATGGGAAAATGGAATTTGCCTTCTCTTTTGTATTGGGATATATAGGTGGATTAATATATAGTTGTATTGCTACCTTCTAATTTGGCACTTTTTAATTAACACTACACGATACAATAAAATATTTATATAAAGCATAAAAATATAATAAACCAATAGAAAAGTCTTCCTTATTTGCTTTAACTTGTGTCTCCAAAAATCTTCCTGGTATAAATTTTTGAATTAAATATAAAAATAGTTTAGTCTTTTGTATGCCTGATCTCTATTGGAAAGAAATTCCATTATTGTGGGACAGTTCAGGAATTATCTCTGCACATTAGCTTTTCAATATAGGAATAGATTAATGCTTAGGCTTACATGCAGGCCTAATTTTTTTAGGCCTACCTGGTAGTTGTCATATGTTGGTCTAAGTCCATAATGAAATTTACCTATATTGGCAATGTCATTTCCTTACAGCATAGATTTTTCTTTATGTGTTTATAAACACATGATTGAACACAGATGGTCCTTGTTCAGTGACCATTTGAACTTAAAACAGTGGTGTAGTACTTATGACTAGTTGTTGAAATTCCAGCCACTGCAGGGCCTCTGCAATCACAAGATTACAACCCAGATGCTTGGCAACTGGCACACATTTCTAACCGTTGCAGTGTCCTATGGTCACATGATTACAATTTGTGACCTTCCCTGTTGGTTTCCCACAAGTAAAGTCAATGGAGAAGTTGTCAGGAAGTCAGAAATCTTAGATCACATAAATCTAACAGATTAAAACAATAAAGGGATATATCAGAATGAATGCATCAAATGAGCAGTAACTGTTTTAGACAAGTATTTAATTAAAATATTTATTATATATGTAAATAATAAAATGAACTATATCTAAATAGTACACCTAGGAAGATAATTTGTAGTGAAAAAGTGGCTGCAAGAATACCTAATTATTTTTCAATGTTTCATCCCATGTTGGGCATATATTTGCATGTGAAAGATTGTTTTGCAACTCCAGATTTAATTTGCTACAAATTCCATTTCCAAAGCAAAATTTAAAAGAGAACAATTTTATCAACTACATTTTATTTATATACGCTATTCTGTCCTCTACTTTTTAAGGGCATGAACTAAAATTTAAATCTGCAGTAATGTATGCTGTAATGCAATACAGTAAATAAAAACAGAACTTCGTCAAGATTAAAAGAAAAATATACTGGTTTTTAAATGAACAATTAAGTACTTATCAAGAAGTCTTTGTAATCAGAAGCACATAACTTGAGACAAATAATTGCTCTTTCTGGTACTTATGAGAGTGTATTTTGTGCTCATTACAAAAATCAGAACCCTTGTTTGAAATGGGAACATTTTTTTTCCAGCACATATTTCAATGTCTTTGCATGCTAATGATATCTTGTTCTCTTGTTCTCTTCCCTAAACTTCCTGCTCTTGACTCTCATCTGTGCCATTCACATTCTTGTTCAGCTTGATGGGATTCTTAAAATATATAATTGGATTATTGTATAAATTAGTGTATGCTTGCATCCTGAGCAAGGAATCTATTGGTTCTATGCCAGATATGTCTTCTTGGGGATTGTTTTATTGCCTATAAACTTTAAACCAATGTCTGTGATCTGCAGCTGTTTCAGAAGCATGTTGAAAGCCAAGGTGATGGCAGCAATAGCAGCAATAACTTGGATTCCTCCACCACCTCCTTTAACAACATTAAAGAGCTTGCCCGGCGCTTTTCTTTGACATTTGGCTGGGACCAGGTGAAAAGTCGAGAATTAGTAGCTATGATACACAAGTATGTGCCAATTACATGTTGTCCCTTAGTCTTCTGTTTGAAGGATGTCCATGTTGTAAATATCCTTTCTGTTTCCATTTCTTCCTTACTCCTGTTGAAAGGGAAGGTATTGAATTTGCCTTCCAAGGGGCAGCTGGAATGGACAGGAAGTGCCTACCTCCTAACTTAAATTTTCTCATCATCCTCAGTGAATTCTCCAATAAGCTTCTAAAGCCTGATAAAAGACTTGTGTAAGTGTTATTTTTTATTTTAGTTCCTCTGGGAAAACAAGTTGAGTATTACAGGAGCCAATATATAAAGAAGTTAGTGGGGATTGACTGAACACAGTCATAGGAAGTTGCACAGAAAAAGCATAAAATATGACACTATTCGACAGTTTTGCTCCTGAAATGCTGGTGCACTTACATGACATTTTATATTTAAAATTTTGTGAAAGTTCAACAATTTAAAAATACCTACATTATTTAACTTTAGAAATCCAGGCATTGTCAAGAATGATGCATTTGCTGTTGCGCTATGTGTTTTGTTTAGTGGTCTAGCTAGTTTGGTCACTAGACTAGAAAGCATAAAATCGTGCGTTTAAGTCCTGCCTTAGCCATGAAAGCTATGTGGGTGACTTTGGGCCAGTCACTCGCTGTCAGCCCAATCCACACACAAGGTTGTTGTGGTGAGGAAAATAGATATTTGATATGTTTCTTTGATATGTTTGTTGCCTTGAGTTATTTCTAAAAAAATAATAAAGGCAAGATATAAATAATAAATTAACACATGTGCCCAAATAATAGGTATAACTGTATTTTACCTTTTATTTGATTTTAGCTTTTTTTTAAAGTGTTCAGGTTATATACATTTGTGTTTACACTGAATAGATGAGTTTTCCATTATTTTAGGCTGACCTTTTGGTAACTCTGACAATGATAGATCAATGGAGATGAACATGTTTCAGTAATGACTGTATATTTATATGTATTTATGCATGCAGAAGAGCAGGTGTTGATGAGCAAGTCATGAAAAATGATTCTGTATTTAATGTCTAGGTTAGAATACATAATTAAGCAATTGAATATAATTTGGAACCAGCCACAATAGAGTAAGTTTTCTTATTAATTTATATAACACTTTGTTTAAAAAGTGCATAATGTTTACAGGGAAAAAAAGACCACACACATTAAAAACAATGCTATTGAAATTCAGGACAGTTAAATGTCTATGGAGATTCTCAATCATCCAGGTCATGGTTGTCCCAAAGGTGCTTTTCCAAAAGGCAACTGGATTTTCTTGGGTTTTTTCCTTGAAAACATTTTGCCTCTCATCCAAGAAGCTTCTTTAGTGCTGACTGAAAGTTCCTGGGATGAGAAGCGAGGTTGGAGATTTCAAAGAACCTGGAGCATCGGGGATTTACCAATGATCTTGTTGGAAGAAATGTCCATCTGGGTTCAGTTCCAAGTGGGAAGAAAGACACTGGAAACATGGAGACTGCTTGGAAAGATGGTTTAATGGTGGACAGGATCACATGGTTTGAGCGCATAGAAAAGAGCACATAGGTGAGGGAGAGAGTTTTATTCCCTCTGTTGGGCTTTGAACTTGCTTCTTGTTCCTGTGGCAAGAAATGTATCCTGATTGGTTGTCAGACTCCCATGGGGCCATGCAGGGTAACTTTGTAGGTTGTCTTGAGTCCCAGGCTTGGTTGAATCTTGCTGGGTGATGTAATCTTCTCAGTTGTCATGTGGTGAGATAGTGGTAGAGGGCTACTCCTATTCTGTCCTGAGGGTGAAGGTCTTTTGTGTTGTAGATAAGCTGGCCCAGCCTTTCTGCGGCTATTAGCAAAGGTGGGGGCTGCTTTCCAAGAGCATGTTTCTCCTTTTCTCATCCAGGGAGGTATAATATTTTGCCTTTTTAATATTTCCTAGAATATTTTTTTAATTTTTTTTTTATTTTACTTCAAATTTATATACTGCCCTTCTCCCTAGGGACTCAGGGCGGTGTACAGCCAAGTAAAAACACATAAATACATAATACATAATACATAAATTAAGAACAGATTAAAAGGAAATATCTCAATTTGGCCCAAAATTTAAAAAGACAAATGAATTTAAAATCATTTAAAAGGATTTGTTAGGCCAGCCCGGCTTGTTGGAAAAGGAAAGTTTTAAGGGCACGGTGGAAGGCACGGAGGTCTTGGATTCTCCTTATCTCTGGGGGCAGTTGATTCCAGAGGGTGGGAGCCCCCACAGAGAAGGCCCTCCCCCTGGGGGTCACCAGCCTGCATTGCTTGGCTGATGGCACCCTGAGGAGGCCCTCTTCTGTGGGAGCGCACGGGTCAATGGGAGGTCGTCGGTGGCAGAAGGCGGTCTCGAAGATAACTAGGTCCTACGCCATGGAGTGCTTTAAAGGTGGTAACCAACACCTTGAAGCGCACCCGGAAGACCACTGGGAGCCAGTGCAGCTCGCGCAGGAGCGGTATTATGCGGGAGCGCCATGCAGCTCCCGTAATTACCCGCGCGGCCGCATTCTGGACTAGTTGGAGCCTCCGGGTGCTCCTCAAGGGGAGCCCCATGTAGAGAGTGTTGCAGTAGTCCAGGCGAGAGGTGACGAGGGCATGAGTGACTGTGCACACAGAATCCCAATCAAGAAAGGGGCGCAACTGGCGAACCTGGCAAAAGGTCCCCCTGGCAACAGCCGTCAGATGTTCCTCCAAGGACAGCTACGTATCCAGGAGGACACCCAGATTGCGCACCCTCTCCACGGGGGCCAAAGACTCGCCCCCGATAGTCAGCGATGGAGTCAGCTGACTATATCGGGATGCCGGGAACCACAGCCACTCGGTCTTGAAAGAGTTGAGCTTGAGCCTGTTCCTCCCCATCCAGATCCGTACAGCCTCCAGGCACTGGGCCATCACTTCAAGGGCATCGCTGGGGTGGCCTGGGGTGGAGATGTACAGCTGGGTGTCATCAGCGTACTGGTGGTATCTCACCCCAAAGCCACGGATGATCTCGCCCAGCGGCTTCACATAAATGTTGAACAGAAGGGGCGAGAGGACCGACCCTTGCGGCACTCCACAGATGAGAGGCCTCGAGGTCGGCCTCTGCCCCCCTGTCAACACAAACTGCGACCGGTCAGAGAGAAAGGAGGAGAACCACCGTAACACGGTGCCCCCCATCCCCAACTCTTCCAACCGGTGCAGCATGATACCATGATCGATGGTATCAAAAGCCGCTGAGAGATCTAATAGGACCAGAACAGAGGAGCAACCCCTGTCCCGAGCCCTCCAGAGATCATCAACCAACGCGACCAATGCTGTTTCCGTGCTGTGCCCAGGCCTGAAACCTGACTGGAACGGATCTAGATAGGACGTTTCCTCCAGGAATTGTGGAAACTGTTGTGCGACCACACTCTCAACAACCTTCGCCACGAAGCGAAGGTTGGAGACAGGACGGTAGTTAGCCAATACTGCCGGGTCCAGGGAGGGCTTCTTGAGGAGAGGCCTCACCACCGCCTCTTTCAAGGCAGCGGGGAAGTGACCCTCACTCAACGAAGCGTTGATAATTCCCTGGAGCCAGCCTCGTGTGACCTCCTGGGAAGCCAGTACTAACCAGGAGGGACACGGGTCCAGTAAACATATTTCATTCTTCTAGGACAGGGTGGGTGCTAACTTCTTACAAGCCCCCCCTTTAATGCTAGGGCAAATAATTTTTGCCAATTATTTCACCCTCAGCAGAAATCCAGGGAAGTGTCAGAGTATATTTAATACTCATAGTCAATTTGAAGCATCATTAAGGCAAACTTTTTCCCTTTTCATTGTGTTTTGGAGGGGCGGGACTGCAGGTCTTAAGGCAGCTCAGGCATTGGGGAGGGGGTACAGTTACAGAGGCAGCAGAAAAGTATCCCAAATAAGGAGCTTTCAGCCATGAAGGTCTAGCAACCAGGACAAAAGTTCTGAAAAGGAATTTACAGTCTCCAATTTTCCATGCCAATTATTTTCAGAGGTTTGATGTCACTTTCTGTGAGCTTCCAGTCAGGTTTCAAGCAAGCATAAGTCCCAAAATTCTTCACAGACATGGTTTTCCTTTAAATTACAGGCTGCCCATTTCCAAGGGATGGTTACTAAACCTGCCCTAGCTCTTACTTTTGTGAGGCCAAATTGAGGTTAGCCATTGTGCAATACAGGCTATTTACTATTTTAAAAATTACACTCAATGAGGCCTGGGACTCCTACTCATGAGACCACCAGTGCTACATATCCTGCTTTACTGGGCAGCTGGGCAGCGTCATTTGTGAATCACAATCAGGGCTTGGGTTTTGGAGATCTCTTTTCTGCTATCTTCAAGTGAGAGAATTGCCTGAGTGGGATGCCCCTCCCCCATGGAATTAACAGGGAGATATGACTGCTTGGGTCTTAGTGCCATAGAATAAAACAAAACAAAAAACCCCAGCAAGCTAGGAGCAATTTTGTGTGGAGGTAGGTGAAGGGGATAACCTCGGTCTAATTCTGAATGGTGTGTCTCTGTGTGTGTGCTTGTGTATGCAGCTACTTCTAAAATACAGGCAATACAGACATTCTGAACAAATTTCCCTCCCACCAGATAGAAATCTAAGGTGTTCAGAACTTGCTATGTCAACCACTCCAAATGCCATCCCTTCATGAATCCATTTAACTGATCAGTTACAATTATGAATGAAGGAAAGAAAGCAAACCTTACAATGAATTTCCACCCTCCCCCATAATCTTTCCAGCTGTCTTCTGGGGATTGAAAAGAGTTTTTTAGTCTTTTACTTGTCCATGTCAGGGTCCTTTCTTTCATGTCTGCTGGGTGTCATTAGGCTTGGCTTGGTGGTAAGGTTGGTCAGTCAGGCTTAGGAATGTCTGCTCCACTCTGTTTGCTGTGATGACTTTCTAGTGGAGGGCTGGATCCAAACCAGTGGTGGAATTCAATTTTTTTTACTACCAGTTCTGTGGGTGTGGCTTGGTGGGCATGGTGTGGCTTGATGGGCATGGCAGGGGAAAGATACTGCAAAATCTCCATTCCCACCCCACTCTGGGGTCAGCCAGAATTGATATTTGCTGGTTCTCTGAACTACTCAAAATTTCTGCTACTGGTTCTCCAGAACCTGTCAGAATCTGCTGAATTTCACCCCTGACCCAAACCCAATGTCCTGGCTCAAATGAATGGAAGGTCTCCTCTGGAGGCAGCATCTGGGTCAGCGTTATCTGCTTCCACATGTTGCAGAGTTGTCTGTGCAAGCGTGAAAGACATGAGAACAGGGCCCCTCCCCCCTTTGTGGGTGAGGAAAGGCATTGTAAGAAAATAAGAGATGGAGAGATAGAGTGGGGGTGGGTAGATAGCTTGCAGGCAGGGTTTGAGGAAGAAAAATAAAATCTGCTGCAGTTATTAAACAGATAGACCAGTTATAACAAAATGGGGACATCACAGACGAGAAAAACTGGATTCACATGCTTCAGAAAAAGGATGGACAGATAAAAACCATACTGTAAATGAATTTAAAACATTCCCTCATAAACTTGGGCTTTTCTTAAAAGTACAGAGAGAAAATAAAACTGAACTCAGTGTTCTTTACCCTGTCTAGCTGGCCAGACTAAACTGGGTGAAGGCTTTCAGTGCTTTTAATTTTTTTTTTTTTTTGGTAGCAATTTAAAATTTTTGTCTTTTGGATTGGAAACATTTTACAGTTACAATTACCTTGAGGGCACACAAAGCCTTTGACACACACACACACACACACACACACACACACACAGAGAGAGAGAGAGAGAGAGAGAGAGAGAGAGAGAGAGACTGCTGTCCCCTATGCAGACGAGTATGGGCACCTCCTAACATAGCCGTCAGTTTTCAGACCCTCGGAGGTCTGGGAGGACCTGCTTTTCCTAAGCAGTTGAGTATGGGCACCTCCTAACATAGGGCTTTGCTCAGTGACTTCCCAGCTGGTTATCCTCTCTCATTCACTTTTCCATTCCATTTTCACACACTCTCTCCTTTCCCTAACAGAAGGTCCTGTGCTCTGGCCTGATCCCTATACTTTCCAGGCTCTCTTGGTAGAACACACAGAGGAAGCAAGATCCAACTGTGATTGGGAGAAGGGCCCTCTCACTCTCACATAACAGGCGTAGACATATATCTCATGCTTTTCTGGGCTTTAAAAGTTAAAATTTAAAGGTACTCACCTTCTTTCCAAGCAGCCTTTGAGCTCAAAACTCAAAACCCCTTTGAAACCTTTGTTTCAAATGGCCAATGTCCAGGAAAACTCACCCACGGACTCAGTGGGTTTGCTGTTGGCAAGAGAGGCTTACCTGGGTCAGGTCCATTGGTCAGGGTAGCTTGGAGTCCCATCTGGGTTGCCAAATTGTTGGAAGAAATGTCCATCTGGGTTCATTTCCAAGTGGGAAGAAAGACACTGGAAACATGGAGGCTGCTTGGGAAGATGATTTAATGATGGACAGGACCAGATGGTTTGAGGTCCTGGACAAAAAGAGCACGAGTGAGAGAAGAAGAGAGTTTTATACCCTCTGTTGGGCTTTGAACTTGCTTCCTGTTCCTATGGCAAGAAATGTATCCTGATTGGTTGTCAGACTCCCATGGGGCCATGCAGGGTAACTTTGTAGGTTGTCTTGAGTCCCAGGCTTGGATGAATTTTCTCAGGTGTCATGTGGTGAGATGGGTAGAGGGCTAGTCCTATTCTGTCCTGAGGGTGAAGATCTTTTGTGTTGTAGATAAGCTGGCCCAGCTTTTCTGCGGCTATTAGAAAAGGTGGGGGCTGCTTTCCAAGAGCATGTTTCTCCTTTTCTCATCCAGGGAGGTATAGTATTTTGCCTTTTTAATATTTCCTAGAATATTTCATTCTTCTAGGAGAGGGGTGGGTGCTAACTTCCTACAATCTGTTGTCACATTTTGGATGAGAAGCGAGGTTGGAGGTTATCACATTTTAAGTCTAATTTATATGTAATATCATGAGTATTTGCATCTTTTCTTAAAGAATGTTAATTAAAATAGGGAAAAAGTAACTTAATGGTTTTTTCCCCAATCTTCACATTCAGATATAGTTATTTGCTAAGATATGTACCTGAAACAGCACTTTGTAAAGAAGATACTTGGTACTCAGTGGCTTGGTACAGAACTTCTTTGTTGGCTAATGATGATGATGAGAATTCTGCTATCAGCAGCTTACAAGAGTGGCCATCTGTTAGCATTACTAGGACATCTTCTTTTAAAAGGAAATTATCTGAAGGTATGACATTTCCAAAATATGTATAAAAAGCTTACATTTGGATCATAGGATTGATGACATGTCAACATTTCTGATATACCACTTCAAGTAGGATGATTTTAAGCCTCAGTAATACCTGTATCTTTCTACTTCAATGTTCAGTGAGATACATGGCTGAAATATGCTAAAGTATGAATGATGAAATTATCTGTTTCAGGATCTTGGTCTAAAATGAGTCACACAGACAGAACAAATAGGACTTCTGAGACTCATCATCCATCTTGCCTGTCTTCCTTGGGACTGAGAAACAGGAAGAGGCTAAAATCTCATGATAGTTATCACCAAGAATATTCTCTCCCATTGGGTTCTGCAACCCCAAAGAGAAAACATAGGTAAGAAGAATTGTTGGATTAACTCTGATAAACAGGATATGTCATCAAATCTAGTTCATTACATACAGTAGAAGTTGCAGTGTTTTCTTTCTTCGAAATATATCTAAATTTCTGTAGTGACCTGAGATCAGTCTGACTGCAATTTAAACATTATTTGATATTGGGGGTTAATTGAAACAATATCCACAGGTCACAGTCCAAAACATTATTTAATATTTGTATAATTCCATCATGGTTTTCAAATTTATGACAATTACTACAATGCTTCCTGCCTTTGTGCTGAATAGAAAGCCATTTTTGAAAGTTACAAAGCAGGTGTGATATAGGAAATTATTCCATTCAAAAAAGTTCTATTTAGAAACATCTAAATACATTAGGTTTCTTTAATTATTTTAAAAGGAGTGAAGCATATGGACAGAAAAGATATGACATTTAAATGGAGTCTTTGTTGAAGAACATTGTCATGTTCTAAATCAGATTATTGATCCATTTCCTTCAGCGTTGTTTAGGACATCAACAGCTTTCGAGTTTCAGACAGAAATGATCTTTTCTTGAAAAAGAAACTGATAACGCTAGGAGTGAAATTTGTGTCTTACATTAAACTATTATTTAATTGATTCCTAAATTATTATGATTAAATATTGATTGTCAGAATTATTATTGTAAAAATTAACAAGAACCAAGCAAATAATTTCACTTGGAAGACAAGAAACAATTTCCCCCTCCCTCTCATTTTAGTACCCAAGCTCCAATCAAGGAAGAGGATTTGGGAGAGGCTCCCCTTGAAGAAGCCGATATTGATGTTGTTGGCACTGAGCAGGTTAAGAAAGATTCTAACATAGTTTTAAAATATTTTTTTCTTTCACTAATAGAAAGAATACATCAATTAATCCTTTGAAATAATTTGCTTTAGTAATACTTTTGTTTTACGTAAGTTCATTTCTGTGATCCCTGTAATAGAATCTTGCCAGATATTAGCACGTGTAAAGTGTATAAAGGATATATTAGAGATGGCTTTGAATTACCTGGATTTAACAGTTTCCTATTATCTTAATCCCACCCGCTCTGACATTGGAACAATAGAAGGGGGGAAAAATGACCACAGTTGATATGTCCCATCATCCTTCTGTCCTAGCTGAGCATGGCTTGGGTTTGGTGCTTTTCTTGTGGCAGAGCATTTCTTTTTTACAGACTAATATGTTCCCTTGGAAATTTTCATAACAAAAAAGTAAATCTCTGGAGCTGTGTTTTCTCAACAAGGGAATTTTTTTAGTGAGAGTAAAATGGACTGAATCTAGGGAATTTTAGTCAAAAGAAAATGTAGATTAAATATGCCATTTGGACCTCATGTAATCTAGTGAGTGCAGATTAAATAATAATTAAAATTGTTTTATAAAATAGGAGAGGTATATATATTCCAGAATAGTATCTTATCTACAAGGGATGATAGTAACTGTAAGAGGCTATGAAGAAACATAATTTAATAAATTTGTCTTTTAAAATACTATCTTTGTCACTAATTGTCTTATTTTTATATTGTTTAGGATACCTAAGAGGAAGATTGCTGGAAATGCCTCTACTTTTTATGTAAATAAATAAATAAATAAATAAATAAATAAAAAGCCAACCAGAAAGGCAGAATGGGTTTTGAACTATTTTTGCGAGAATTATTCGGATGCCTGATCGGTAGAACTCAACATGGACTGATAAATTTATATAAAATGGAAGCTTCTTCAGCCAGTATTTTCTATACTTTCTGATGTTACCAGCTGACACACAATTTTTGTAAGCACACTCGACTTTCTATCCAAAATGTAGTTCTAGATGGTAGACTGTCAAGAAGCTGAAGCTCAGTATTCTATGGCAAAATGGAAAAGAAGAAACTTTAAATAAGGCGGACAATCTGTTTTCAAGAGAGAAAGCCAGAAGATTGAAAGGAAGAGCAAAATTATAGAAATTAATGTAAATCAGAAAAAATACACAAACTTTGCTTCTTGTGTGCTGCCTTAGGTATCACAACAAAATGTTCACTCATGTTTATCACATTTTTTTTTAAAGGCATTTCATTTCACATTTTTATATTCAGCTGTTTGTAAAATAAACTGAGTGATCTGTTCTGTCTATATTTTTTAAAGCAAGTCATTTTTTTTCTTATAATGGGAAAAATGAAAAAGATAACTGTATCATGGCATTAGGAAGGGCATAGGCATGGATATCACAGTAACTTTTCCCAAACGGTTAAATTGCAATATAGGATGCAACTATCATTTACATGGGTAGCATTAGTGGTAAAACAATCTATGTCTCTTGTATGCATATTTGTTGCTTAATTTATATTCCAGACTATAGCAGTCTTAAAAATATTCGCTATTTTATTACAACCCATTATTCATAAGTCATGTGAAGCTATTGAGCCTACTGAGAAAAGCATCCTAAAAAGCTACTGTATCTTACACCAAGGCAGAGAGCTTGCCCATCCAAAACCCTATGCTCTGCTTGTTTCCTGTCCTAAAAGCTTCAGCATATGTAAATTTCTACCCACAGTATCGCTATTGCTGAAAATTATGGGAGTTGAACTTTGCACATCTGGGAAGCTACTGAGATTGAGAACTACTGGTCTCTGTTGTTGGCAACAGCTTCTCTATAGTTCAGATTATAGTAGATCCTTTCTCAGTTGTGTCCAAACTGGCCAATTAGCAAAACAAATGTTCTACCACTTAGTTCTAACTTTTTTTTTTTTGAAACATAAACGTTCGGTCAAGAATGTTTCAGTTTTCTCCACAATTGTTTTTATTGGGTATAGTTAAGGGTTTTACACTGGGTGAAATAAAGTTGATATTGTATATGATAACAGCAGTGAGATTACTGATAGGTCAATATTGGAAAAATGAAGCTGTGCCCATTATTGAGGAATGGACTTTGAAGATGGCCAGTTTTGCAGAGCTGGCAAAGATTTCAGCGTATCTAAAAGATCACTCACAAGAGACTTATGAATGGGAGTGGAAAAAGTGGATAGATTATGTGCAGAACAAATATCAGACTAGGAAGTATCAGATAGCTTTTAACTGAAAGTGTTATATAAAGATAGAAATATTTGAATTTTGTGAAGATGAAAAATATATTGGGGATGGAGGGGTTCAAGTTTTATAAAAAGGGGATTTTGATTTGGATTATATTCTATGGAAGTCCGGGGGGAGGGGTGGGTTGGAGAGGGTTAGGGGGGTTAGGGAGGGTTGGGGGGGAAATGGGGAGAAAATGTAATTGTAAAACTTTTTCAATTAAAAAAAAATGTTTTGTGTAGTAAGAATGAGAGGAAATGAGTTTGGAATTTACTTTGTTGTTCAAATATTTTTTCCCATTATCTAACATTGCGATGTTCCATTATTTAAAATTGATACTGTACCAACACTCTTGGGATCTACATTCCTGGAGCTACAGAGTTTGTCTGTTTGCACATTTAACAGGAACAACAAAAGAGTCAGTAGCATCAAAATATATCTATCACTTGTTTGACAGTAGATTTACTGCATGGGCTGCTCCATTAAGATAAAAAGATCCATGCCTGAAAAACTGCAAATCTTAATGTTTTACTTTTTTAGTTGATAAGCGTGGGATCCAAGCAATATGTTTTTCCACTTGTAGCCAAAACACTAAAAAGCTGAACATCAAAGGAATCGGTTCAAATTCTAAAACAATGTTTGATATTGATCATGGTCCACATGAAGGAAAAAAAAAAAGGTAATTATAGACAGAGATACTGCTGCCAAAAAACACATCATGGTACTTTAAGAGTCATTCTGCAGGAAAAGGCAGGCTATAAATCTATTATTAAAAATCTTTCCTGGTTTTTCCCTCAGCCTTGTAATGCCATCTGGCAGCACCCGTTAAGTTCTACATAGTTGTATCCAGTAATTTGGAATCATCACAAGAAAACTTAACAATTCAAAAGGAATACTATCACACCAAAACCTGCTCTGAAAGAAAAACCTCATACATAGAAAAAAAAAGTTTCAGCCATCCTAATGTTGTGTATAGAGACAATCAGTCTTTATTAAATTGCACTACTTTGCCATTAACTTCAACTATAAAAAGGTGGTTTGTAGTTTCACAGCTGAACTATCTGTGCCACATAGCTTTATCAGAATCATTTTTTGAATTTGTGAAAATTGATATTTTAGCTTTGAGGAATATGGAATTATTGGGAGCTATAATCCCCAATTCTGGAAGGCAAACTGAAGTCACTCTATGCTGTAGATCACAAAGTATGAAAAATGTGTACATCTAAGATTATATGAAAACGATTCTAGTATTCAAATTGGAAGTCACTTTCAATACCTTCTGTGATGATCTGGTACATAAAAAAATAAAAAATTTTTGCTGAGTTACATATATGAAAAAAACTTTATTTGAAAATACGAACATATTTTAAATATTTAACAAATCTGCACAGCAAACAAGATAGCTTTTTGTTTATTGGGAAAATCTAACAGCAAGAATTTGCTTTACCATATTTCATTTCTTGTGTGAACGTAAGGATAATTAAGGCACTACAAACGTTATGCTTTTTTAAAAACCAGTATAGCAATATCTATCTTCCCTATAAGCAGTCTCACCTCATATAGGCAAATAAAGCATCAGGCTGTTCTGCTACTTTGACACTGTTGGTAACAATATTAATGGAATGTGTCATTAGCCAACCACTGAAGAAACCCACTAAATGCCCATACAAGGTTAGTGCACATCACAGATCAAGTAACACAATTGATTCCCTTGACATGGAATATAATATCCACAACTGTTTAAGTGAGCAAAAAAAGCCAGTTTTTAAATTGGAGTCAGTAGACCAAAATGAATGCTAAAGGGTAGAAAATTATAGCCTGTTTTCAGGCAGGATATAATTTGCTACATGTACCAGTATGTATCTAGTTTATCCAATGATGCTTTACTTGTGTTCTGAACTGCGATTTCCATTCACAATCATGACACTTTTTTGTCTGAATCTTGACAAAGTTAGTTTTAGCTTGAAGACTGCAAGAGCAAGGACTTCCATTATTAGAGTAATCAAGAAAAGGTTTAGTATTTTGTATAAAAACAAACCAGTACTTTTACTTTATACAAGATAAAGAATTCCTTAAAGAAAGAGTATCTATAAATAATTTATTTTTTCCTAGGCAACAATCCATTGAATAAATACATAAAAGTGTCATTCCATACAAATGTAATCATTTAGATATTTTGAAAGTTAATTTTGCAACACAAACTCAATTTTACTCTTTTGGGGAGGGGCAGAATTCTACACAGATTTAGCAGACCTGCTGCAGACAGTCTTTATACTTCTACAAATATAGTTTATTCAAAATCGTCTTCATAGTCATAATCATCCAAGTCAACATCTGCCAAATGGGAAGGCATATCAAAAAAAGGTCTTTTCTCCATTTGATATTTTAGTATGTTGGTCTTTTGAAGGTCACCAGGAATCAGCTCAGCTTCGTAACTAAAAAGAAAAAAAAATGGAACAAATTCAAACTACAGACAGTTCTCTTAAATAGGCACAATTGGGACCAAAATTTCCATCATTGTCACAAGTCATTGTGATTGTAAGTAGAATGGAACCTTATTTTACAATAATTTTATAGCAGTCATTAAATGTATCACTTTACTTGTTTAGCAAATCAGATGGCTGTTAAGTGAATCCAGTCTCCTCAATGGGCTGGGTTTTTTTTGCCACAAATTGGCAAAAGAAGTCCCAAATTGCAATCATGTGACCATAGGATACTGCAACTATGCATAAATGCTAGGTAATTACTAAGTACCCAAACTGGTAACTGGGGGGAGGATGTATACGACAGTCCTAAGTGCGAGTATAAGTCATAAGTCATTTTTTCCAAGGCTGTCATAACTTTAAACCACTGTTAAATAAATGGTTGTCAAGGATTTCCTGTATACATATTTGTAAAAATAATTTGTGTATTTATTACATCATATTCCATAAGAAACAACCAAATCTTGCTGTGCACTATTACCTAAAGGAATTTTAAAGACAATATGCATTAGGGTTGGATAGTGCTTTGGCTTCAAATGGAGAAATGTATGTTGGAGTGTGCAGTGTGCACGTTTAATATTTTTTGACAGCTGCTTAAACCAAATGATTTTTCCCAGGGTTGAACTGCAGTTATGGAGGGCAGCTGTGAGAGCCCATCAAAAGACATAGCTGCTTTAAAGGATTGCCAACAGGTGTTGCATGAGTGCCCTTGCATGCTTTGAAGCACCTTTCCCCCTTTAAATAGCAAATACTGCACACCCTAATATGCATGTTTATGCTACAGCGGGGCAAGTAAATATAGATAGGAATGTACTTTACTTTGGAAGTGTATGTCCACTTATTCAGAAATAGGCAGCACTATTCGGTGGATTTCTGCCCCCTCTCAGTTAAATTCACGTATGGGAAGCACTTATAATTTCTAGAATTACTCTAGATGAAAGTGAGTGTGTGACATCAGGTAACATATCCCTCTTTCTTATTATATGTGTCCACTTTGTGCACTGCCTGGATGCAACTGGTTACCATCTGTTGGATTAAAAGTAATAAATTAAGTCTGCTGACAGAATTGCTTCTGTTGGTGAAAGAGGAGAAGGAGATGAAATACCCCTTCTCCTATGTATCTTGAGAATTGTTCCTGGAGCCTCTAACACAGAGAGGGCAGGGGGTTGAGAGCCTTTGCTCTAGCCAGTTCCCACAATACCGGATTTCTCTAACAATCGTCAGGATGGGTTTTCAAATTATTTAATAATGTTTTTTAACGACTCAAGCAACAAATCACTAAAATCCTCAATAACACAGACTTCTACCTTGAAAGGCTTGAAGTTAGTAACTGTTAAAAAAAAATCAAATTAAAATATATGACCTGTCAAAATAGTTAAGGCTTTTAAAGAACTTTCAGACACACAGATTTTTCTCATAAATTAAGGCTGTAGCCCTTCCTGGAGAAAAAAATTCATAACAATAGATTAGCTACTAAGCAATTTTTCTACATGTATGTATATCCAACTCTCAAGAAGTCAGTGTCATTAAAAAAACACTGAGTGATATTAGAGTGTATTTGCACCATCCTATTACCTAGAATGTATCCTAGAGAAGTTGAAGGCATTTTCAGCGATTTTTTTGTTTGTTCAAGGAAGAGAACACAGTATCCTTAAATATGTATTTAAATATTTTTTGTTGTAATAAAACCAGTGTCTTTTCTCACAAAAAGGGGCATGCATAAGCGCACCATCCCTGTCCTACTGTCCCCATTTATTCGTCCCCATTTCCTGTATTAATATCCATGTTTATACTTATTCCTGCTATCCTGTTATGTTTGACAAACTAAATAAATAAATAAATAAATAAAATACAGCACCAATGTTAAGTTCCTATGATGGAATAGCAATGATGCTTTAAATAAAAAGGCCAATTTGGCATTCCTTTATAGAAAGGATGCTGCTACTTATGTCCCCATTTCAGCCTTAGCAAAATTAGCTAATTGCTTGTGCGAACAGAATCCCAAAAGGAGGAGGACAGCTGGTCCTGATGATTCTCCCCAGACAGATTAATCCCGATGAGACATGGCTCAAAGAGGTTCTTGAGTTAAGAAGAAATAAGTGAATATAGTAATAGCTATTTAAGTGAGGGCACAAGCAAGCCAACTCCAGCAAAATCCGTCTCCTTTCACGTCTACCTTTAATTAACTCTATAGTAGAAATAATTGACAATATTATTTTATAAAAATATAATTAGCATTTTGTTTGGCAGCAAGGCATATTGGCAGAAAACACCAGAACCCATAAATGATGACTAACAATGACTCAGAAAAATATTGTGCTACTGCATTCAAGATACCACTTCTGTCAGGTTCCAATTAATATAGCCATTGCAAACAGAACTCTGAGGCAGTCCGTTTCCTCAAAGAACAGGTTTATTTAGATACATCATCCTGGCACAAACTGGTGGAAAACCAGTACTGAAGGTTCCCGCGCTTTCCACCTCACTTTAAGTAAAAGTTTCTCATTTTCCCAAACAATATATCACATTGTCCAATTGGGATAAGGGCTGGCTGCTGGTGACTTCTCTCCTCCTCCTCTGGCCAGCCAGCCATTGGAATGTATCTGACTCATCAGATAGCTATGTTGTTTTGGCTGACGACTCCATCCATCTCTACTCTCCCCCTTCAGCTCCAAACTCTGTCAGCCTGAAATCCATGTGAGAATAACCCACAATAGAAGCAAAACCCCCACCGGAAATGGACCGGCCACAGCCAGGTCAGATTCAGGCTTAACAACTTCCTTAGTTCCAAAGGTATTGAATGATTTAATTTTTATTTATTTAGTTTAGAGGTTAGGGTTAGGGTTAGGATTGATGATATTACCTAGTTTGGAAATGAAACGTTTGCAAGAAAGCAATAAAACTCAGATAACACAAAGGACCCCACAGTTCAACCCTGAGCTACAAATATTTTAAGAATAATAGTGTAAACACTACTTACCAATCATTCCACTGGTCGCTGGCTGCTTCTTCAGCAACTAGGACATCATACTCCTCAGCAGCGTATTTTTCCCAATCAGACATGTCTTGATTTTCATTTTCAGTGCCCTAAAATATTATCATAAGGCATTTAATACTAAATTGATAAAACACTGAGATTGACTTTGTAGACAAAATCCTTTTCAGCACCAATCGTCCTTACCCTCAGTACAGAAAACTGATCCTTCTGCTCATGGTCTAAATATTTCTCAATATTGAAGAAAGTGTCAAAGAAAACGTTTGCCATCCTACATCTCTTTAAATCATGAAGAGTTATTTTTCCTGGAAAGAGAAAAAAAATTGAAATGTTTTAGATTGTGGTGCATAACCCATGTAAAATTTAAAATTTAAATGCTTGTTTTTATTAATAATTGAGCAGGTACAATTAGTGACAGATTAGGATTGCCTAAAATTGTAAGTCCCTCAGTTAGGATAACTGTAAGGGGTTTGGCTTAAGAATTTCATCTGCTGTTAATAAAAACAACAATTTTACAACATTTTACAAAGACTGCCCATATTCATTCTCAATATAAAAGTGAAAGTTCTAACATTGCAAATTTTTGGCTAATTTTGATTTATGCACAACTCAATTTTCAGACTGAATGAAAGTTAAAACAGAAAGTTAGACAAACAGATGGCTTTTTTATCTGCCAAATGCAATAAACAAAACTTACTTTTACAAGAACATTTAAAGCCAAACACTGAATGGCTGTATTAACCTGGTTAACAAAGATACTACAAATAGAGATGGAAAAGATCCATCACCTTCATTCTCTGGCTTCACAAGATCAAACATCTGGCAAAGGCAGTCTTCAAATGGCAGGGGTTCAATCGCCATATTATCCAGTTTTTGACACTGTTCTTCATAAAAATATTGTAGTTCATACATGGACAATACGCCATCACCATCAAGATCCATACACCGAAACCAATATTCAATGCTGAAATGAATCATTAAACAATTTAGCAATCTATTTATATGTTCATTTCTGTTATGTTTTGAGAAGCAACACAAAATCCCATTTATGAATAATTAAGAATTCAAGACATCTATCTCTAGGCTTTTAGACCAGCAACACCAAAATATAATCCTTAGAAGCGTCTTATATGGGTTCATTTTTCCTGGACTCCCTTTCGTTCCACATGATTTGGTTATTTTGGGCACTATGCTCTACCTCTGTGCTTATATATGAACTTTTTCTCAGAATATACAGGAAGCATTTCTCCTACCTCACCCACCTAGATGCCTGCAAAATGAAACAAAACTCCAAAGAATGCTTGATTCCACAGATCTTATATGCTCCTTCTTGTCCCTCGTCACCCTTCAATGGCTCGGTAATTAGTATTTTTGTGCATGTGTATGTCTTAAAGTCAAGGCTGATTCCTGACTAGTCCTTCCAGTTTTCTTGACATGGTTTGTTGGAAGTGGTTTGCCACTGCCTATTTCCTAGGACTGAGAAAGAGCAACTGGCTCAAAGTCACCCAGCTGGCAGAACTAGAACTCATGGTCTCCCGGTTTCTAGCCTGATGATACAATGGCAATTTGGACCAGGACTGTCATCACTAAGTAATGCAGTCATAAAGCGGGATGTTACATCACTGCATTGCTTAGCATTGCCAATCCTGGCAGTTCTGATTGCTGTTGTAACTCCAAAATGTGCATGTCATTAAGTGAAAATTAAGTTCCTGGTAAGAAATGGGTACTATGGGGGAGGCACAATGCAGACCAGGTATAGGGAGGCCAGGGAGGGATGGTATGGTGCTGTGAGCACAGGCTGGATGGACTTACTGGAACGATTTATGAACTTCCCTGCTGGCTTCGCCATTGATTTTGCTTGTAGGAGACCAACAGAGAAGATCGCAAATGATGATCATTTGATTGTGGGGTGTTACAATCCATTATAAATACAAGCCAGATACCAAATTGTGATCATACAACTGTGGGGGTGATATGATGGCTGGAACTTCAAGGACAAGTTGTAAGTACCACTTGTTCAGTACTGTTGCGTGTTGCACATAGCGTTGAATGATGAGTGAACAAGTATTCAGTAGAAGACTACTTGTACCAAACTGGCTTTCTATAAAGTATATATATCTATACAATGAATATATTGTCACATAATGTAATAATAATAATAACAACAACAACAATAACAACAACAACTTTGTCATTGTACATGTATACACAGTATACCCGTACAACAAAATTCACTTAACACCCAAAGACCAGGTCCAACACATATAACAATCCCTAAACACACCTCTACCCACCACAAATTCCCCACCGCTAAACCACCCAAACATCAACACAACAGACCAAGTAATGCTGTCCAACAGCTTACTGATGATGGCCCTTTAGTTCATTGTTGAGTGCAATTATAGCTCTGGGATAAAAAACATTCAGAAAACATGTGGTCTGAGATTTAATTGTTCTGTATCTTCTGCCAGAAGGCAACAGTCCAAAAATAATTGTAAGCAGGATGGGAAGAGTCTCTGAGAATGTAATATCTTGGTGACTTAATTTTGACAGCATCATAACATCATAATCTTATGAACAACATTTTTTTTCTTACCTAGTGGCAGTCCTTTTGTCTTCTTCTGATATCAAAAACCACACAAAATCTGCATAACTGATTTTTCCTTCTCTCTGTGCTTTCTTGCCCCTTTGAAATTAAGATTTTTTTAAAAAAGGAGGGGAGAGAAAGACAATACGCAGTTATATATACAGCATCTTAATTTTAGAGTTTCAGATATTTGACTACAAGCTGCCTTGACAGTTCTGTGGACAGAAAGACAGTATAAAATGGGCATAAATATATAATATTGTTTGAAGTAAGGTTTTTATAAAACACAATTGTATTCAATTGGTTTTACATGTTCCTCTGATTTTTTACTAGGAAAATATTTTTATTAAACTGTTTTAGTTCTTATCACTGTAAAGTATGGAGAAACTGACATGAGAAATTGTCTACTGTCAACAATGCCACTATATTACAGAGCTGAAAAGCCAAAACTTGGACTGAGATTTCAATGCTAATATCAGATTGCAAGCAGGAGCTTCCATTGCTCAATTACAGCATATACATAACTCTGCATAATTGGTGGCGAGGGGTAATTTAATCAGAGCACGTAGTAAACAACATTTCACTTTCATATAGTTTACACATAAGCAATGTTAAAAACTTAATTCAAAGTATCTATTTTACACTAGCATAACCAGTGGTTTTTGTGGTGGACTTTATAAAAATTTGTTAGCTAATTTGAGAGCCAGATTTATTTATTTATATTTATTTACATTGTTTACACTAAAAGGGCCTTCTATTATAGTACACTTTGACACATAATGTACATGATAGGAAATATATACTGTATGATTTTTAAAAAAGATACCTTGTTACAGCTCCAGAGAAAATCCTCTCTATCATCCGATTAGATATAGCTGTGAAAAAAGGGAAAATAGTAACATTCAATTTGGTTATGTCTGAAGTTATTCATTTATACTTTTTAAATTGTGTTAATCCCCCCCATTTTTAAACAGCATCAGCAATTAGAAAAAAATATTATATTTCTCTTATTCAATAAAGATAGCGATAAAGATGTACTTTTTCCCTTGCCCATTAACAAATCTGAATTTTAAAACATATCTTGCTTTTCTGCTACAGTACATGAAACTAACTTCATGCACTTACTTCCTGCTTCTACTGAATTTTTAATCAGGAATATTGCCTTACTCTCGGTGTTAAGCACAGAAAAGATCATGACAAAGCTTGTTGCAATGCTCATCCGCCCAAATGAGCCCTTTTTCAATACCCCTCTCTTCAAATCCTCAAATACCAATGGTATGCTGCCTTTATCCCCATTGGGGGAACAAAAACAACTGTTGCATATACTGTATACATATAACATGTAGATGTCACATGCATATATATAGCATGTTGGCTGGTCTTTCCCCATTTGAAGGATTTTTGGCTAGGATTTGAAGGATTTTGTGTACAATCCAAATGGCAAATTCTATTAATATTTGCAAATTGCAAACACTAACATAGGCAGAGTTTTCAACAGAAGAATGAAAACCCTACTCTGTAAAGAAACTGCCCCTTTCCCCAGTCACTGGTACACTGGCCATTCCTGCTAAAGAACACATTTCAGCATCTAGCTAACTAGTGTTAGCTAGTCTGGAGGTTTAACAGTACAGACATCATAATAACAAAAAACAGAAAAAGCCTCTTTGTTTATAGCTCCTCAATGGTTTTCAGGATGCCCCATCAGTCAAGTATTTAAACTAACCAAGATTTCAGCATTGGTATTAGCCAAATGGCTACCATACCACTAACAACCTTTTGATATACTGAAGATGGCATTTAATTTCTTTGTACGAGGTGCAATGACAATAAAGTAAACTAAACTAATAAGCAGAATTTGAAAGGACAAAGCTTAATCTTTGAAGCTTCTTAAGAAGAAAGATACAAGCATTCATCCAGTTATGGTCGCCACGATGTAAAAAAATATATGTTGAGACTCTAGAAAGAGTGCAGAGAAGATCAACAAAGATGATTAGGGGACTGGAGGCTAAAACATAAAAAGAACAGTTGCTGGAACTGGGTATGTCTAATAGTCTGATGAAAAGAAGGACTAGAGGTGACATGATAGCATTGTTCCAATATCTCAGGAGTTGCCACAAAGAAGAGGGAGTCAAGCTATTCTCCAAAGCACTTAAGGGCAGGACAAGAAGCAATGGGTGGAAACCAGTGGTGGGATTCTGCCGGTTCTAGGCGGTTCGGCCGAACCGTTTGTTAAATTGCTGGTTCGCCCCGCCCCTTGCCCCGCCCCTCCGCACCACTGGGCGAGGGGTGGGCAAGCCAGCAATTTAACAAACGGTTTGGTGCTTTTTTATAATTTTATTGGCCTCGCAGCTGCCGCGGGGCTTCAAAGGGCCGCCCTACAGCTGATCAGTGTTAAAAGAAAACAAATGAGTAGACCGACGCCTGCAAAAATAAATGGGTAGACTCAGTGGTGGAATTCTACTTTGGTAGAACCAGTTGTTAAGTAGTTAAGCCAGTGGTTGCCAAAGTGGGCGGTACTGCCCCCTGGGCGGCGGTGGGATGCCTTCGGGGGGCGGTAAGCAGCAAGGGGGGCAGCAGAGGGATGCTAGAGGCAAAGGGGGGCGACAGGGGGGCTAAGTGGCAAGGAGGGTGGTCCCCCCTTTGACCTGTGCCTCGCAGCACTTACCTCCTTGCAAGCAAACAGCAAGAAAAAAACAGCCTCTTTCAACTTCAGCATAGGTTAATTAGCATGATTAGATGGCCTCCGACTCTCAGCTGATTCGCTCTCAGCTGTTTTGCAGGCTCGTTTGCAAACTCTTGTTTTGCAAGCTCTTTGCTTGCTGCAAAGAGTGCTGGAGCAGATTTTTTTTTTCCCTAGCTAAAAGGAAACTGAAAGTAAAGGAGGCTCTGCTGCAACGTGACAAAATGAGGCAGGGAGAGAGATTTCTTTTTCTTTTTCCTCACCAAAAAAGGTAGGTGCAAACAATGGGAAATTTAGGGCAAAAGAGGAGAGTTCAAGATTTTAAAACACAAATGAAAAAAAGCTCTATTTAACCAGGGAATTGTAATAATTGAGATACTATTAATTGTATATTGTGTTGAAAGCAGAAATGGTTAAGTTGTGGTTTGGAGGAATATATGGGGGAAATTATTTGGTTTATTATTATTGGTAAATATAATTAATTGATTTGTAAGAAATTGGATTGCATGGAAATAATTGGAATATTCATGTTCATATTGATTAATATACAAAAAAGATAGTTCAATTCAATTTCAATTTATTCAATTTATATTCCGCCCTTCTCCTAGTGGACTCAGGGCGGTGCACAGCCAGAACTAAAACTCATATCAATACAAAATTTAAAATTATTAAAAGAATTATATAACTGTGGCCCAAAAATTTAAAACATTGACTATAACAACTAGTTATAGTTATATAACTAATTGATTATATTATATTAAACATTATATTATATTATATAATATATAATATATTATATTATATTATATTAAAATGTTGAATTTGTATTAAACAACTGTATTACATAATTACATAATTAACCAATGTGAGGATGGATATAAAAATAGATGACAATGGGAAGGGGTATAATATAGATTAGAAGGGAAAAATTGAATTTGATTAAGATTAGAGATGAGGATGAAGGGTAATATTGGTTTTTTTAAAAAAATAGATGAGGAATAAATATGGCAAAAAGGAAAAATAGAAATTGTAAATTTAATTGAAATGACTAAACACTGTTTAAATTTGTGAACCGGCCAAATACTCTGTTCAAAGAAAATACATTGTATGTTTGTATGTGTGTTTCTAACTATTGTTATTTATTCATATTTGTTCTTTTTTATTCTTTAAAGTTTAACAATTCATTCTTTATCTTAATATCTTTATATTTGTTTGGGGTTGGCTTTCTTCCCATTCATCTTTTTTATTGTATAGCAATCTTTCTCCTTAAACCTACCACCTCTCTCTTTTCTTTCCTTCTTACTTTCTCTTCCCCCCCTTCTCCTCCTCCCTACTTCCTCTTCCTTTCTCCTTCTCCTCCTCTTTTCTTCCCTCTCTTACCCTCACTCCTACTCTAATTTCCCTTCCCTTCCTTCATCCCTCTCTATTGCTGTATCCTTTTATGCATATGGACTACTCAGAGGGCTGAAAAAGTTATTTTTGACTGGTCCTCACACTTTTGACCAGTCCTCAATACGACTGTCCTCACATTTTACGTTTTTGCCCTATCTTGTCACCATGGTGAAGAGAAGCAGTTGTGAAATGAGTGACACGGTTGTTAAGAATGCTACAATGGGCATAAATGATGACCAGTCATAAGTGCGAAGACCGGTCAAAAGTGCGAGGACCTGTCAGAAATCACTTTTTTCAGCCCTCTAGGTAGTCCTTTTGTGCACATGGACTACTCAGAGGGCTGAAAAAGTTATTTTTGACCAGTCCTCGAACTTATGACTGTCCTCACATTTTACGTTTTTGCCCTATCTTGTCACCATAATGAAGAGAAGCAGTTGTGAAATGAGTGACACGGTTGTTAAGAATGCTGCAACAGGCATAAATGTGAGGATGGTCATAAGTGCAAGGACATATCAAAAGTGTGAGGACCAGTCAGAAATGACTTTTTTCAGTCCTCTGAGTAGTCCCTATGCACATAGCCACGCCCACCCGGTCACATGACCAGCTAGCCACACCCCCAACTAAGCCACGCCCACAGAACTGGTTGTTAAAAAAACTGAATCCCACCACTGGTGGAAACTAATCAAGGAGAGAAGCAATTTAGGACTAAGAAGAAATTTCCTGAGAGTTAGAACAATTAATCAGTGGAACAACTTGCCTCCAGAAGTTGTGACTGCTCCAACACTGGAAGTTTTTAAAAATAGATTGGATAACCATTTGTCTGAAGTGGTGTAGGGCAGTGGTCCCCAACCCCCGGTCCGCGGACCGGTGCCGGGCCGTGGAGTACCTGGCACCGGGCCGCACAGCGGCCGGGGGACATGAACGCTGCAGCGCACGGCCCAGGAGCCTTTGCGCTGCAGCGTTCATGTCCCCCGGCCGCTTTTGCGCACTGGGCCGTGCGCAAAAGCTCCTGGGCTGTGGCCCCACCCCTGCGCGCGCTCAGCGGGCCGCGGCGTTAAAAAGGTTGGGGACCACTGGTGTAGGGTATCCTGTCTAAGCAGAGGGTTGGACTAGAAGACCTCCAAAGTCCCTTCCAACTCTGTTATTCTATTCTATTCTAATTTAATTCATTTTTAAGCATTGTTGCTCTTAAAGAGACACATAATAAACTACTGGTTTGCTCTATCAGTATTGGTGGGAGTGGTCTTGGTGGCTCCTAAAGTCCATCTATTTGTTGTGAAATTAAGGAGTTTTCATAACAAATAGGTCTTAGCTCCCTTAGGAAATAATGTGCAACTGTACTAAATAAATGTTAGATTTTAATTTCTACTTCTTAGAATACTGCCATCTTCCTGAAAAGTAGAATAAAAGTAGAAAACTACCAAAACTCAGAGTCATTCTCAACACTAAGAACACCAGAAATATAAATGTGTTCTGACATCTCAGCTATTTTCTTTATTATAATTTGTAGAAGTTTTTAATCATTTTTAATATTTAAATTTGTTTTATAGTTTTAGAATTGTAAGCTAGCAAGGGTCATTTGGTTGAGTTGGGAGGCTACAGAAATTGAATAAATAAAATATGCACATCATCCATGAACATTCATATAATTTTATTTTGAATTAAGTTGATATCATAACATACCATGGTCGTTATGTCGAGCTAAATCCTTTTGGTCGATGTAAAGATCGTGGTCTGTATCTAGCTCCCAAAATTTACAATAAATTACATAAAAATGTTCGTAAGAGAAGTATTCTGTCAGCTGGTTAATATCTACTTCCTCTTCTAACAATGCTACATTCTATTGAGAGAGAGAGAAACATTGAGAAAATTAAGGCATTAAACTCATTGATTGGGATAGGTTATAGCAGGTTGAAGTTTCCAATATCTTAACCTCATTGTGAATTTACTCCAGTCCCAATAATTTAATACCAGGCAATTTATAATAACTAGTTTACATAGTTACATCAACAACTGATACATACTCAAAATAATATAGTCACTCAACATATGACTGAGGATGGTACAGACAAGTAAAAATGACTAATAACAAGAAGCAAAAGAATCAAATATAATAATGCACGCTGTGGTCAGGGCAACTCAAACAACAAAAACCATAAATCAAGATGGACTCATAAAACCTCAAGACAGGTCTTCAAAGTCTTTCAGGAGGTAGGTAGCATCAGAGCCATCATGGGGAACACTGTTCCATGGAGCAGGTGACAAATAGTGAGAAATAAGCCACATCTCTTGGATCCCAACAGATGGCATTGCTTAAGGGACCCAAAGCATGTGAAACCTATCAGATGGACAGAGGAAACTAGAGACAGGCAATCCAACAAATAACCAGGCACTGTCCTATGAAGGGTCTTATAACTGATGACCAGCTATCTTAATTAGCTTGGAAGCTTACTGGCAACTTGTGCAGTGTTACATTGTCATACAGAGCTTGCCTATAACAACCCATGATGTACTCTCACCACCTACAGTTTCAGAGTGGTCTTCAAAGATAGCTTTATATAGTGTACACTGCAGTAATTCAGAATCATGAGTGACCATGAGGGGCCTTCTGATCTAGTAATGGGACAGTTGGCAATGCAAGATGGATTTGTACAAAGGTCCTCCAAACCAAACAGCACCTGCTCTTTAAACATAAGCTGTCAGTCTAGGAGGACCCGAAATATTGTGCACTGGGTTTGCGTGGGCAGTGTGACACTATCCAGAAATAAGGATGGACAATTACTGCTATTTATTATTTTGGTTTTACTGGTTTAAAGCCTATGTTTGCTGCCCAGAGTTGCAATTGTTAGATGGGTAGCTATATAAATCAATAGAATGAATGAATAAATGCATCCCTAGAACCAGACAGCTCCCAAATCCACAGCCATTAATTTTGCTAAAATTGATCTGGATTTTTTTCTGTGCAGATTCCACAACCTCCCAGAGACAAAACTTCAGTGGCATCATTTGGCTGTCCAAGAGTTGGGATATATACTTATAGGTAACTTCACCCAGTGTCTTCATATAGATGTTTAGACAGAAGTAGAGAGAAATCAGACCCTAAGGTCCTTTACAAAATGAAATCAAGGGCTATCTTACTCCATCAATGGGCCATGGAGGAAAAGAACCATGCAATAATGAGGCCCCTACTTCAAATTCCCTGAGCTACTCCAGAAAGATAATCAATAGCATTAAAAGTCATGGATCAATCAAAAAAGAGTAGGATGGCTGCATCACCACCATTTCTGTCCTAAGACATCCACAAGTACAATCAATGCCTTCTTGGTTCCGTGTCAAGACTTGGAATTGATTGTAAACCATCCTGCTAATCCTGACTGGAAAGGATCCAACTACTTTTATTTCCTTCAAAACCATGTAAAGCTGCAGCGTGACCACTTTCTCAACAATATTTCCCAGACAGGAAATGCTGGACCTGGTCAGAAATTGTATGACATTGTTGGGATCAGTAATGTTTTCCTGAGGAAAGTGCAGACCACCTCCCCCTTAAATGAAGGCAGAATCACGCTTTTGCTAAAGAATGAATTGATCTCTGCTTGTACCAGGGATGAAATCCAGCAGGTTCTGGAGAACCAGTAGCGGAAATTTTGACTAGTTCGGAGAACTGGCAAATACCACCTCTGGCTGGTCCCAGAGTGGAGTGGGAATGGAGATTTTGCAATATCCTTCCCCCAGGAGTGGGGAGGGAATGGAGATTTTGCAGTATCCTTCCTCTGCCATGCCCACCAAGCCACACCACGCCCACCAAGCCACGTACACAGAATCAGTAGTAAAAAAAATTGAATTTCACCACTGGCTTGTACCCAGTCACACATCACTTCCTAGGATGCCTTAACCAACTAGCATCAAAACTTGAGATAAGTTTTATACTGATTAAAATCTGTGGAGAAACTTTTATGTTACTATTACTGAATTTGCAAAAGTACGGCAGAAGCTAATATTGGTTTCCATTGAGCCAAGTTAAAATCAAGTAAAGCCATCAGAAATGTAAAATTTCCTAAGTTCATTTCTAAATAGAAATAAACTATAAAGTTTTTTTTAATGATCCACCTGAACAGTTAATCAGTAAAATTTATTTTATTACAAAACTGCATGCCATACCTGTAAAAAGCTGCTTTTTCTGAGTTCATTACAAGTGATTCTTCCTGACCATGACCTGTTTACTGTATAAAATATCCTTTGTATTACCTACAAGAAAATAAAGGGTGTGATTGTTATATCAATCATATACATTATTACCCAAGTGCTTAAATATTACAGTAATTTGCCAGCTTATTCATACATATATTGGGAACATATATTTAGAATTTACCAATTAGGAGGATTAAATCAATTCAGAGTATTAATATTTGTATCTTTTTCCAGGTTATATCCTTTCCATCTGGCATTAAATAAAACATAACTATTCAATCCTCTGTACATTATTCCAAACTATTTACAGAAAATAGTAGCATCTATCAAACTATGGCCATACTTGAAAATGGAAGACTAAACTGGCTGATGAACTTTTAAGGGAACAAGGCTTGTTTAGTCTAATGAAGAGAAATATTAGGCTAAACAAGCCTTGTTCCCAAAAAAGGGGGGCATGATGCCTGTCTAATGGTAACTGAGGGGCTAATACAGGGAGGAGACAGTTGACTTATTCTCCAAAGCACCTGAGGGCAGGACAAGAAGCAATGGGTGCAAGCTTGTTAAAAAAAAAGATCCAATCTGGAACTAAGGACAAATTTCCTGACTATAAGAATAACAAATTAATGGAATAGCTTGCCTCCTGGATCAATAGATCAATAGCTATCGCCACAGATGAGCCACATGAAAAATATTTTCTTTACAGAAGACACTTACCGTTGTAATGTACCGTGAATGAAATTCTGATGCTTCTTTTAAGAAGACTAGACTAGGATGACTATTGACCACATCCTAAGTATGAAAGATGAAAGAGGCATCAGTTCAGAATTTTATGAACTACTATTTAATGAAACAATTTAATTCTGCCAAATCATAGCACCATATAAGGGGTACATTTATAACATCATAAGCAAAATATTCAAATTGTTTCAAGATAATATAACAAGTTTCATTTTTAAATAAAAAAATTAAAATGCATGGAAAATCCAGTTCCTTTAGAAAAAGAATTCAGAATTAAGAGACAAGAAATGAACCAGGAACATATTAGGATTGGAAGATCTAACGGAAAGAGAAGAGGAAGGCAACTCTACAATTTAGCTTAGGAATCAAAAGGCACTGAGAAGACTCAGACAGCAGTTTAGAGCAGGGGTTCCCCTGCCGCCCAGTGCCAGGCCATAGCCCATTTGGAACTGGGCAGTGGAAGTGGTGGGCGTAAGCATGCATGTGTGAAGCTGCATTTGTGAAAGCAGGGCATATGCACAAAACTCCCCTCCCCACCTCCTCCACCAGTCTGCTGAGTCTGCTGAGCTGGAAAGAGATTGCTGGTTTAGAGATTGCTGGTTTAGAGAACAGAATTCTCTTGTTTTCATATTTCTCTAGTAATCTAATGAGTTTCTATCTACCAGTACCATGTCAAGGGCTCAGTAGACTAAATTTAGCCATTTCTGACTTCTTACATAATAATGAAACATCACTGAGTCAACTAATAGTTCTGGGAAGATGGATTGGGTGTGCATTTGTGAGGTAATAATGAAAAAAAAAAAAAAAGGAATTTACTTGTAAAAATGGAATGAAGTCTTCTTGTACCAGATAATTATATCCAGGACTCTTTAGAAGGTGAACAAACTTGGCAGCAGCATCATGACAGGTCTGTAATATTCTGCAAAGCATAATTTGTCTAATTTATGCAGATATAGAAAATTTATATATCTTATTTTTCAATTTTAAAATATATTCACAAGTATGAATAACATTTGTGTTGGGCCACATGGAACACCAATCCCTTTGAAATAAATAAGGTATATGGCACTTTTGAATGAACACTATGAAAAGCTTGGAAGAAGAAAGGCGACTGGATAGATATCTGTTTTCAAATTGGCCTTACAAAGTTATTGCAGACTAATGGCTTCCCTTTTGCAGCTTCTATTTTCATATATAATGTTCAACTATGCATAACGTAGGATTCAGCGCTGAGATGAAAAAATGTATTCCCACTATGGCAAAGGTTATTTGCCTTATTCATCACCTGAATTTATATACAATTATCTGACCGTGCTATATTAAATTGTCAGCGTTCATTATATATAAAATGGGCAGTCTTGATCCTGTACCACTAGGAACACAGGCATGGGTTCTTTGAAAGTAAATTAACCAAGTCCATTGAAGCGAGGAAACAAAAAACCTAAAAGGGTAAGCCAAATTCTCTTCTCATCACAAATTTCAAAGATAATTCACCTTTCATGTCTATTCATTCTCTCTTAAAATTGCTCTTCATTCATTCCTCTTCAAAATTAAGCAAATTTAAAGAAGAACAAATGTTCAGCCTAGGGGCCAGTAGAATCCTCAATCTCAAATTCTTTCAACTGTCCTGTATGTCATCATAGAATTTAGGAACATGGCACACTTAAAGTTAAGTAAATTAAATTCAGCAATATCTCTCCCTCCCCAACTTCTATCATCTATCATTCATTTTGCCTTTTAAAAATATCTTTCAAAACAATTTAAATAATGAATTCCAATAGAACTTAGATCCAAAATGTGTCTTCTTAGGAAGCGGGCGGATGGAAATGTTAAAAGCTATTCCTCAACTGTCTTTTTCATTAAAATAATAACTAGATTTTCCTTAAAAAAATCTTCAAGTAATATTTTAAAACAAGTTAAGTAACCTTACAGGAAATGCATACTTACTTTCGCCACATAGCAACAAACTTATGAACTGATACAAATCCTGTGCGCTCTCCTCCAGCACAATAAAATAATGGACCTTTCCAGTAAAGGGGGCAGTCACAGGCCTAGAATTAAGAGGTATCATTAAAAAGCAACAACTGGTATTTATTCCTACACACCTTCAGGGCCTATTAAGTATGGCAAGAGTTTGGTAAAAGAAAGATGATTGTAGAAAATGGAATGATGATTCTAATTTCTCTTTATTTTAATATTTATATCATGTTTCCCCAGGCAAACCAGCATGTTCAGAAAGGATTGAATGATTTAAAAAATTGTCTCATCCAGAGAACCAATGAGAAGTGCACCATGCACTGAAGAAACGTGCATACACCATGCACAATATTAATTGTGGCTCTTTTCTTTCCCAAAACCCTGCAGATGATACATTATAAAGACTAATGGTTTGGATTCTAACTTGGTCTTATTTGTTTTACAGTGACCTAGTGGTTAAGGCACCAGGCTAGAAAACAGAAGACCTTGACTTCTAATTCTGCCTTAGGCATGAAAGCTGGCTGAGTGACTTTGGAAGAGTCACTCTCTCTCAGACCAATGCATCTCACAGAGCTGTTATTATTGTTGTAGGAAAATAGGAAGGTGTGTTGGATATGTTTGTCATCATGAATTATTTGTAAAAATAATAAAAGCAGGATATAAACGAAGAGATCAGTAATTCAGAATCATTTTTCATGTTTCTAAATTTCACATCCCTGCAAGTAATACAGAAAAATGTCAAAACCTCTGCATTTTTGCATGGTTTGAGACTTAAAATAATTAACCCGAAAAGATTTCAACATCAGGTTTTGGTGCCCATTGACGAAATTAACTCCAAGTATCTACTATATGCAAAGAGAACTGCTCCCTTCCAGAATGTATTTGTTCGATAATACATGGAGAGGGGAGAAGAGTGTGATGTATGAACCCACTCCCAGAAAAGAAAAATATTACTCATTTTTTTGAGTAATATTAATATAAAGAAATTGGTTTACTATTTTAGATTATTTTCATTTTGATTTGTTTTGGCCAAGTTCAATAGTCTATCTTATTCCTAGATTATATTGGTGCCATGTACATTTTCTCCTGGCAGAAAAAGCAAAATGAAATAAAATTAAGTTGGCTATGTGGTAATGTACTAAATGTTTTAAGTACTGTTAAATAAAACCAAATAGGACTGAATTGGACAACATTTCAATGCAAATAAGTTTCTTAATTGTCCCTTTGCATCTTGTAGGCAAAAAAAGAAAACATCTCACCACTGACCTTTGCAACTTTGCCCATATCTTCTAATGTAGCTCTCTCATTGGGAAACTGGGAGAAAGTTCTGTCGATTTTTGCAATAATAGCATCAATGTTGACTTTTTCTTTTGGACACCCTTGAGGAAAATAAAATGTTGGAATGGTTTGGCTCAGAGATGGTTTTAAAGATTCCTCTTTCTTTGACTGAACCTGGAGTAAAAGGAAAGTGACAGTTTAAAAAGAGGATTTTCAGCAATCGCACAATATTATTATTTTTTAATCCTCCAAATATACAAAAACTAAACAGAAATGGAGATTAAATTGGTCTCAATGGGACTTCTCAGTAGAGAGATGGATTGGATTGGGCTGTAATATTCAAACATGATACTTACATTTTAAGATTTTAATAAAGCTCAAATCTGAGGAAAAAAAGGGAAAACGAAGGTGTTTTCTTCCTGATACAAAAGCTTTATTTTGCCCTGCAACCATTTGGCCTAGTTTTAGAAACACATTTCTAACAAATATTTGCACTTTTTAAAAAGGTTATCTATTACTGGAAGCAGCATTACCCATCAAGTCACAAGCAAATAATAAACAGCTTAGCTAGAAGTGACTACACTCTAATTTCCACTTTGATATATCCCTATCTTCCCTGAGAGCACACACTTTCCACTCCAAAGCCAGACGGGGAAAACAAGGGGTGGGAAAAGACATTTGCCTTCTTGGAGATGTATGTGGTTGCTTTAAAATTAGTCTCTATTTAAAGAGAGAGAGAAAAAAACCCTTCTCACAAGAGCTGTGATATTCCATTACTTAGTATTTAAAAGCAGCAGTGACATTACTGGAAAATTAATTAATAAAAATTGTGAAGGGAGACTGTCCTTACAGTCATGCTATCTTCTGGAAATATTACTCCATACAGTTAATGATAAAAGATGCAATATCTCAAAACTATAACCTCTCACTAGTTACAATTAAAATGAAAAGATTACCAGGGAGCAAATCAAAAGATTACCAGGGAGTAAACCGCCCTGAGTCCTTTTTGGAGAAGGGCGGTATAGAAATTTAATTAATAAATAATTAATAATAATAAAAATGCAGTATGTATAATTTCTAGGGGTTGAACCTCACCACTACTATTCATCAACTGCTACAATGAAAAATTTAATTTAGGTTATGAAAAAATGTAAATGCTTAATGTTCCTAGAGATGGAAACTTATCTGTGATGAGTTAAAGGATGAACTTTTCCATTTGGTTCAGAAGTGTAGGCAAGTTTTACTAAAGGCTCAATCCCCATGAGAAGCAAAAGGCATATGGCCAGATCCTTTTCATAATAACCGTTGCAGGGGCCACCTACTCATCAAAAGGCTTCTACCCTTTTGACTTTTCAGAATGCACTTAAAACCTTTCTATGTCAATGCGGTTTGGGCCCAAAATGAGGAATTGTGGGCAATGGTCTAGTCCTGTGATGGCGAACCTATGGCATGCGTGCCACAGGTGGCACACAGAGCCATATTGGTGGGCATGCGAGCGTTGCCCTAGCTCAGCTCCAGCACGCATGCACACGCCAGTCAGCTGATTTTTGGGCCTTCCGGGCTCACAGGAAGTCAGAAAACAGGCTGTTTCTGACCTCTGGAGGGCCTCCATGGGGGTGGGGAAGGCCATTTTCACCCTCCCCAGGCTCCTAGAAAGCCTCTGGAGCCTGGGGAGGGCAAAAAACGGGCCTTCCAGTCCCACCATGCCATTGTGTGCCAAAAGTGGGGCGAGCACGGGGAGGGTCATGTGCGCATGTGCGGGGGGGGGGGAGGGAGCATTGAATTATGGGTGTGGGCACACACACTTGTGACCCCCCCCATGCTCCCCTTGCTTTTGGCACTCGATGGCAAAAAGGTTAGCCATTACTGGTCTAGTCCAAGGGTGTCAAACTCAAGGCCCACGGGCCGCATCCGACCCACAGGATGCTTAGATTTGGCCTGCGGGGCCACCCTGGAAGCAGCAAAGTACTGGCCTGCGGTGCCTCTGCCAGCAAAAATGGAGCTCGGGGGGCCATGTGCAACCCCCAGCTCCGTTTTTGCTGGAAGAGGACTGCAGGAGGCCATTGCAGCCAAAAATGGGGCTGGGAGGGCTGCGCACGGCCCCCCTGTGCTCCATTTTCATTGGCAGAGGGTTAGCAAAACAAAATAAAAACAAAACAAAAGGAGAAATGTTTCCCCTTTTGCATTTGAGCATCCAAGAAGGGACAGGAAAGGAGTAAGGGAAAGAGGAAAGACAAGCGAAAAGAAGAAAAGATGGGAAGAGAGCAAGGAAGGAAAAATAAGGAAAGAGGGGAAGGAAGAAGAAAGGAGAATGAAGAGGGAAGGAAAAAGAAAAAAAGGAAGGAAGGAAGGAAGGAGATTATGATGAGAGTGAGGGAGGATCTGAGGGAAGTCCTGCCTTAGCACTTGGCCACCACAGGTGCCCCGACACGAGTGATGCCGAGCTGGCCAAGCCCCACCAGGTCAAACACAACCCTGATGCAGCCCTCAATAAAATCGTGTTTGGCACCCCTGATCTAGTCTTTTATTAACTTTTTATTAACTTTTATTTAATTTGTATACCGCCCTTCTCCCGAAGGACTCAGGGTGGTGAACAGCCAACAATAAAATGCATACATACAAAATTTAAAAAACAGAAATAAAATCGAATTAAATAATTTGGCCCAGACAGATTAAAACCCCAATCAATTTAAAACAGATTTAAACTTTGAAAATTAAAAGATATTAAAAATATTAAAATATTAAAATTGTTTAAAAAGAGGGAGAAAGTCAGGCCAGGCCGCCTGGTGAAATAAAAAGGTCTTTAGAGCACGGCGGAAGGTGCACAGATAGTCTGATGGCTTTGTTGTTTAATGTGGTTTGGTGGTGTAGTTATGGCTAACCTCATTTTATTCACTTACCAGAACATGTGGACTGGAACAGTATTTGTAAATTACACATACATACAGCCACAGTAACTAAAAACATACCCTGTTTTCTCCAAAATAAGACATCCCGATAATAAGCCCAATCGGGCTTTTGAGCGCATGGCAATAAGGCCAAGCGCTTATTTCAGGGTTCAAAAAAATATAAGACAGGGTGTTTTTTTCGGGGAAACACGGTATTAGATGATATATTATAAGCAATGTAATATTTTATATTGATTTTACTCAGTAAATAACATTTCTGAGACTTTCAGAATAATTATTATATCTAGCAATCCCATTTTTTATTTAGCAATCTATCCTTTGAAAAAAATGTGCGAAACACTCAGTGTTTAAAGACAAGATTTTCATATTACAATTTATTATGGGTTTTGAATTATAAATGGCATAAAATTATTAGAAATCTTGTACATTCCTATGCATAAAATGTTATATATTTTGATAGAAAGTTATAATTTTATAAATATTTCTGTAGAAATAAGATACTTCTAAGATAACACATATTTACATTTTTACATTTTACATTGTATTTTATAACCATATCACTTTTTGCATTAGCAGCATAAAAGATTTGTATAGTTAATTATTTTCTCTTATTATGGAAATTATTTGTAAAAAATGCTGAGATTCAATGAAGGCAAGTTTATTGGTTAAAATATTTAAAAATACTGATTTATGGCAATGCTGTACTTAGTAATACAATTTTTAAACGAATGTAATTTTTTGTGTGTAGGTTGCTGAATTATTGATCACTATCATCTTCTAGAACAATATCATGGTGGAATGTCACACATGAATATTTTTCTGGAACAATTAAAGTTTATCTGCTGTATGTCTAGGTATTATTTTTCTGTATTATTTCTATTTTTAGCATGTATACGCAGAAACAGAAACAAAAATGGAACACACACATATAGGCAATATGACTTTGATGTGAGAATGATCACATGATGAAAAGTTCAACATTCCTTTTAATGTGTAATTCATGGTTTTGTTTTATGTCACCTGCTGTTTAATTCAGCTTCTGATCCCTTGTTATCTATGCAAACTGTGCAAACAGTGAGAGAAACTGCACAATTAACATGTGTTCAGTACTAGCTTATGAACTGTTTAGGCATACAATACTGTTCTCATAATGAAAAACTGACTTCTTCATATTTTGATAGGAAACAAAAAGTGATTAAACATTATGAAGCTTATTCAATATTAACAGGCCTACCTGTTAATAAAACACATTTTTTTAAAAAAAAATCATCAGATTTTACAAAACACGACTAGACAATCATGACCCTCATTAAAATTTAAGCCACTATTCAGCCCAAATTACCAAATAAAATGTCTTGGGTTGCTCTCAAGTATTAGTGGTTGCTTTAATGCTTTCATGATTAATGAAGAAAGTGCTGTTCTGACTTTCAATCTCTTCTTCTGAAATGATATTAAGGAAAAACGAGGAAAGCATGCTGAACCCATGAAGTCTGTGGTTTGACACAGACTCATGATGACATGCTTGGAAGTACCAGGCAAACTTGACTAGATCATACCCAGCTATATGCAAAACTGATGCATTTTTTTGACTCTTTGGGCAAAGATCTAATATATAATTTAGTCGTAATTTGAATCTGTCTTCAGCACTAAGCAGAACACAGACTTTTTGAGAGCTCAGAGTAAAGATTTTACATGATGGATTAATGATAATGTTGAAAATGCTAATTCTATGTGACACTGCATTGTAAGTGGAGAGTATGTATGACAGAGAAAAGCTAAATTCCATTTTCAGGTGATAAAATGCTAATCTTATAACATTCAACTTTTTTTCCCATTGTTAGCTTTACATTTTTCAAAAGCATAGTCAGTCAGATTTTTATGTGGTGGAATTACAAGAGCATTTCCTTGTGTTTTATTTTTTTGCTCCATAATCAATAGTATTCTAATAATGCTATAAATACTCAGACACTGGCATATGGGGAACACAGCAGTCAAGAATTCATTATTGATCTAATCATAACTTTTTTTAAAAAAAGTTTCTAGCTGACATGTCAGCAAAGATAGGCTGAAGGGAGTAAGAACAATATTTTGAAGGTGAAGTGTACATCACTAGTATACCTACTAATCAAAAAGCATAGCTCTTCATAGCCTATTGCCTTAAACTGAAGAGCAAATTTTAAATAAGTTGGAGAAGGTTTCAATTATCTTGCCTCAGTGCCTTCTGCAAAAAAATGAAAAGTAAAGTTTACCGAAAACCTCTTGTGACAACTTAAAGTGAAATTAAAATGTCAACAACACAACATACAATTTAAGACTACAGGCCTTAATTACTTTCTCTAGAAACCAATTTAAAGACAACTGAGCAATATATTAAGTCTTGGAATTAAGAAATGTTAATTATATTAACATATATATCCACAACAGTACTTTTTCCTTTCACATTAGACTTTTGATAGTTAAAAAATACCAACAATTGTTTGGCTTACCCTGATTTCAAAGGATACGCTGCATTTAAGTATATACTTTAAATTTCAGAATAAATGGCATTGCTAACAATTCATTGCTCAAGATACATTCAAATTATGAGCGAAATGAGACAGAATCTTTTATTTATTTCCTTATTTATCAAACTTAAATGTAATGCTTTTAAGCACTGAAACAGAAATAGACTACCCTAATGCCTCATTATATCACATCATCTTGAACTCTGTGCCTGAAAAGAAATGTACCTCTTAGTTTTGTTTTGAAATAGAATTACAGAAAGAAAACAGGGAGAACTATTCCAATTACATATTTACACTGAATTACATTAATTTTATTCAATGAATAGAACTGGATATCAATACTCGGTAATACTAGAACAACAATACACTGAGTTTCCATTCTCTCATGTATTTAGATAAATAAAATGGTGCTTATTAACTGTATGTCTGCAATTATACTGCAAAGCATTTTTACTTTAAAAGGAATATATTTCTATACTTTTGGTATAAAAATGGTATACTTGTTTTGCAATTTATTGGAAGAGAAGTACCAGTTTATAATTTCTATAATACAAAGCAGCCATCGCTAAAGAAAGCCTAGACTCTGTGTTTGTGTCTTATTATTGTTATTATCCATTGTGAGGTAACAGAGATCTAACTTGGTCCTTCAGATGTTTCAAACAATTCCAGGAGCTGCAACTAGCATGGTTAATGTTTAGGAATAATGGCCATCCAAAATATCAGGGAACACTATTGTTTATACTTAATTCAGTTGCCAATTGTCCTTTATATATAAATGCTGCATAAAAAACAATTCAAAGTTATGTTTGTATGTCAACATAATCTATTGACTATTGAAGTTTTGTACTTCATTAGAAAAGAAATCCTTACTGGAGGCTAGAATGGAATGCATGAAAGCCTTATTCAGGAAGAGGAAGCTCAGAAGAGCCCTGGGGTAGGCACAAAACATTGTGTACAGCTCCGTGAATCCAGTCCAAAATTTAAAAGCCAATAAAGTGACTTACAATTGAAACTCTGTTTCTTTCCATTTCACATGAGCCACACAATCAAACAATCATGATCAGGCAGTCTAAGTTCTGTATATATTAAAGCTTGGAAAACATATCGGACTATGTACACATAATTGGTTTCCCTTTACATTTTGTCTCATTGTAAAATAGCTAAACATACTGTTTATAATATAGGTAACTACTAAAAGTGCTTTAAAAAACCCCATTCACAAGGCTGAGCTTCAAGGAAAAGTGATAGTACTGAGCAGAGTTACTAACATTCTTGTCTTTTTTCTTGAAAAACCTCCAAAGAGATGATTGGCAAAGGAAATCAAGAACTACAAAAGGGCTTCTTAAATATACTTAGAATAAAGGAAAAACAATCAATACACTGGATATTCAATGGAGATAGCAAAATGCTAAAAAATAATAAAAAGTCAGCGTATTCAACTCTTATTTTGGCTCAATCTTTTTTGATAAGAAGGAATGTGAACCACAGAAAATTGTGAAACAGACAATAAAGAAAAGGGTTCAAGTTTAGGATTGGGAGAAAGATGATAAGGGAATGTATGCTATTTTAAATGTCTTTTAATCTGCATGCCCAGGTGAGCTACGTCCTAAACTACTGAAAGGACTAGTTCATAGTCAGCTTGAAATTTTACATTTTATCTCTGAGAATTCTGGTGAAATGCTAAAACAACTTAAGAAGACAATATTGTGCTATCTTCTGAGAGGGACAAAGGAATGAATCGGGAATTATAATTCAGTTAATAAGATACTGATATCTGGGAGGATTCTAAAGTAGTCAAATGTAGTTGGGAGAGCTGCAGATTTAATATCTTGATTTCAGTAAACAGCAAAAGTATCTTACAACATTCTGCTCACTATTAGTTAAACAAAAGATGGGTGATATCACAGGTAGATGCTATATAGCTGGCTTAAAAATACTCCAGGAGTGTTCATCAGCAGTTCCTCATTAAATTTGAGGTAGTCAAAAAGTGGGATTGCTCTAACATTCAGTCTGGTATCCCATTTTAAAAAAAATATTTTTATTTATAAATTGGATGAAAAGGTGGAAAAAGTACTGATCAAATTTGCAGTTACCATAAACTGGATGGAGCAGCTAATATCCTACTGCAAAAAATAGAAATTTTTTTCATTTCATTTTCATTTTATTAAATTTGTATACCGCCCTACTCCAGAAGGACTCAGGGCGGTGAACAGCCATAAAATAAAACATATAGATACCAAATTTAAAATAGAGATAAAACTAATTAAATAAATTTGGCTGAACCATTTTAAAACCCCAATAAATTATGAAATAAATTTATTTTAATAAATAATTTTAATAAATAATTTATTTTAATAAATTATTTTTAATAATTATTAAAAAAAATTATTTTGAAATAAAATTCAAAACAAAGATTTTTGAAAAACACTAAGAATAATTGAATGACATTCATTTAACAGAAACAGATGTAAAATTCTTCACTTAAAAAGCAAATTCTAATGTGCATGTATAGGATATGATACAGTAGCGGCCAAAATTGTGGAAACTTTTTGAGAAAAGTGTATTTTCTAAAGCTAGCTAATAATACCACTTTTTTTGGAGTATTACCATAAAATCATATATCAATGGAAAGATAATTTAATCAATAAAGTAATGCAATAACTTTTATGAAGGATTTGCTATTAGAATACCAGTTACAGTATAAAGAGGAAAAATGAAACACGTAGAAAAAATGAGATATATGAAAATTATCACCATAGAAAAAACAAGATACACAAAAATTATCATGTCAGTTAATACTTAGTTGGGTAACCTTTAGCATGAATTATGGCCTTACAACATCTTCCCATGGAGTGAACCAAGTCTTTTAGTTTTGCAGCTGTTATAATGTGAAACCAAGATTGAATGATTGCTTCTATTAACCGGGTTTTATTGCTGGGTCGCTTCTGACTAACAAGTTTCTTTAGTTAGCTCCATAGATTTTCAATTGGATTAAGGTCTGGGCTATTCCCTGGCCATTCCAGCAATGGAATATGATTATCCTGAAACGCCAAAAAAAAGTGGTGTTATTAGCCGTCAAACCTCACTTTTCCCAAAAGGTTTCCACAATTTTGGCCACTACTGTATACCTGACTTAATAACAGTTACAGGGAAATACATTCACATTGCAGCTGACTATGAGTCAACAGTGTGATATAGCTACAAAAAAGGAAAAAGCAATTTTGGCTGCAACAATAGGAGTATAATTTCCAAATCACCAGAAACTATCTCCAATTTACATTTCTTCACTCATACCGATATCAAATACTATGTCCATATTTTAAGATGCATTCACAGGTTCAGAGAAGGAAAAGAAGGCTTATGCCCTATGAAAAGACTTTGAAGGTATTGGGCATGCTTGTCTATGAGAAGACTGCAAATCTATACAGTAGAACCTTTGAACTGTATGAAAGCATGTTACACATAAGATCAAATTTTGTTTTGCATAATTCCAGAGTACAGGACACAAAATATTCAGTTTAAACTGCAGGAAGGCAGATTCTAATTGAATGCCAGAAGGAGAAAAAAAAAAAAAAAAGGAGTCGCCTTGCAGCAACATTGGTGGCACACAATTTAATAAATAAATTAATTAATTAAATAAATAAGAGGAATATGATAGTGGAGGCAAATACTCAGGCAAGTAATGGGTTTCCATTCACTGGATGTATTTAGATACGGGTACATAGCCATCGGTTAGGAATGCTTTAACTTGGAATCATAGGTTGGAAGGGACCTTGGAGATTTTCTAGTGCAACTGCCTTATATCCTTTAGTCCTTATATCATCCTGGACAAATGGTTGTCCAATATTTTCCTGAAAACTTCCAGTGATGAAGCACACACAACTTTGTACTAATTGTTGTACTAAGCAATCATTTGGGCTCAATCACTAATGGCCCTTTAAAGCAGGGCTGTGGAGTCGGGAGATAAATGTTCCGACTCCGACTCTTCAGTTTTTTGTACTTCCGACTCCGACTCCGACTCCAGGTACCCAAAATTTCCACCGACTCCGACTCCTCGATTCCGACTCCGAAGCACTGCTTCAAAGTCTATAAGTTTGTTCTGAATATTTTATATTATGTAATTAACCACATTAAACCCATTAACTTTGTAGTTTAGACAATTTTTGAGGCCAATTGCATTTAATTCCAACTTGTAATATAGGATCAATCACAATCAAGTTCAAAGTGTCTTATTTGAAAGGCAGTTCTCATCAACAAAAGAATAGAATGTAACCGCAGGAATTGCATGATCCCATCCAACAGTTGAAGTCAATAGCTATATCAGGGAGCAGCAAAACATGGATCAGATGACAGATACTGGCAATGCTCTCCGAATTCTAGGGGCAAAGTGGCAGTTGATTTGTGTATGAAAGTTCTAAAAACTCAACAGAAGTCTACAAATTCCCAGGCTGTAGTCCGTCATACATGACTATGCTTCTCTCCTGAACTGCTTATGTTTTTATTTGATTAGGGGCTTTGAAGAAAAAGCCAACAGTAAATAAAATACTACTCCTCTCATTCTTAAAACAAACAAATTAAAATAGCCAGATTAAAATATTCCACAATAGGATGCATAAATAGAAAATATTCAGCAATGCATTTGGAGACCAAGAATGGCCTATTTTTATTAAGTCTTCATTGATTGGCCAACATTGCTGACATCGTATCAATGTATATTTGATATGCAATGTCTTATAAATCTTTAAGTTTCATTTAGTGCACAATAGAATATTAAGAAGAAAAACCATAAAATAAAGTAAAATATGTGAATTTTAATATTTAAATGCTTCTTTAAGTCTTATAACAGAACAGTTCTCCGATCCAAAACAAGTTTCTGCATCTCTTACTCACTGCTACAAACACCTCTAGCAAAATCTGAAAATTGGATACTTCTAGATTTCATGGTCAGAATTCATTTAGGACATAAAGATTCCAGTGGAGAGGAAGGCAAGCCACCAATGAGAAGGAATGGCAGCTGCAAAGACATATCCTCTTCACCTATTTCATATTACCATTTCAAGAACCTTAGGAATTCTTCCTTAATCTATTTTGCTATATATATCTAGGGAGCCGCCTGCGTACATAAGATACACAATATTCATTTCTGAGTACTGGCATCAAAAGAACTTCAAGTGGTTAGAAGGAAAAGTTAATACTGAAAAGTGCTGTGTACTCTGCTAAAGAGGAAAGTTAAAAAAAAATTCCAGAGGGAAACAATTCTCTGTTGTATTATTGCCATTGTACTAAATGGAATCACCAATAATTAAGTTCAACTTCTTATACTACTGTATGTGGATTTTAAAATGTTACAACTTTTCTTCTTTAAAAAGTTATTCATACTATTTCAAATGAACGGTCTCACAAGAGTTGAAGCTTTTGTGCAAAGATACGATGGCATCTGAAACAGAGGCAGCAATTCTGAGAGAAGCTGATAGTTTGACTGCAAAAGAGGGCATAGCGTAAAATCTTCCCCCCAGGAAGAATTCACTGGATGCCTGACCTAATCTAGCCTTTTCCAACTGGTCTCCGGAGTGCCAGAACATATTATTAAATTATTGTGGAAAGTGCATTGTGTTGAATATATTTAAATCAATAGATTTTATATATAAAGTAAGTTGGACAATTTTGCAACGACAAAACCAACAACAACAAAATCCACAGAATAGTTTAACATTCTTTTTCTTTTGGAAAAAAAAAGGGGGGCGGATTGAAAACTTAAAACCCACAAATCAGAACACTTCAGTTATGTCCTGTTTGCTTATAATTTTTCACTCTCACCCATTTTGGGGTGAGGGAACATTCTAGTCTTTGAGAAATTCAAGTCTTTGTTCAGCCTTCAGCCCGTATCTAAATCTCAGAAGGAAAGCAGATTGTGGGAGCCTATCATTATATTTTGAAGAGTCATTGTGTATATCCCAGCTATATTGATATCACTCCTTCTTTCTGATTGACCTTGCACAATCCATATATTCATAGGCATATAGTGGAAAAACTAGACTCTTCCGGAATCTACCACACTATGCAAATTCTCTGCAGGCATGAACACGTACATTTCAAAGTCAACTTCTGAGCATCAGGGGATCAGGAGAAATTCTTGGAAAAAAAACAGTATTTACAAGACCAGTATTTACTACATACCTGGGGAAAAAAGTGATGGTGAATTGTATAATTTGCAGATTTAACATTTTGCTACTGACAACAATCAGCTGAAGTCAATGCTTTAATTATATTTACAGCTTTAAGAAAGAAAATTTAATCTTCTGTCCAACTATCTCCTTGTAGAGACTCCCTCATTGGTAAATGGACAAAATACCGGTATTAGAAAAGCAAGTTGAAAGAAATTAAAGAACTGCACACTGTAGCCAGTTAATAGTTCTATTCTCAGGATGTTCTATTTGGTCACAAATATTATTATTTGATCTTAAATATACTATGCAGAAGATAATGATCATAAATCAACACTTCTGAAGCATATGATTTCTGCTATAAGAAAATAATGTTCACTCACTTATAACCTTCCTTTCAAAGGTTTCAAATAACTTTTCCTTATGTCATTTTACAGTACAAATAACATCACGTAATGCATTATTTATTTTCAAATGTGTAAATTACTCAATAAAATATGAAATAAAGAAAAGCCCTGCTCGGATCAGGTTATATTTTTTCACAATTTTTGGACACACTAAATGTCAGAAGGCAAAAAAAAATAATGAAAAAATAATAGGGGAAATACTAAAGCAGTTTTCTAAGAATTATTCTGATCTAGGCATATATTTATTCATTTTTATACCAAGCTGAACATTTTCCAGATTTTTCAGAGTTTGAATCATTAAGTAGTAAGGCACATGGATCTCGTTTCCAGTCAAAGCAGGAATTTTACTCCCCTCCAAAAACCCCAAACGCATACTCTAGCCAAATGCATAATAGAAAGCAAACCTGTACTTGTTGGAAAGCTTTGAGCCTCTTCTTGAATCTGGAAGGCAGAACAAAATCACATCCACGAGCTAATAATGCCAATTCTTTTCGCAGATCAGGGTCTTGTCGTAAAGAAATCTCCTTTATCCTCATGCTTTCAGATTTCATATAATGCTTGTGTGTGCACCAGTCCGGGCTCTTGAGTCCCAGTAAACAGCAGAGTCCTATTATCACACAGTGCCACTTAAAGTAGCAGCTGCGTTTTACTTCTGTGTTATTCTGAGAGCCAGTTCAGCGTAGCCTGCTCCATACATTAAAAGGGAACTTGCCAGGACTGCAAACACAGACAGGAAAGCAACTTAGGAGCCTGTCCCTTACTTCACACATTCCAATGTTTTAATAGTATTGTATATAAGTGAGTTTCTCATAAAAGTGACATTTTTAACCGTCAATAAAATAAATATCTGGTTTAGTAAAAACAATGAAGAAGGAACAGTGTCAGAGTAGTCTATTTAGTATTAGGTTTGGAGGCCTTTTGGAATTTGCAAAGGTCTTTCACATATTCTTACTGTATATCCTAAAAAACTGAAATACAAGAGACATGTTTATTTATTTGTATCCGCCTTTATTATTTTTATAAATAACTAAAAGCTGCAAACATATCTAATACACTTTTCTCCTATTTGCCCCACAACAACAGAATAACTTTGCTTATGAAAGTTAGCTGCATATATACAACAAAAAATAAATAAATAAATCTAAATTCATTTTCAAGTACGGTTGATATTGACCAACTTTTGATTATCATCATTTGTAAAAAAGCAAAAGCATACTTTTTGGTCTACCTCCTGTCCCTATAGAATACAACTATAAACAGAGGCTTAATAAAACACTGTTTTTCTTGCACACTTAAATTAAAAAGAAATATCTCTGGAAAGCTTACATTTAATATGGAATATTGCATTGACTAGATTTTATCAGTGCCTAAGCTCTCCCTCACCCAGAGTAGATCTACTTCACTTTATACAAGCAATAAAACTGAAATATTGTATGAATAAGGATCAGCCATGTCAATTGAACTAAATCATCTACATCCTCACTATAAGACCAGTATAAAATTAAATATTAATATCTTATGACTAATAGCAACCCATTCAAAAATGTTGTTTAATTTTATAAGTTTGAGCTTCTTTAGTTTTTGGTGTTTGCAATTATTTTCTCAAGGGAAAAATATTTCTGTAAAACATACTCGTTTTTTAGTCTTGTCAGTTAACAGAATTTGTCCAGAATATATTTTTCATTTTACCAAATAACTGTGGTTAGAAACAACTAACTGGAAAGTAAAAGTTGACCATCCTTTCTTAATTAACCACAAGATTCAAATCTACCAATGAAAATTAAGTCTATATGTAAATGCTTCTTTTCTATAGCCTAATTTTTATTTGTGGTTTTGATTACCACATGAATCAGAATCCAAAGGGAGAACCAGAATAATATTGATGAGAAGCACATACTCCTCTTTCCACAAATGGGTAACCATGACAGTCTTTATCTCTTTCCAATCAACTTTAAAATTAGACTGAAGAACCAATTTCATCAGATTCATATAACACTAAGAATTATAATATTTACTGTACTTTGTTTTAGTGACTAGCTCCGTTTTGTTATTTATGTGAATTTTGTATATTAACTAAATGAAAGTATATTATTTGGTAATCTATGCATACAGTTTTATCTGTGATACAAGCAGCATTTTCTTTTTGCCTGTTAAAAAAATGAGAGGTAGAAAAGTTACTTTAAATACTATGTGAAGCAGTTCGCATCTATAGAGATCAACTTTAAACCAGGGAGCAGGGCTAGCCCAATCCCATTGGTTCATCCTCTCCCTTGTCAGCAAAGAGCATAACACTCAATAAATAGCTTAAGCAATCAACAGCTAACTGAGATGCTATTTTCTCATATTCATTTTTAGTATCTGTCACTTTTTAACTTCTCCGTTCTGCAACTGTTGCAAAGTCCTGGGCAGCTGATGGAGATCAGAAGGATTACTATCAAGTGGAATGCAGGGGACATCACCCAGCCAAGGAGTTGCATTTAGTGTGACTACAATTTGGTCCAAATTGCCAACAGTGCTCTCTGCCCAAAAGCATAGCTGGGACAGATACTTTTGAAATTCTGGCAGCTGAGAGTTTCCTAATTGGTGGAGCCTTGCCAGGAAGAACAGTTTACCTCCCAAGCAAATTAGCAACGGTATATGGAAAGAGAGGTGAAAGTTATGTGACCTATGAATAAAACATCTAGGAAAGTGGATCTGGTTCGTGTTCCTGCCATGTTTGTAAAAAGCAAGAATTGAGTAACATAGAAAGGACTTAACAAAAAGCAAACATCTGATCCGCAAAATAAATGTTATGATTTACATTTTAACACAAAGTCTTAAAGAGGTATAGTTCATTTTGACCTGTGGAACAGAAAATGTACCTAATGGAGCTGCAGTCTTTTAAAATATCTATGCTCATTAACTGGACTTTATAAACAAGGCAGAAAGCTATTGCTGCACGGCAGATTGTATTTTATCTCTACCCTTTTAACAGGCCTTTTGCAGAAAGAATATCGCAGCTTTTCTCCACTAGGGTTTAACATCTTAAATCACTTTCAGACATTTATTCAGATGTGACAAGGGATAACACAGAGCCCCCACCATCATCAGATAAGGCTACATGTGGTAGTTGGGAAAAGTGATCTTCTCCCACGTTTTTGATTATTTGTTGAGCAGCCAGTGAAGACCATGAACCCTTGCAAATGATTCCTTGTGGTGGAACATTCTGTGAACATATAAAAGAAAGTTACAACTTCCTCACCACCCAGCCTTGATGCCTGTCACATTAAGGGTTAACAATCCCAAAAGTAGGAGTCCTTGTCACCATGGTGGACCAAGGGAGAATAGCATCTCACCTTAAAAAAATTACAGTAATTTATATAGCCAATACTTTTTTTTTTTTTTAATTTGATTTATATGCCGCCCTTCTCCGGAGACTCAGGGCGGCTTACAATGCGTTAAGCAATAGCCTTCATTCTTTTGTATGTTTTATACAAAGTCAGCTTATTGCCCCCACAAACTGGGTCCTCATTTCACCTACCTTAGAAAGGATGGAAGGCTGAGTCAACCTTGAGCCTTGGAGAGATTCGAACCAGCAGAAATTGCAGGCAGCTGTGTTAATTACAGGGTGCACTAAACCCCTGTACTATCAAGGCTCTTTTTTTTAACCTGCCCAAGACACAGCAGTCGTAGAAAACAAAAAAACAAAAAAAAACCACGCCCAAATCCGGATTAAGAAGCAGCGAAATGGACACACTTCACATCCCAGCCTACTCGGAGGGGGTGGTCTTTGCCTCCGCCAGTGATGGGTTACTCTCGATGGACGAGGAGGAAAAGCCCAGGAGGAAAAGGACCATATACTTGAATTTAGGGTAATCGTTCATTAGGATGGTTACTATTCCAATGTACGGCACAAACCCTCTTGCTCTTCCAACCACATCTTTCTTCTCCAACCAATGTTGTCCTTGTTTGTATAAGCCTCGATCATCAACTGCATTATTGTCGCCTTTGGTCAAAAACTTGATGTCGCCGTTTTGTTTTTCATGGATTTTCAGGACCCGATGCACGATTGGAATTTCCCTCCCTTCTATCCTAAAAACCACGATTTCCCCCACTCTGATCGGCTCTTCAATGCGGTTGGTCAAGAACAGGAGATCTCCTCTGTGAAAGGCGGGCTCCATGCTGCCACTCAGGACAATGACGATGGGATTCTCGCTGCCCGTTGCCACCATCAACCCTTTCCAGATCATCAGTGCTGGGGAAATGATCATCCCAAAGTTCAGAACCTGGTAGTACAGCTGCCGCTTATTCATCCGCCGAACATCGTCCAGAAAGTCCAGTGACAGCATCCCGGCGTTCGTGGTGTGGCTGCAGCCGGGAAGACCCCGACCGTCTCACCCTGCTTACTTGACACCTCATTTGACTTTGAGAAGAAACCACTGATGATCACTTTATGAATGCTGTTTGCAAATGAACTGGGAATCTATGTTATGCAATTTAACTATCTTGTTAAAACAGAATGTCCTGGGGAACTCTGTCAAATGTTTTTAAAAGACAATGTTTATCCTGCCCACAGCATTCTCACAACATATTGATGAACTCAGCTAATGAAAAAGATCATTAGTCTGATTATATTTTTTCCTAATAAAGTCACATTGACCTCTACAAATCATTGCATTGTTTTCAAAGCCCTTATGGCTCATTTTACTATCTACTCTAGAAATGTCCCATGGTATCCTCTGGATCACCTGCAAAGAGTCCTCTGTCCAGTGGTTCTGTTTCTTTCTCGATGAACAGTTCCACTCAGTCATTGGTGAGGTGGCAGGAGAGATCAACCTCATAAAATCAGGTGTGACTCACTTAACAACTCCCTTTGATTAGCAACAGAAATTCTGGTCTCGATTGTGGTTGTAAATTGAGGACCTATAAAGAGTTACTTGGCTTGGTGCCTAGCTATCTGCAGTTATTTCCCAGTTTAATCTACCTGGGAGAAACTATTAGTGGTTCTCCATTGTAGGGCAATGTGGAGGAATAAGGCTTGCTGGTGTTCCTTTTCAGTGGCTGCTCTGATCCTTTGGAATGGCTTCCTAAAGGACATCTGGTTTCTTTCACTATTACTGTCTTCTGAAGTAATAAAAACAGGGCTTTTCCAAAGGGCAATTGAGTCATGAATCTATTTAATGTACATTACCTATATTAGTATAATAGGCACTTATTATGACTTCCTTTTTGAATCAGTATATGTTTATATTAATTCATCCCATAATGAGAGAGAGGGAGGAGAGAAGAGGAGAGAAAAATATAGGTTACAGAAGATTAGCATAATGACATGGTTTTGGAAAGTTATATCTTATCAATAAAACTTTTACACCACTTTTACACCAACTCTTTAAAACTAATTCTGGTCAAGTCATTGCAGCTTGTTTCTAAATTGATACATGTACATTTGCAGTGTAAAACTGAGTGTCTCATGTTAATAATCCCCCTTTAATTATAGCTTTGGAACAATGCCTTATGTACTCTCTTCTGTAATTTCCATGAAGTCTTGCAATTTAGGGAATAAAAGCCTGGAATGCAAAACCAGCTTCTTATAGGCCATGCATATATTTCAACATCTGCTCTAAATTCAGCTCACCAGAAATTCAGAACATTTGTAAGGATGAATGCCCAGCACAACCTACAAAGATAGGCCAACTGCCTTCTCTCAGTGGAATTTATACTCAAAGCCTAAATAAATGACTTTGAGAATCACTTTCAAAGACAATATTTGCAAAAACACAGTGTATAGGCAAAAACACAAGAGTATAAAACAAGAGTGTACATTTGAGAAGTCATGGGTTGCAAGTGAGACTTCTGACTTTTAAAGAACTGTATAAGATAGTGACATCACTGAAAGGTAAGAGGCTGAAGTTTTGCAGCCCCTTTTTAAAAAGTATTTTAAGGGTGGAAGTAGGAGTGGGATACCTCTGAGAAGTAAACTGTTCCCATTCTTACCCATAAAACTTCTGTAAAAAAGCCTGAAATTGGCCTCATATCCTCTCTTCGAATGCCAAAAAGGCCAAAATGTTTAAATCTAAAGTAATAAGCTATACACCTTCCAGTTCTGTGTTTACATAAGTTTAGACTGCTGGGAAATCTGCCTTCAATAATTCTGAAAATTATTTTCCAGATTCTTTGGTGCTTCTTTAATGAGATGCTATCTGGGATTGTTACTTTTGAAATACTTGTGGGAATTGGCAACTGACTAATTCTCAGTTTTGGGTCCCTGGCTGATTTGATTTTAACAAAGAGTTTTTGTCATGCTGGAAAAGGAAGATTGTCTATGACACTGTGGACGCTTAGTCAATACTGATTTTTCCAAAAGGCTAAAGCAGAGGTTAGTAGAAGCAGAATGGAGACTTTCAAAAAACCTTATGCATATTTTCTCCTCTCAGAATGGACAGACAGGCAAAATTCTAGCTAAGACGATCTATGGTGACAGAGTTGAAGAGAGCCCTTAGAGATAATAATTATACAACAGGAGATCTGTCAACAAATTAAAATTATGATATTAAATAGATAAAGTGGCAGTTGGATACTTGCCAAACAGAATAGGACATGCTTTTCCAGGATCTGTCTGGTTCCTGGAGGACACATATATACCTGAGAACAATCAGGCTACTGTTATAGCTAACCTTAGATTTCATTGTGCAACTGACAGGCATCACATCTCATTTGAACTTAAGGTATGTAATATGGAAACAGTGCCTGGCTATGTTAACTGTAAGTATTGCATCCCATTAGAAAAGTCACATCTAATTTTTTGAGAACTATTTTACTTGTCTAATGATGCATCTCAAATGTACTTCATGTGCAACCACAGTAGAGAAGAAGTGAGATACAGTCATTTATTAATTTTCTGCCTTTTGTTTATCTGACACTCAAAAGGTCTAATTAATTAGCAATCAATAGCTGTCATTAATATTTACTTTGCCAAGCCTGGTACTTGTAATTCTCCAAGAAGATTTTCGATCTGTCTGGAAAAGGATAATAGAGAGAAAAATCAGGTCTTATCCTTTTGCCTGGGAACTTATGATTGCTGTGGGGTTTCAAAAAGCCAAGCCCATGATCAACCAATGTATTAGGGACACTGATCTATAAAGGAATTCATATGTAATGTTTGGTTACTATAGCTTTGTCATCAATAGTAACAATTACACTTTAACATCTCTTCTTCCACCTTAATTAGAAGACCTTTATTATGACTCTTTTTAACATTTGTCATCAGCCCTGCTTGAGGATATATTTTGACAGCTCTTATATTATGAAAACATCTATCTCTATAGCTTGGTGGTAGATATGGTTGCCTATGTGGTGCTTTATTATATAACCTTTCGATTATGTTAAACTCACATCCTGGTCATCTCCCCTACGGACTACAGAAATACACTCTTCATGGGACAAACCTTGAAGATTATTTAAAAACTGAAGCTGGTGCAGAATGCAGCAACAGAAACAATATTGGGTTGCACATATAATATCTCTGGTATGTGAGCTGCACTGGATGCCAATTTGCTTCCAGGTCGAATTCAAGATGTTGGTTATTACCTTTAAAGCCCTTCATGACATGAGACCAAATTACCTGAAGAATCTTGTCCCAATTACACTGAATGTCCCACGTGGCTAGGCAGAGAGGATATATTATGGACCCATCAATTAAAGAATTTTGATTGGTGAGGCCTAGGAAGAAAACCTTCTCTATTGTTGTCTCTACTCTATGGAATTTCTTGCCCCCAGAGGTAAGGTGGCCCCCACTCTTCTGTCCTTCCAGAAGAGGATCAAGACTTGGCTCTGCCAAAAGGCATTGGGGTGGTGGTGTCTAAGAATGGCATGCAAACTAAGATGTGGTTGAGGGCTTGAGGTGCTCGCGCTGCTTTTTAGAAGTTTTTAATAGCAATAGTACAGCAATATACCGCTTCACAGTGCTTTTTTAAGCAGTTTTACAGAATCAGCATATTGCCTCCAACTATCTGTGTCCTCATTTTACCGACTTCGAAAGGATGGAAGGCTCAGTCAACCTTGAGCCGGTGGGACTTGAACTGCCAAACTGCTGGCAATCAGAAGTCAGCAGAAGTAGCCTGCAGTACTGCACTATAACCGCTGTGCCACCACAGCTCAGTGTAAACTTGTTTTTAATTCTGTTTTTAGCTTTGTTGCTACCTACAGTAGTGGCCAAAATTGTGGAAACCTTTTGGGAAAAGTGTAGTCTCTAAAACTAGCTAATAACACCACTTTTTTTTTTGTTGAGTAGTATCATAAAATTATATATCAATGGAAAGATAATTTAATCAAGAATGCAATGCAATAACTTTTATGAAGGATTTGCTATTAGAATAGCAGTTACAGTATAAAGAAGAAAAGCGAAACACATAAAAAAACAAGATGTACAAAAATTATCACTATAGAAAAAATGAGATATACAAAAATTATCATGTCAATTAATACTTAGTTGGGTAACCTTTAGCATGAATTATGGCCTTACAACGTCTTCCCATGGAGTGAACCAAGTCTTTTGGCCACTACTGTATGTCTCTTTTATGTGTATAAATTTGATACATTAAAAATATTGACATAGGAAGTGCCTCACAAGTGCATATATTATTTCAATAGAGAACTGACATATTTGGAAGCTTAACAAACATTTTTTTTTCTTACTGCTTTTATTTTACAATTATTGCAATTCTTTCTTTTGCCATGAGAGCAGTACAACCCCTCACTAAGACTCACTCATAAAAGCTATTGATATCACAGCCAACCCACTGTTCATGGCTTGCACTAAATCAACCTGTGGGACATGCCAAGTCACAAATAAATGGAAACAGCTTGTTGTCCCCTACTCATACTGTACAAGGCATTTTAATGTTTATACAAGATATAATTAGCTAATAGCTTTTGCTGGGCTCCTGTGTGGTATATTACTACAGCTACATTCTTCAGTAATCATCTTCATTAGTCTTTTTATTCTTCATGCTATGAAGAACAAAGTTAATGAGCAAAGATGTTCTACAATTATTACAATTATTATCTAGAGGCATTTGATGCCTTTTCCCCCCTTGAAAACAATTATTGGCATACATTATAATTTTGAAAGAAAAGCCTTCCAATAGTCAACAAAACCATAAAGTTGAAGGAATATAAGGAGTCATCTAGTTCAGCCTCCTGCATACTGCAGTATTCATTACATCTTTCCCAATAGATGACTATTCATCCTTTGAAAACCTCTGGTGAAGGGAAAGAAACCACTTCATGGGATAACCTATTTCAATGATTGGTAGCTGTAACTGTCAGGAAGTTCTTCATTATGTCTAGTCTATACTTACATGCTTCTGTACAAGTCCACATGACAGAAAAAAAGCACAACATATATTAAAATATAAACAACCAGATGGTAAAATATCCTATCAAGTATTCAATTTGTCACCTGCATTCATCTAATAAATGGAGACTTTCTAGACTGCTCAGTCCACTAAGATCAGACAAAGATTTTACTTTTTCTTTTCAGAGCATAATTTATTATTAATTATAATGCTTCATACAGCAGGTGGATTAGAAATGTCACTATTAATGGCCATAATCTTTCAGAATAAAAATCAGTAATGTCTTCTGTTTTTTTTTTCTTAACATAATTCTTAACCTATTCATTTCGACTGAGTTCAACCCCCAGATTTCAACTTGGCAATATTTAAACTCCATGCTATCTCACTAATTTTTACCACTAGCTTTTTCATAAACTCCTATAATTTACCTACTGAAATTAGCACTATACAGGGTGCTATTAACCATGATGCAGTATGTGAATTTTATTTTACCTTGCATTAAAGTTTAAACTATTCTTGATGTTCCGTCATCAAACAATATTCTTAACATGAAGATAATACTTATATATGTGCACTTAGATGACTATAAATTTACTGTGGATCTAGTCTGTGCAAAGTTATCCTAGAAGGAGTTAATAGAAAACTTTGCAGGAAAAGGCAACATGAAGCTAATGGAAATGTAGACATCCCATCAAATACAATCAATCAATCCACACACGCACGTTTCTCCAAAAAGACGACCCATCTTGAAAAGAAGCCCTATCATGTTTTTGAGTGCATGCGATCAAATTAAGCCCCACCCACAAAATTAGCCCTAATTAAGACCTTGCCCACTCTGGAGTGCAGGGGATGGGGGAGACACACAGGTAAAAAGTAAGCTAGGGTGGGGATGGGGGTGGTGGAGCTGCTTTACTTACCAGGCCTTGCACACCCTGACACTTGCCTCACCTTCTTCTGTGACAGCTTCTTCTGTGGCCGCTTTTTCTGCAGCCGCTTGCCATCACTTGCACTCATTGCCCTGGCCTGTGTTTCACCTTCAGATGCCTGCCGGAAGGCATCTGCAGCTGATAACAGAGATCCGGATCGATCTCTTATTGGCTGCAGATGCCTTCTGGCAGGCATCTAAAGGTGAAACGGAGGCCGGGGCGATGCGTGTGAGTGGCGGTAAGTGGCCGCAGAAGAACTGGGCCAGCAGTGGGCTCCTGCTGGCGGGGCTATCGGTGCCACCACGAGATGAGTCAATAATTAGAACCCTCCAAAAAGAAGGCCTAGCTGTTTTTTGAGGGGTCAAAAGAAAATAAGACCTGGCTTTCTTTTTGGAGAAACACGGTGTGTGTGTGTGTGTGTGTGTGTGTGTGTGTGTGTGTGTGTGTGTGTGTGTGTGTGTGTGTATATATATATATATATATATATATATATATATATATATATATATATATATATATATATATATATATATGTTTTCTCAGGTTTTCGCGGGTGTTTGTATGTAGGTCTTTGGTTATTCGGGTCTTCTCCCACGTAAAATTGGAAGTGTCTTGGCGACGTTTCGACGAAGTCTCATTCGTCATCTTCAGGCTGATGTTCTCGGCTTCGTGCTTCCAGGAGCACGAAGCCGAGAACACCAGCCTGAAGATGACGAATGAGACTTCGTCGAAACGTTGCCAAGACACTTCCAATTTTACGTGGGAGAAGACCCGAATAACCAAAGACCTACACACACACACACACACACACACACACACACACACATATGTGTGTGTGTGTGTGTGTGTGTACACACACACACACACATATGTGATTATTACCATTTAGCTTTACCACATCTTCATTTGAATAGTATTCCATAGTCAAGCTTCAGAACTGCAGCTTATGAAAGTAAGATAATTCATATTCTAAACCAGAAGACAAGTGAGATATAAAATATGCTTGCTACAGTAAGAAAAAAATAAAATTGTAAAATTACTCTAGATTCTGCAGTTTAAAAAGCATTGACTTACATGAATGCAAGATATGCTAATAAGTAAAAGAATGTAATTTAAATAACTTCTTTAAACAGAAGATACTAATGAAGCAATGTCTAAATGTCTCCACCATCAATGTTGCCTGATATGCTATTCATTGGAGAGAAGAAAGGAAGGGAACAAACATTAAGAGCTGAAGCAAACTAATATGCATCAAAATTAATGTTGTGAAATACAAAAATAAATTTTAGGGTATAACTACCCTATTATTGGAGGAACAAAGGAAATGCTATCAGCTTCATGCCATTCTGAATATTGCCACAACTGTTAAATTCCCTGATCTACTACAACTTAAAAGAACTGAAGTTCAATTGAAGAAAATCTTTGAGAATAACATTTCTGCAGCAACATACCAATCTATCAAAATAGCTTCTTGTTACACTGCAAGAAATTTGATCTAATCTGGTAACTGATCACATAATTAATCCACTTACATTTCTGCTACTTGAAGATCTGCGCTTTCTTCGAATACCAGAATAGCTCCTAGGACTTGTTGAGGTACTGAATGGAAGAGCAGTGGAAAGGTGAGGGGGGCTCGTTGGACTCAAAGGAGACATCAGACTGCCTAACAAGCTTTGTTTGGAGACAACGTTAATTTGAGAAAGAATATTTTCATTGTCCCCAGCATCACCGCTACCTATTTCAATCTTTTCTTCACTGGTTATACTTCTTAAATAGTCTTTGAGCATCACTTGAGTTGCTGTTTCACTCAACCAGCACAAAAAGAGCTCATCCACTTTCATTTTTAGTACAGGCTGTAAAACTTTCTCAGTTGGCATCTTGATTCTTCTTAATTTATTTTTTGCTTGAAAGAAATAATGAACTTCTCAAATCAGATTAAACAGATTTCCACCTGAAAGACAAAGTGCCTGTTAAAAAGATTTCATTTAAGATTATTAAAACTGTCTGTCTCCACCCGCCCACCCATCATATAAAGATGCAAAAAAAAAAAAAAAAAAAAAAAGGAAAGAAAAAAAAAGAAAAGAAGATATGATGTTATTAACAGTTTTACATGTTTTAGATTGTGGTATTACAGAGCATGGAGGTTAAAGTCTTTCTCTCCATAATTTGTCAATTGAGGTACAAGTTAGCAGTATGCTTTTATAGAACATTTAGAATATGAGAAAGAAAAACAATTTTATGTTGAAATACTAGATCTCAGTTGCAAAATATCATATGATCAACAAACAATGTTTCTTGTACCTCTTGTTCCCATTTTGTATTTGTATTTTTACAGCCTACAGTAGTGGCCAAAACTGTGGAAACCTTTTGGGAAAAGTGTAGTTTTGAGGTTTGATGGCTAATAATGCCACTTTTTTTGGAGTTTCAAGATAATCATATTCCACTGGGAATAGCCCACACCTTAACCCAGGGGCGGGCAACTGTGGCCCTTTTACAACCTGTGGACTTCAACCCCCAGAACAACCTGTGGACTTTTACAACCTGTGGACTTCAACTCCTAGACAGCTTGGCTGTCTCAGGAATTCTGGGAGTTGAAGTCCACAGGTTGTAAAAGGGCCACAGTTGCCCACCCCTGCCTTAACCCAATTGAAAATCTATGGAGCTAACTAAAGAAACTTGTTAGTTAGAAGCGACCCAGCAATAAAACCCAGTTAATAGAAGCAATCATTCAATCTTGGTTTCACATTATAACAGCTGCGGAACTAAAAGACTTGGTACACTCCATGGGACGTAAGGCCATAATTCATGCTAAAGGTTACCCAACTAAGTATTAACTGGTATGATAATTTTTGTATATCCCGTTTTTTCTATGGTGATAATTTTTGTATATCCCGTTTTTTCTATGTGTTTCACTTTTCTTTATATTGAAACTGCTATTCTAATAGCAAATCCTTCATAAAAGTTATTGCATTACATTCTTGATTAAATTACCTTTCCATTGATATATAATTTTATTTTTTACTCCAAAAAAAAGTGGTGTTATTAGCTAGTTTTAGAAAATACACTTTTCCCAAAAGGTTTCTACAATTTTGGCCACTACTGTAGGTGTAGAAAACCATATGAAGAATCCACTTTTTTCAATTATTCATTTTATTAGGTTTATTTTAAAATGAAGATATAGGATTTGATATAGGATTTGATCTGGAAATGTGCAATATAAATTAACACCATAAATTAGAATTAAACAATTAATGAAGTCCCAAATGTATCAATCTACAAAGTTATTTAAGGCAGGGGTCCCCAACTCCTGAGTTGCAGACTGGGATCGGTCTGTGATCTGTTAGGAACTAGGCCGCACAAGCAGAAGGCGAACAAGCAAAGCTTCATCTGCACATGTGCAGGATCTAGGTTATGTGTGGAAACCATACACCCCCAGTCCATGGAAGACATTTTTTCTTTCAAAACTGATCCTTGCTGCTAGAAAGGTTGGAAACTGCTGATTTAAGGCATACCTTAGTAAAGTCAAAAAATGCTATGTATAACTAAGTCTTATGAAACATGAACCAGAGACACAAGCGTATTCAGTTAATCAGCTTATGTTTGTAGTTTGAAAAATTTAGAAGAACTGCTTCAGACATTACAGACATACAACATTATCCCTCTACTACTTCAAGTAGCTATATCCATGTTCAATCAAACTTAGGGAAAAAAACAAAACAAAACAGAACCCAGATTTATGGAGACACCTTATTAAAGTAATTCTTTATGCCAAACTCATATGGAAATCTGAAACAAATTTATGGATGCCTTTATGAATGGCTGAGCAGTAACGTTCTTGCATGTGGCCTGAAACATTTTTGAATTATTATTTATTTATTTATTTATTTATTTATTTATTTATTTATTTATTTATTTATTTATTTATTTTATTATATTTCTATACCGCCCTTCTCCTGCAGGACTCAGGGCGGTGTACAGCCAGGATAAAACATTAGCATATAAAATTTAAAAACATTTTAAAAAACAATTAAATAATTTTGGCCCAACTTTAAAACAACCCAATTAAAACCGAAATTCAATTAAAAACTGAGAGGATGGGATCAAGCCAGCCCAGCTAGATGGAACAAGTGTGTCTTCAGGGCCTGACGAAAAGTCCGGAGGTCTGATATCGTGCGTATCTCAGGGGGCAGGTCATTCCAGAGGGCAGGTGCTGCTACAGAGAAGGCACTCCCCCTGGGGGTCGCGAGCCGGCACTGCCTGGCCGACGGCACCCTGAGGAGGCCTTCTCTGTGTGAGCGAACCGCATTTACAGTAAATATACTTGACTTCAGCCTCATTCAACTTTAGTAAGAAAATGGCAAAATTTATAGTCCATATCCTTTTATTTGGAAGTAAAACCCATTGAATTTGTTTCTTCCTGACTTGATATAAATGCATAGATCAAAGTACATATTAGGTTTTGTACAATGAAGAGTTTCTAACGTTAACAATATACCGCATAGCCATATCTTTTCCTCATTAAGGATAACTTTTTAACAGGTGGTCATAAGCAAGGGAAGCAACAGCAGTGTGGATTTTTAAAAGTCAGTGCAAACAAATACAGGTAGTCCTCGACCTATAATCAGAATTCAGCCCAAAATTTCTGTTGTTAAGTGAGACATTTGTTAAGCGTGTTTTACCCCATTTTACCACCTCTTGCCATAGTTGTTAAGTGAACCTCCGCAATTAAGTTAGTAACACGGTTGTTAAGCGAATCTGGCTTCCCCACTGCCTTTGCTTGTCAGAAGCTCACAAAAAGTGATCACATGATCCCAGAATACTGCAACCGTCATAAATATGACTCATTTGCCAAGCATCTGAATGACCATGGGGAGGCTGCAGTGGTCGTAGGAGTGAGAAATGGTAATAAGTCACTTTTTTCAGCCCCATTGTAACTTCGGTCACTAAACAAAATGTTGTAAGTCGAGGACTACCTGTACTTTAATATCTCTTATTCTGGGTAGCATTCAGAAGAACATTTAGTGTTTGTAAAACATTTGGGCAGTCCGTTGCCAAAGCTCAGTTTTCTCAGCTACTTAGGCCAGATATACTGGAATAGATTGTAATTACTGGGTGATATTTGTTTTTGTTTTTTAAAAAAGGCCTTTTACTATATCGTTTCCCTCATCCTAAGTGAGAGGATCCTGGAGCTGGAGTGCTGCTAGCCGAAAATTTACTTCAATCTCCTGCAAATAACTCCTGCCACCCCTGGGCATCCCCCTTCCTCCTCCATCCTAAAAAAAAAAAAAAGTCCACGTGGGGATTTCATTTCTTTTTTAGCCCTTAGCGGTTTCTTCAAAAGCGGAATAGAGCTAGACTTTGGGCCTTCTATTTTCTCTTTCTGTGAATAAGAGGAAACTTTCCCCAGGTTGAAAGAAAAAAAACAACAATAGTTGGTGGAATCGTGGCTGAAACGCAGCTCTTCCCCAAACGGTTAGCTCAACTCGGCTGCTGGAGCGACTCCAAAGCCCGTTATTCGTTCCAGAAAGCACAGTTAGTGTTTATAGATAGGATTACCATACATCCGGATTTTCCCGGACGCGTCCTGTTTTAGCTCCAATCGCGTTCCGTCGGGCCTCAACACAAAACAAAACAAACAAAAAAAACACCAAACATCCGCCTGAAACGTCCGCAGCTGCAGCGGGGATGGCGGGTGGGGGCGAAACACCAGGAAGAAACGGGGCGGGGCTTCGCAACGGTAGCGTTGGAGTTAGCGCGTCACTCCTGGTGCCTCCTAATTGGTGGGTGAAAGAAAGGAGGCGTGGCCAGAGGATGTACAGAAGCGCATTTTGAAAAGTTGCTGCAGTTGGGGGAGGTTGTGCGGGAAATGGGTGGCTTCGTGCAGCCAACGCTGAATTGCCTGCTAGATTAGAACCTTGTCATTCAGTATATAACCACTGCGATTGAATTCTGCAAACGTTAGCCCTTGGGGACTTGTGACCACAAAAGTATGATTTTACACAATCTAGACCGTGGCGTATGTTGCAGAAAAAAAAAAAACACAACAGTGGCAAAGAATTGTGTAATTTTTTTTCTCCAGGGAATCAGTAATTTGGTAAGTTGAAAGCCTGGTTTAATACCGCTGACTCTTCCAGGAACGTTAGCCAACACGCTGATCTCTGGAGAAATGCTTAATGTTTAAATCCAAATTCAGTCATTGGAATAAAATCAACTTCAATTGATTTATTCAATTTCAAAATCGATTCTCAATCGGAGCCATTCTTTATGTTAATCTCGAGAAGGAGCATCACATTCACGGGCAGAGGCTTGTCTTTTCTTTTTTGCTCTAGCTCCTTAAAGGGACAAGTCCCATTTTTCTGTTTGAAAATTATTCCTGGCGCCACTTCCATGGCCAAAAGAAGCATCCTACCTTCATCAATTGTATTGCGTTTAGTTGTGCTTGAGGCTTCCATATGGGCAGAGATGTGATTTTGCCCATGAACATACAGTCAGATTCAGACACTTGACTTTGTGTATTAATATTGATTTAGCAAGACATTTGAGATTTCAAAGAATAGACATTGGTTTAGTGAGAGTCTGAATTGGTACCATAAACCTTGATATCAGCTCAAAGACTGCCTATTTCATATTAGAAATGAGTTAACTTGCAGAACTTGTTTTTAAAACATTCCCATTAAACTTAAAAAATATTAACAGCTAACATTTCTTGAAAAGTAGTGCTTTTAAACATTTTTAAGCATTGCTTTTAAACATTCCTTGTTTTTTTTTTAAAGCATTGCTTGTTACTTTGTAGCATTATATATCAAAAAAGTAACATGAGAAAAAAGCTAGTTTAGTATAGTGGCTAAGGCATCGGGCTAGAACCAGAAAAACCATGACTTCAAGTCCCTCTGGGTGAAATAAACTCTTTACTAAATTAAACCCCAAGAGAAAAAAATCCTAGAAGAAGAAAAAAAAACACATTCCTTAAATTATAAAAAAAAAAATAGCAACTTAACAAGTATAAAAACTAAAACGTGTGACACACAGATACACAAAAAAGAGTCTTAACTATATCTAGTGCTAAATGGAAAAAAACCCCAGGCTAATGAAATTATATCATTTTTTCCAATTTCATCATTTTGATTCAATGATGAAAACAAATTAGACATAGAGAATCATTTTGTCCAATTTTGCCTCTGGTCCAGGTTGAGGACTGACATATTTCATTGTCACCTTTTAAAATCTAGAATAACTTTTTCAAAGTAGTCCAGGCTTCATATATCCTAAAATCTTCATTGATTGAAAGATTACAAGTTTGGGGACATTATTTAACAAAATACTAACCTGTAATTGCCTTCATAGCATCTGAGAACTATAAGTGGACACACTTATAATATATTGTATGAAATCTTCCCCCACACAATTTACTATATATCCATCGACCAGTGCGCTCCCACAGAGAGGGCCTCCTTGGGGTGCCATCAGCCAAACAATGTAGGCTGGTGACCCCCAGGGTGAGGGCCTTCTCTGTGGGGGCACCTACCCTCTGGAATCAGTTGCCCCCAGAGATAAGGAGAATCCATGACCTCAGTGCCTTCCGCTGTGCCCTTAAAACTCACTTTTTCCAGCAAGCCGGGCTGGCTTAAGAAGAAATTTTTAAATGTTTTAATTGGTTTGTGATTTTTAATTTTTGGGCCAAATTTATATATATATTAACTGTTTTTTAATATTTGTATTTTATGTTCTTAATTCTGGCTGTACACCGCCCTGAGTCCTCAGGGAGAAGGGCGGTATATAAATTGGAAATAAAATAAAAAATAAAAATAAATAAAAATATTATTTTAAAAAATCCCCCCAAAATGTAAAGTTTTTGCTAAACTAATCAATTCTTTTTTTATTTTGATCATCATAAATGTAACTAACTTTCATTACAATTTAGATCCCTGAATAAGCAATATAGGCTACTTCAGTTCCTTATTTGAAATGTCTTGTATGTTATTGAAATTTACTTTTGTATTTTTTTTTAAATGTAATGTTAAATTGTCAATTTAGTTTAATAAAAGTTTTGTTCAATGAACACAATTCCTGTGTTTCAAAGGCTGTGACAGTCCAGGGCTAAATAATGTAACAAATATTTCAACTATGTATATTGTCATTTAACCTTTTGTGGTATGTCATATTATTTTATGAAATCTCAGAATTTTAAAGCTATGATTATTTAATTGTGAAGGGTAATGATTCCATTATGAGCCCATGTTTTCTTGAAGAGAATTATCAGCCCTTTTAAAGTAATTATTTATCATCATGAGAGGATAAATCGAAGAAAGGCGCAATTATGTCTGGTTGCCTTTAATGCTGGAAAAATAGCCAATTTCCTAATCTAATTAGAAGGAAGAACTTGCTAACGTTACAAGGTACTAAATAATGTTAAGTTGAGTCCATAATGAGAGGTTTGCATGCTGGCACATAGTTGAAGTTAGTGTATACAATCAGTAATACAAGTAGTCCTTGACTTATGACCATAATTGAGACCCAAATTTCTGTTGTTAAGCGAGACAGTTGTTAAGTGAATTTTGTCCCATTTTACAACCTTTCTTGCCACAGTTGTTAAGTGAATCACTGCAATTGTTAAGTTAGTAAGACAGTTGTTAAGTGGGTTCTGACTTCCCCATTGACTTTGCTTGTGATAAGGTTGCAAAAGTTCACATGACTCCAGGACACCGCAACTCAACTGTCATAAATATGAACCAGTTGCCAAGCATCCAGATTTTGACCATGTGACCATGGAATGCTGCAACAGTCGTTAAGTGTGAAAACCGGTCATAAGTCACTTTTTTCTCTGCCATTGTAACTTTGAATGGTCACTAAATGAATGGTTGTAAGCCGAAGACTACCTGTAGTGCTAAAATCAGGAAAATTAAAAGCACAACCTCATAGAAGAGATGTATAGTAACTTTAAAATGGATGTCATGGTTATTTCATAAAAAATTAACAGTAAATTTATAAATCTATTTAACACATTTTGGTAGAACCAATATAGGCTTCAAATTATATATTGGCTTTAATGCAAAACTGATTTCTTCTGCATTAATTCTCCCCCACAAATTTATGTGTAACATATGAATTATTCCAATTTATTGCATACCTAGAATTTTTACCATACAGTGAACACTTCTACAAACTTACAACCTACAAACTTTACCAAAAAACAAAACAAAACCCAAACCAGTGTCATTTGCTTATGTCGATATCTTTTATTCAAGATGAGATGGCATGTTGTTCAGATTCCCAGGATGGAGAAAGAGACATCACAGTTTGTGTGGGAGAAAGAAGACAGCTCCTACTAATAGTTCTTGGTTTATATGTTTATGGTGCAAGTAATCTGCTTTATTTTGGCAAGACTTCTGTCTATAGGGGAGGCACAATTATGACAGCATATTTTCTTCACTAATATTAATTTCTAATGTGCCTTGGTAACAAGAGCAGTTAGTGGCACTGTCATAGGTTTAATGTGGGGCAAGTTAAAGAACAGAATTAGTAGACTTAATGTTAGTGAGAAAAAGAGCTAGGGATACAACCCAGCTTCTGCTGAATCATGACATAGTTGCTACCACAGAGTCATAAATCATTCATAAAGAAACTTGTACTGAGAGAAGATGAAAAACACACTTTAACATTAGATTAGATAATGTGAAATTAGACATTTTAGGAATGGGGATGAAATGAAATCTACATGTGCAGATCTTTAAAGCACATTGAATGAGAATGTTTGAGCTACAATCAAAGTTTGTGTGGAGGAATCCCCAAAAGTGCAAAAATGCTCATTAGTTTGTTGAGAATAGCATTGTGTACAGTAATACCTACATTACTATATCTGGAAGATGCCTTCAAGAGGAAGAAGGGGAAAATGTATTTGCAAACTGAAGTTTTTAAGAGAGGACACTAATGGCAAATGATGCCCAGCACATATTTTGAACAACTGTGTTCATCATATGGAAAATAATGGATATTGACACTGAGAACATTATTTTTAAACTTATCAATACTTTCATAGTTATAACCAGAAGGAGTGCTGTGGGTTTATTATCAGATAAATAAAGCTGTTTTCTTATTGCAAGAGAAAATGATTGTCAGTATTTCCAGGCATCAGAATCTGGGATCTGGGACGATTACAGTCTTCAGATTGTGTTTACTATCCCACAGCAAGCTGGCCATATAGATTAAGACATTTTCAAGCATGATTTCACTGAACAAACCATTCAGGAGAGGGAAGACAAGTATACTGTAAATTTGCTGAAAACCTTGATTTTTGTTCACATCATCATTCTTAACTGTATGAACACCAAATTCTGTTCTTGAATGTAAAGGGATTACATCAAAATCCCTGCAAAAGTGATGTAGAGGGTGATAAATTCTGTGAAGTTGCCTATATAGGTCACATTTTGGATATTTTAAAAAACTGATGAGTTTTCTGCAAGACTTTTCTTGCTTCATGTCGCTTGTTTTGAATGATACACGGTAATGATAATCTTGCACCAAAGGCCTCATAGACAAAGGGGAGGGGAGGGAAGATGTCGATTGATTATACTGTATATGTGTTATGTTTTGATCAGGTTGGTAATCTGAAAAGATTTATATAAAGTTTTATAATTTTCTAGTATACTAGAAACGAGTCAAATATTTTAAAATGTTGAATGTCACTTAGAATAGTTAAGTTTCCTCACCAATGCCAAGCTAGAGGGATTACAGAAAGTACGTAACAATTTGGCTATTCAGTTGCTAAAAAAAGCCTCTATTTTGAAGGTACATTTTTATGCAGGTTTCCTCAAAAGACATCTTGAAAAGTAATTCATCACTATTGAGAGTTTAGATTTGATATCACTACATAACAATGCTAAAATACCATAGAAGCAAATATCTGACTTTTGGAAGAGGTTGATAAAAAATGGAAGCTGATAGTTAAGTGTATCAGTTATATTTCTATATTTCTTTGCAAAAGAATAGCTTACTCTGATGTTAGTCATTGAGATTAAGGTAGGATCATCCAAGGTTAGGATTTATGGAACGTGCTATTGATTTGCGTTAATAAGTTGAGCCATTCACATAAAAGCAATGGTGCATAGGAAGCAGATATTTTTTTATTATAAAATATTGTTAGTTCTAGCAAGAACAATAAAAAAAAACCCTGCAGTAGTCTGAGTGCTGGACACATTACAGTCTGGTCCAGTCGATCCTCAACCTACTTATATCCCCTTTATATCAGAAGCAACCAAGGAGATATATATATATAATGTTAAATCCCCAACATTGTTTTTATCAAACAATGTTATTATATGGGTATCTCTACACAATTTTGTGATATAGACTGAAAACTAGAAGTTGTTTTTTAGAATATGGGACTATTGCATATTCCAAGATCTTGTTATAGCTAGAGAGTTTGTGGTTTAATTTATCAAGGTTGGAGTTATATATGAGGGAAACAAAACAAAACAAAATCCTATCTGCCCATGTCATGTGTTCCTGGCTCTCAGTTGTGTATCCAGCTGCTAAATTCCATTAAAAGGGAGTTAAAAATACATTAAATATTTTCCTGTTGCATTGCCGTATAAATATCTACTGCAGTTGCCATAGGGACAGTAAATTAAACGAATCCTGGTCAGTGGAATGGCAAATGAAAGGGGGCTTTTTAAAAAGGGTAATCTTATGACAAGAAATATAATTTATCCATGTTACAAAATAATTTTAAGAATAGTTACCTATTTAATATTCTCTTGAGCTTTAATGTTCACGAATTTAGGGCTTGTCACCCAGAATAAAAGGGCTGCACTATTTCACGTGACTACAGATTCATTCCTCAGCCCATTTTGGAGAAAATTTAAACCTGAGAATCTCCCAGTGGGTATTGCTAGCTGTAGAATGCTCTTAAACTAAACACGGCACATCTGTGCCAGCTTTTAATGTAAGAGGTAAAAGGATAAATCAAATAGTTTGGCACCTTGCCCATATCAGTCATCTATGCCATTTCATTCTCTTCTTGCAGCTGTTTACCAAAAATAGAACTAGAATAGTGAGCTGCAGATCATATGCCATCCAGAAGTAGATTCATATGCAGGCAAGAAATGTGAACAATGTTGGCTTATTTCACATGCTACCCACCTTGACAGTAAGGGGTGGGGGGGGGGGTGGGAGGATGTAATTCAGATAAATTTACAGTGTCTGGCACTTTTTACTATTCTACTGCAGGAAATATCTAGGAAGGAAAAAGGGACAAAACGATGCAGGATTACATTATGAATTGCTTTTTAGTTTGACAGCTTGCTATGGTAATTTATGGCACTGTTCTTCAACCTTGGCAACTTTAAATTTATTTATTCATAAAATTTATTGGCCACCCATCAAAGGTGATATTCAGCCAGTTCAGACCGGGTTCCCTTAAACCGGTAGCGGAAATTGTGGGTGGGCGCTTGCACCGGCCTTGGCACTATGCCGTCCTATTTAGGCATGTTTTAGAGGCCGGGCACATGAGCAGAAGCCGCGTATGCGAGCAAAGTGCATGTGCAGAAGGCTATGTGCGTGCTCACATTTGCGAACAGGTAGGGAAAGTAAGTGAATACCACCCCTGCCGTCCATCTTACTATAGGATAACTCTGGGCAGCTCTAAATTAAAGCATAAAAAGCTAAAATCAAACATTAAAAACACATGGGAATGGTGGGACAGAGTTGGGGGGAAGTGGGATCTGTTATTATTCAACCACCTCCATTGAGCTGACACTGGGGCCGCAAGCCAACTGGCAAAGCCATGTCTTTAGGCCCTTACAAAAAGATAGGAGGATTGGGGCCAACCTCACATCAGGGGCAAGATGTTCCAGAGGGCAGGAACAGGAACAGCAGAGAGGGCCCTCCTCCTGGACCTCACCTGCTGAAATAATCGGACTGATGGGACCTGCAGCATGCGTCCTCTGCCAGCACGAGTGGTACAGGCCAACCCTAATGGGGTGAGATAGTCCCTCAAATAACATGGACCCATGCCATGAAGGACTTTAACAGTGATCCCGATACCTTGAATTGTACCCAGAAGCTGGCTGGTAACCAATGCAGCTCGTGGAGCAGTGGTGTTACAGAGGCCATTCTTGGGACCACCTAAACGACTCGTGCTGCCACACTCTGCACCTGCTGTAGCTTCTGAATATTTTTCAAGGGTATCTCCACATGTAGAGACCATTGCTACAGTCCAGTCATGAGATGACTAGGGACTGAATGACTGAGTGCAGGGAATCCTGGTCTAGGAAAGGCCACAACTGGCACACAACACAAAGTTATACAAAGGCTTTCCTAACTGCAACTGCCACCTGTTCCTTGAACAGGAGTCGCGAGTCCAGGAGAACCCCCCAAGTTGCGGGCCGGGTCTTTCTGGGGCAGTAATACCCCATCCAGAGTCAAAGATGACAAAGTCCCGGAACCCAGAGCCTGCATATCCAAAGCCGTTCGGTCATGCCAGGGTTCAGTTGAAGCCTGTTGTCCCTCATCCGGGCCCTGTGAAAGGGCATACAATATATATCTCAACCCATGGTGATGGATGATCTCACCCAGAGGTTTCATATAGATGTTGAAAAGGAGTGGAGAAAGTACCAAGCCCTACAGTACACCACAGAATAGTGGCTGAGGGCTGGACTTCTCACTCCCAGCAATCCTGATTGGAATCTGCCACAGAGAAAGGAGCCGAACCAATGCAGAATTGTGCCACCCAACCTCATCGCCTGTAGCCAGCCCAAAGGATACCATGGTTGATGGTATCAAAAGTTGTGTGGACTTCAAGCCATAGAATTCTTCTGGCTGGGGACTGGCTGGTTGAACTCTACATATCTTAAAGCTGCCAACTTTGACAAACACTTGTTTACTTTCAAGACATCCAGCCTGCCAAATGTAGTATAGAATCTGTTTGCCAGTTATCTGGAATTATTAACATGGAATAATTCAATTCTACGTCATTCTAGTTGTAAAATTTACTGTAATTTTACTTATTTATATTAATTGTGGTGATGAAATCCATTTGGAATATACCTTGAGCAATGTAAATGATGACTGGTTATTGAATTAACCACATCTGCTAGAATTAGATCAATCTTTTTTGGATAAAATATATCCCTGGAATATGCAAGAATAAATAAATCATATTTATCTTTGCTGTTGGGTCACATTCTCTGATTCTAATGTAATACAGTCTGTGTAAACCACTTTGGTGTCAATATTGCAGCATTGTATTCAGCTTCAGTACAGTAACTGCAGCCATTGAGGGAAGCCAGCTATATTGTGCTGAGAAATGTAATGTTAGGGAAGGCTTCAACTTCCAAGCCTGAGGCCCCAAAGAGAAAATTCCCCACCATTGTTAAATTGTGATCCTTGTTGCTCATATTACCAAGATTGGTGACTCGTTACAGGGTAAACAGGATGCTAATACTGGAAAAAATTCTCAACTGTTTTTAGTGTTTCAAAAAAAAAAAAAAAAGGAAGCCTTCTTGTCATTTGTTAGCTCAAAATTCTTTCCCCTAGTTCTGATTTTCTTCCCCAGGGACAATTAGCTTGGCTTTCTTTAGTATCATCCATATTTTAGAATGATATTTTCCTGTAGAAAATCAGATATTCAGCCATCCCAAAATGTTTTTTTGTATTTCCAGAAACAAATAAAAAGTAACAGTTTAGAAATTGTTAATTATATTTTTTCCAGCTGGTGATCCTCACCTAACTGTGTATTGAACAGCAATTCCCATAATCCTCCAGTCATCATTCTTTTGGGAGTGATGGTAGTTGTAATCAAATATAACCGCTGGGTGCCATGTTGGAGATTCCATGCATTACATTTTTCAGTTTGTCTGTTACATGTTATTAATACAATTCAATTAATTTCAATCCAGACAACATACGATTATTTGCAAAATAGTGGCATAATGCTACTGCAATATTGGCTAGTATTAGATGCAGAATTAAACCAAGATTAGCAAGATTGTTGCTGTTGTTCTTGCAAAGCAATTCAATTAAGCAGAATTCCCAGAATTGGAACAGTAAAACACTCTAACCCTAATATAATAAAACAAAGCACGCACGCACACACACACACACACACACACATATTAAAGGCATATAAAGGCAGAGATCTCTGTAATGGTAGTTTAATACTCTGACGATATCAGTTGATGGCTGACGAAAGCTTAGTAAAATAAAATTTTAATTATTTTAAAATTTTAAGTTCCAGAACTCACAGGATATCTGCTTCTTTCTTTACTAATATACCTGGAACTTGTATTTTTAGAATAGTATGTAACATACATATATACGTACACATACACACACACATAATTAAATACATATAAAGATGACTCAGCTTTTAAACAGGTTAAATATTGCCGATGCTGAATCATATTGTTCAATCTTTGCATTACATTGTTGGAGTATTAATTTAAAGGCTGAGACAACACATTTCTCCAATTCAAGATTTCAAGTCTGGAATACAAGTAGTCCTTGATTTACAACAGTTCATTTAGTGACTGTTTAAGGTTACAATGGCACTGAAAAAAGTGACTTATGACACGACTGTTGCAGCATCTGCATGGTCATATGATCAAAATTCAGATGCTTGGCAAGAAGTTCATATTTATGATGGTTGCCAGGATCATTTGATCAACTTTTGCGACCTGACAAGCAAAGTCAATGGGAAATCCAGATTCACTTAACAACCATGTTACTAACTTAACAGTTGCAGTGATTCACTTAACAATTGTGGCAAAAATGGAGTAAACTTACTCAACAAATGTTTCACTTAGCAACATAAATGTAGGGCTCAATTGTGGTCGTAACTCAAGGACTACCTGTAGTGCTTTCTAACAATTAAAAATTATCTTTTTAGTTACCTACCAAGCATAATAAGTTCAACTGGATTTACTGATATATAAAAACAATAATTGACACAGCCCAGGTGTTGGGATATAATTCAGTCATCACATTCATTTATTTAACCTTATTTCTCTTTCTAAAATCATATCCACAAATGGATAACTGTAAGAAAAATCCAAATCATAAGTATCAGAATAAACATCTCTCCAGCATAAAAACATTTATACACATCGTAGACATGAACTGAAGTGTCCACTAGGCATGGACAGGACTCTTGATGAATGGACATATCTTTAGGTCATTAAAAGCGAAGAGAAGAGCAACTAAGATGATCAAAGGCCTGGAGACTAAAACATATGAAGAACTGTTGCAGGAACTGGGTATGGCTAGTCTAGATAAAAGAAGGACTGGGTGGACATGATAGTATTCCAGTATTTGAGGGGCTGCCACAAAGAAGAGAAGGTCAACTTATTTTTCAAAGCACCAGAAGGCATGACAAGAAACAATGGATGGAAACTAATCAAGGAGAGTAGCAACCTGGAATTAAGGAGAAACTTCCTAACAATGAGAACAATTAACCAGTGGAAGAGCTTGCCTTCAGAAGTTATAAGTGCTTCAACACTGGAGCTTTTAAGAAGGGACTGGACGCCCACTTCTCTGAAATGCTATAGGACAGTGTTGGCGAACCTTTTCGGCACCAGGGGAGCACCAGAAACCGGAAGAGCATGCGAGGGAGTGCTGGAACCAGAAGAGCAGTTCCCCAGTGTGCATGCGTGCATTGGGAAGCTAAGCTTCCATTTTCCAGTGTAGGCATGCACGCTGGTCACCTGGTCTTCCAGTTTTTGGCATGCATGTGTGCGCAAAGACCAGCTGACCAGCGTGCATGTGTGTGCAGGAAACCAGAAGCTCAGCTTCCCGGTGCATGCATGAGTGCTCTTCCAGTTTCTGACACTCCCGCACACGCAAAGGCCAGCTGACCATGCACATATGTGCGCCGGAACCTGGAAGCAACGGGTGACGGCTGGCATGCCTGGAGAGATGGCTCTGCGTGCCACTTCCAACACGTGTGCCCTAGGTTCGCCATCATGGGTATAGGACAGTGATGGCTAACCTTTTTTTCCTTGGGTGCCAAAAGTGCATGCATGTGCCCACACTCATAATGCAATGCCCTCCCAATACACCCCGCCTCCTGCTCATGCTTGCGCAACCCCTGGCGTTTCCCCAGCCCTTTGCGCATGCATGTGTGACCTCCCCGTGCCTCATTTTGGGCCTAGCAGTCCTCCCTGAAGCCTCCGAACTTCCGGGAAGCCCATTTTTTGCCTTCCACAGGCTCAGGAGGGTTTCCTGGAGCCTCCAGGAGAGCGAAAACGGGCTCCCCCAGCCCTCCGGAGGCCGGAAACGGTTTGTTTCTGGACTTCTGATAGGCCAGTTTTTCACCTTCCCAGAGCCTCCGCGTGAGCCCTGTATTTACCTGGCATCCAAAACGGGCGACGTGGAGACTCCTGGGAGGGGCGGGGTAGCATGGGCATGCATGCATGTCTCCCGCATCCACTGCAGAGACCCAAAAATCAGCTGGTTGGCGGGAGGTGCATGCAGATGCACGGTGGAGCTGACCTAGGGCGACGGCTCGTGTGCCCGCAGAAATGGCTTTGTGTGCCACCTGGGTAGACAGGCCTGAAGTGACACTCCTTATATTTTCCAGGAGAGCCCCGTGGGCTGGATGCGACCATATTGCAGGTTGGATCCAGCCTGCGGGCCTTGAGTTTGACACCCTGGTCTGTATCATAGGAAGGAAGGCAGGCAGGCAGGCAGGCAGGCAGGCAGGCAAGCAAGCAAGCAAGCAAGCGGAATAAAGAATAAACATGCTGATACTCATTCCATAGAAATGTCATGAAGAGTAAGTTCCTATTTACTTATCTGACATTAAGCCTCACTGAAAAACTCTGAGTAAAACTGAACAGAATTGTGCTGCAAAGACAGAGTAACTTTTAGATTCTCAGTGGAACTATCTCCAAGTATATTCTTTCTAGATAAACAGAACAATAAATGGGCATCATGTTATAATTATTTCATTAAGCATGTTTTGTTCAAAGATAACATATTAACAATTTTTTTTCCTGATCACTTAGTTTTGTAAACCAGATCAATACTTTCTTTCAAATAAGTCTGGATACGACTTACTATGATATAAATTATAAACCCATACATTTGTAGAAAAGTCTCAAGGCCCAAGAATGGTACAATGCACATAGTTACAAAAAAAAAAAAAAACCAAACAAACAAGCAACGACAAGATGCAGAAAGTCTTCTGTAATTCCTTTTCATTTTCATCATTCTGGATTGTTTAGACTGGGGTTGTGTAAAGTTATATGATGCCAAAATGGTGGCATTAAGATAATATTCTGCTAGAATTGACCTGGGTTTGCCACTGTTTATGTTCTCAAGTAGATTTTTAAAATATATATTTTAAGTGATAATGTGAATTATCATGACAAACCTGGTATTTATCATTGCTGATGCATAGAAATTTAGCTTTTTTAGTATATATTCATCTGAAAAGTGCCCTCCTCTTGATCTTCTTAGCAGCTGCTGCTTTACAAATGTTCTAACCCACATAAATTCTTAATTCCTGCTTGTACTTTTTGCAATGGAGATGATATCAGTAAGGTAATAAGGAAAAGCTTCCCTTCCCTTGGGTAATGCACATTTTTGTACCTTACGAGAATATTGAATAGACTTCATTATTTTTTTCAATACAAGTCTGAATTCTGCCATTTGATTACCTAAACTAAAAGCATTTCAATATGCCATCCATCACCCTGACCGGTGTAAAATGCTGAATATTCAGATTAAATTGGAACTTTTTTTTCCCTGTGAATAAGGAATTTGGTTCAATTCCATAATACACAATGTCTCTGGAGAGAGGAAATTGAGCTGGAGGTCGCTGAAGGCAAGTGAGAAAATTGTATTATCCAAACACAAAATTCTTTTTCTTATCATCAAAACCTGAAATATAGCCACGGGGAATAAAGGGGTCAAGGGAGGATTCAATTAGAAATGAAAATAGAAAAGGTGCACTTTTCAACATGCCTTTCATTTTTCCAAACAAGTGAGATCCTTGAACTGCAGATTTACAGTAAACTATTTGTCAGGCAGTTTAAATTTTTGCAAAATATGAATAAGAATATCTAAACTTATTCTATAGGCTTGACAGAAATCCATGCTAGTTTGCATGAAAGCTTGCAAATCTCTAGAAGAAGTAAGTGCCAGACAGATGGGGCGCTTTCACAAAGGCAGTTGTTGGAAACAAAATGTAATCCTGCATGGACCTTTACTATTATCGACAAAGCTTTTCTTCAAGAAGGCTCATGTACATTTTTCTTATATTTCGAAATCTGTAAATCCAACTTCGGCTGGAATGTGCATAGGAATAGTCTTTTCCTATTTGTTATTCCACATTAACAATATTTAGGAATACAGAAGGAGCCTGAATGAAACAGAAATATCCTTAAGTTCTTAACCAGACAAGAGTAGAACTCTAATCAATTTAGCTTGCCCTAATTCATAATGATCTTTTTGGATTTCTCCCTTACATTAACAGCATTCCCAAATCAATGAAAATATCCAAAGAGCCAATAAAACAAGAATGGGGATATGCTATAATTCAACTGAAATGTACCTACTGATGGAAAATTTCATTGGTGCAGATTTAGGTAGGCAGAATTCCAACTCATTTGTCTTAGTGGATCTATATTCCATCAGTTCCGAAAACAATGCCTTGGCTACTTCTGAGCCAAATCAAGGCACAGTGCCAAAATGGCTTGTATCCCACTAGCCTGTAAATATAACTTCTTGCACTTCTTTGCCTGTGCATTCAGAATGTTAGTTGACGTGCTTTAATATGGGCTTTCTTTAAGAGAAGTGCATGACTGAAACAGTGGATCCTACTAGCTTCAGGGTTGAATTTATTTAGGTCCTAGTTCAAAAACGTTTCTAGGTGCCCAGCTGTTTAAAAACTTAATTCAAGTTAATTTAGGTTGTATTGTTTTGAAACAATACAACCTAAATAGCCGCTCAGCTGATCGCTGGAACTTTTTTTTTTTTTTTTTACTTTTTAGACATTTTTTACTACTGGTTTGGACGAATAGGTAGTAAAAAATGCTTTAAAAAAGTAAAACAAGAGGCTCTGACGATCAAGCTGTGCCGTGATCGTCGGAGCCTTTTTACATTTTTTAAAGCATTTTTTTACTACCTATTCGCCTGAACCAGTAGTAAAAAAATGCTTTAAAAAAGTTTTTAAAAAGGTTCCCAAGATCGTGCGTCACAGCTGATCATCTGACCTGCACTGTTCTATTTACCTTCCCAAGCCTCTTTTTGGTGTGCGCATTTGGTTTGGTTTGTAGTGCGCATGCACATGCACAGCACACATTTGGTGTGTGGCATGCATGCGCGGCCAGCGAACTGGTAGTAAACCTGTTCAGATTTCACCATTGACTTAGACATATATACTGCTCCATAGTGCTTTACAGCCCTCTCTAACCAGTTTACAGAGACACCAATTGCCCCCAACAATCTGGATCCTCAATTTTCTGACCTCGGAAGGATGGAAGGCTGAGTCAAAGGCTTGAGCTATTGAAAATTGAATTGATGAGTTAAAAAAGCTGAAGAAGGATTGGTAGAAAAAAATCCACACAAAAGTTACTTGCCAATACTAAAACTCTTTTATTAGCTGGATCACAATACTAAAGTGAAGTTTGCATTAAATGGAGTATCTCTGTACAATAAGTACATAATCGTTGTACATAAGTCAGCATAATAATTTGCTTCTTGGACTGACATCGCTATTACTTTTGTTCTTGAACTATGCTTTTCTTCATGAAAGGCAGCTGTAAAAACTGCAACACTCTGGGGGAATAGGTAAGAAATACAGATAGATTGCACATGACATTTAGAAACAAAAAACAGAACTGCATGGCATGTAAATCTTTATACAACAAACCCAGATTAGAGACTGTGGAAAATCTCTAAGTAGTCCCAGTATGTGCCAGCATGACAGTATAAGCAAAATAGCTAGCAAGATTAGAGAGCTGCTCTTGAAATCTAATAGCTTAGAAAATGCATTGATGGGAGAATGTGATTTGAGCCAGATACTGTACATGTTCCAAGCTCTGGGTCAGAAAAGAATGACTGGAAGATAGCTGGGTTGATGTGCTAAGAATAGGAAAGTAGAAATCTGATGATCTATGAATTATCACAAAAACCATAACATTATGTTCCTAATAAGTTAGAACCAGAGGGGTGTACAGTGCAGAAAAGTATGCTTCTATTTATCTGCTTACAGAGGGAAAAAAAACCCTGCGCTGTACAATTTCTCTTGATTCATTTCAGAATGGAGAATTTCAAAATTTTAACAGGGGTGGTAGTGGTTCCATTATTTATTTATATAAGCAAACACCCGCTCTGCCACAATCAAAGTAAACTCTGTTTACACAGTATATATGAAATAAGAATTAAATATCCATGGTCAGGGTTAATGATCTCATATACAAATGCAACATAAAATTCCTAATACAAAAACCATAAAAATTCAGTTTTAACTTTTTCTGAAAACCTAGCAAGGATGGAACAACTTTATCTCTGCTCTAAGGCTGTTCCATGTAGAGTTGAAGACTGATTGATTGCCTGGCTTTGCTTAGCATGTGTATGTATATATACTGTATATGCGGCAAAGAAGAGTTTGAGGGTTTTTTTAAGGGGACTAGGGTGGGTTTGGGGGAAAATCCACCGGGTTCAAGACCAGGCCTTGTGGAGGGCTGCGACACTAGGGATACAGAATCGGAGGTCAGGGAGGGGGTTGGAACTCAACTTAGGGAGGGCTGTTCTATTAGTACAGTGAGTGGGAGGGGCAGATATGGCAGAAGCAGGGAGCCACATCATGTTCGGGGAGTACACACTCGCTACCTTAGAGCGATTATGCACTCTGGTCCCCAATGCTTCTCTCGTTCCCCAGGCTGCTCAGATCCTCAGGGCCAGAGCCTTCGGCTGATGTTGTGCAATGCCAGGTCCATTGTTAATAAAACACCCTTCATCCACGATCTTATACAGGAGGGGGGAGCGGACCTGGTGGGCATTACGGAGAACTGGTTGGGCCAGGAGGGGGGAGTTCCCCTTGTGGATATGTGCCCACCAGGCTTCTGTGCATTCCATCAGCCGAGAGCTCAGGGCAGGGGCGGGGTGGTGGTGGCGGTTATTATAAAGGAAGGTCTGGATCCGAGGGAGACCACTGTACCACAGATAGCTGGATGTGAGTCCCTTTTTGTGAAGTGGGGTCGTGGAGTGCAGATGGGCCTGTTGATCACGTACCTGGCTCCCTGCCACGTGGCAACGGCCCTGCCCGAGCTGCTCAACATCATAGCTGGGGTGGTGGTTGATACCCCCAGGCTTTTGGTCATGGGGGATTTTAACCTGCCATCCATCGGTGAAACGTCTGAGGTGGCCTGGGAATTCATGGCTTCCATGACGGCCATGGACCTGACTCAGTTAATTCATGGCCCCACTCACATAAGCGGGCACACTCTGGACTTAGTTTTCATATCTGGTCAGTGGTCGAGTGGCCTTGATATAGGGGATATAGTCATCGAACCCTTGTCATGGTCTGACCACTCACTCCTTCGACTAGACTTTCTAGATTTTTTTTGTGCATGTCTCTAACTCTTTGGTTTCTGATTGCAGAGACTGACTCCCAATGCTCAGAACACACATGCTGCAATGGGATTGCAGTGCAGAGCTTCAGTGGGCCAGCTTTGCTTCCTGCTGGGGACGCCTCGCCCAGCAGACTGTAGTGTAGAAAGATTCCCAATTTAAAAGATGGTGTGGTTCCACATCAGTTGTCTTGTAAAGTGCTATGGTAGCAAGATGTACTTTTTGTAAATGTAAAAAAAAATAAATAAAGATTGCTTGGACAAATGTAAGACTAAGAAATAACTTTATTGAACATGGCTTCAAGTTTAGTTTTGTAATATAATGACTCCTGCGAGAAAGCGATTTTTGTGTAATTGTCTTTCCTGGAAATTTCTTTACCTCTCTCTGCTCTGTTTCATACATATTCACATTCACATCCACCTGAACATACACATTCACATGTACACAACAGACACTTGCAATATAATAAGCACAGCCTATAAAACTGAATGAAGTTGAGAATCCATATGAAAATTTTTGCAGGATTCAATCATTTTCACAGAAATCACCATGAGATTAATCAAAACCAACCAACCACTCAATTTAAGAGAGATCTGAAAATTAAAACAAATGTTTCAGAAAGGCAACAACTTTAGCTAAATAAGGAACACCTAAATAAACTGGGCAGTATTGAAAATTGCTGCAATAAAGAACCAATTGTTACAATGCAATTTATTTTTTAAATATAGTTTTGGAACTTTTGAAAAAACACAATCAGCTTCTATATCTTCATAAACTAATTTGTTCTTGATTTAATACGAACAGATTTTATATAAATAGGAAAGATTGAAAGCTTACATTTTTCAGTAAATTACTACCAAGGTTCTATCAAGATGCAGAAACACCTGGTCACCTATTAAAATTTAAGATAACTGATGATGATTTCTCTCTTGCACTCTTTCTCTTTTTGCAATTGTCCAGATTTTACTTACCTGTTGATTTTTGTGAGTACTACAATAAAGCTGTTTGTCTTTTGAATCAGTGTGTTGGAAGACAAACGGCATAGTTATTTCCATGCTCCAGATCAGAATCCCTGATGAACTTCCATCGTAATTAGCTCCATTACTTTAAAACATTCAGATCTGATTCGTTAAAAATTTACAATAAAAGAATAGCAATGTGAATGTAATGCAAATAAGGAACAGTGTAGATTTCTAAATTACTTTCAGCCCTTCTTATCCTCTGTTCCTTTGTAACATTCCATTCAAAACCTTTGTTTCACTTTTATAAAGTAGAAGACAATAATTTTATCCTCGAAATTAGAAAGATCTTTTTTTGAATAGTCACTAATGGGACATCATTTTGCACATAGAAAAATTATCTGTCCGAATGCTATTAATCTGCATAATACAACAATTAGTTTCTCCATTTATTATCATGACTTGAAAAAGTGGAACTAGTGATTTCAGGAATGAAAGCATGTTTTAATCAAGTCACAAGTTCAGAAGTCTGAACTTTATTATCGATTAAAAATATGAAAAGGGATTTTCTCAATAAAGCAAACCACATTTCCTTCTTTCTTTCTTTTTCTTTTATATATTCATTTAGGAATTTAATATGTCTGGATTTTACTTTATATTGTGCTTCCTTTTTATTACTTTATATTACTTTGCTTTGTTCATAAACTCCATGATATAATTGCCTTTTGCTGGGACAAAGTGTGCTTTGGTAATAATTTGAGACACTGCTCATTTCTCATATTGAAAGAAAAGTTATTAAAAATGCTTGTAAAGTATGATCCCTTATTCTTCTCTTAATAATTTACTCCTTATGTAAAAGTTTTCTTTCTCTACTTCACAATCTGAGAAAAATAATTTGGAAACCTGAAAATATAGATGGACATTTAAGTAGATAATGGTGACCACATGCAAACAAATATTATAAAATTATCTGAGTTATATTGCAAGTTGGGCAGCTATAAAAATCAATTTAGTAAATAAACTAATGAACTAATGAACTTTCCTGCGTGTTGGTACAAAATGTTACAAAGATCTGCTGTGCTCATAGCACTTTGTGAAGTGTAAGAAAGTAAATCACAGCTAATTTTCTTCCATTAAAAAATGAAACAAAACATACAATTCTAACATTTCCAGGTTTCATTTGTCTCATGCTAAGGCCATAGCAGTCATCTAAAAATGTTGAGTTTGTTCGCCAGAAAACCTTCAAAAGTTGCCAATAAATTAACATTACATATATCTGTGGAATTGTTATTATGTTACCATTATGGGCTATATGCTAGAGAGTATGATATATACTCACATTGCTCTTATTATTTGATTATTTCTTTTGTATTTTGATATTTATTTCTTTTATCTTTCAGAACTGCATTTGTATTTTTTGTTCAACTAAAATAAGAGAGTATTTTAGTTTATAATTATATCCATGTTGAAGAAGGTTGTGAGTAACTTGTTGTTACGGAGTTTCTCAATCATCCAGGTCAGGGGTGTCAATCACGATGTTGTCACGTGATGTATCGGGACTTTTTCCCCTTTCGCTAAACCAGGTGGGGCAAGGCCAGCATGTGATGCATCCAGCCAGCGTCCAGTGGGCCGCGAGTTTGACACCCTTGATCTAGGTCATTGTTGTCCTAAAGGTGCTTTTCAAAAGGCTACTGGATTTAGCTTTTTTCCTTGAAAATGTTTCACTTCTCATCCAAGAAGCTTCTTCAGTGAAACATTTTCAAGGAAAAAACCCAAGAAAATCCAGTTGCCTTTTGAAAAGCACCTTTGGGACAATGGGTTTTTTGCTATTTGCTTTTTCATAAATCCACCATACATGGTAAAATGCCATTTCATATACTTACGTTTCCAGCATTGATTAGAAGTACCTATAATACATTTTAGATAATTTCTCTGGTGTCATCTGCTAATGGTACATCATTTTGTAAGAGTTCTCCCTTAAATTCTAACATAATGTGAATTTCAGTCCCTTTAGTCACATTCTCTCCCACTGGTCTATCTGTATATTATAATCAATTCTTAATCCTTTTTATGCCTCGTCCGCCACCCCCCACCCACCCAATAGAAGTATATACATTTAGCAATCACATGTTCATCATTCGTCCTGTCTTTTCTTACTTTTTAGAATGCAATTTATCATGCTTCCCAGCAGGCTAGGATCGCCCATTAACTAGGCTGAAAAGTTCTGAAACTGAGGAGAAGAAGGGGAAGGAGAAGGGAAAGGAGAAGGAGAAGCAGAGATGACATAATTGATCAGAAACCAGATTGAAACACAATAGTCAGCTAGGGTGATTATTTTCTTGTATCAATTGATGTCCATTAATTAATACTTCGTGGGTTTAAATAGTATTGTTATCTTATAATATGCATTGCTTTGCTTTTAGAATTAAACACATAACTGTGAATGTACATGGTACTAAGTAAATAGTACCGACAGAAGAAGTGGAATACTGGAAATAGAATTGCATTTAGTAGGACCTTCAATAGATAGATTGGGATTGCAGTAAAGAGAAACAGGAAAAAAGCATTTCAGATGCACAATGACTTATGTAGCTTTCATTTATGCTAACAGTACCAATATTTTTTTAGTGGCTGACTTTTTTACATGTATGAAATATAAAGTTATCTGAACATTTTTGAACTGAATTTCTGACAGGTGGTACTTGTTTTATTTTCTTCTCTATACCAGAATTTCTATACCAGCCCCTAAAAATGACTGTAGCTTGTACACAGTCTAAAAACATCAACATGACAATTCATTCTCAAAATAACCAAACCCACCCACCCTCCTGCATCAGAATCAGGATAAAAAAAATTGGAGGACAAAAGATGGGTGGATTTGGTTAGTTTGAAAGAGCAAACTACATATTACATATGGTAATGAGCACCATCTGGTGGATTAGGGAGGGTTTTTTAAATAATAGTATACAAGTCTAGTAGAGAAATGTTTGTGAGTTTAGTTCTGGATAAAGAATTTCCTATTCCTATGTTTCCTATTTTAGCATTAGCTAAGAATTTAAAAGTATCTCCATATCTCTCTATATCTTTAATGTCACTTTCTGAGGTTATTTTCATTTTAGCTTTCAGTAAACAATATTGCTTTCTTTAGTGGAGAATAGAATAGAATAGAATAGAATAGAATAGAAGAGAAGAGAAGAGAAGAGAAGAGAAGAGAATAGAAGAGACATCCATTGTTATATGAGAGACAGAAAAGATACAATCCTATTCATTCTAGAATTTTTGGCAGCTTTTACATCCTATTGGTTCCAGTATTGACATCCTATTGGATCCAATATTACTTTTAGATTTCTAGATAGTAGTGATAAGATTACAGTCTTCTGCATGTATTCATAGAAATGAATTCCACTGATTTGTATCCCCAAATATAAAGTTTCATCTTAGGTTGATTTGCCAGCTGTATTCTTTTTTTTAAGAAGCAATGCTTTAGGTATAGTTTTTTAGGTTTCAAAATTTAACTTATGCAGGCTCCCTAAAATTAAACCCTGGGGGATGTCATAGGCCAAGAGGTTGTAGACCAGAGCCCCAAGTCAAATACCCTGTTTCCCCCAAAATAAGACATCCCCTGATAATAAGCCCAATTCGGCTTTTGAATGCATGGCAATAAGGCCAAGCGCTTATTTCAGGGTTCAAAAAAATATAAGACAAGGTTTTATTTTCAGGGAAACATGGTAGTAAGATAGCCCAGAAGAATACAGGTGTAAAATTACTGTGAAGTCTAACAGATATGATCCAGTTTCTACTTCAATTGAATTAATTTGCTATGGTGATTCAAGATGTCTCAATCCTAAATCCATGCCTAAAGCCAAGTTTAAAGGAATCCAGATAATTTCATTCCTTAATTCTTGGTAATAGATGATCACAGAGCACTAAAGTACATTACCTTAAAATGTGAAAATTGACACTCACTAATGATTATTGTAAAGAGTGGGACCTAAAGATATCTTTAAGAGAAAATGAATTACTGTTATATCTATATAAATTGGAAAGAAGACCTGACATCTCTGTGCATCCTTAACAAACCAAGATGGTCAATGTTGCATAGGGACATCTCTCATCCTAAATCTTGTCCATATTGAACTGAAGAAAAATTTTCATTACTAGAAAAGCAAATGCTAACAGTACTTAATCTGGAACTTCAAGGCAGTAGGATGAGAAGAACTAGGTTGGATAAGACACAGATTCATCCAATCTAGAACCTAGTGGCATTTAGTGGCCAACTATTTTTGAGCAGTTATATACACCATGAGAAGTTGAATTAGAATTTTCATTTTTCTTTATGCTACCTAAAAACTATCATTATTAGATACACACTTTCTTCTGGAAAAGGTATTGATTTGTTATAGTAATGCTTAGCTATCTTTGTGTTTCGAGATTTAAGCTTTAGACATTTAGTGAAACTTCACATTTTAGGTTATATTTATTTTATTTTTTTCCTGGGTTCTTATCTAAATTAACCACTGTTTCTAGTTTGCATTGTTAATTTATAGCCATACAATTATTCATCTTATTCCTCCAGTGACTAGTTAATATAGCTTAATTTTAGCAAAGGTCATTCATATTAGATAGCCTGCTGGAATCCAGCTGTTCATTTAGTGTTAAGCTTTCTTTAATATTGCTGTAATATGATTTCTGTAATAAGAAATAAATATAAATAAATTAGGAACATGGTTTTGCCTTATGAACTGAGGAAAGAACAAGGTAATTTTCTTATATTGTATAAATACAACTTAAAGCAGATGAATGACTTGGCATAAATCTTGGTAGGTTAAAAGTGCAGGGTGAAATGGGGTTTTAGAGGTAGTATGTGGAACAAATTCAAATTCTTGTTCTGATAATTCTGTTGTCCAGATAAATTACAATCTTCCAGGATTGGATGATCTACATGATTACAGAGTTCTGAGGTCTGTTGCTTCAGAATTTAGATATGATTGTACAATTAAAAATTTCATTCTATTGGTATGTATTGTTTCTTTTTGAGGTTGAATTATATATTTATAAGAACCATGTGCTTTACCTTGATTGAGAATATCACAAGCTAGAATGTTGCTGCAGATACTGTACATAATTTTGTGGGGACTTGTGATCTTATTTCCCTGATTAGCCAGCTTTTCAGAGGTCTAGAGGGATCCAGTCAGCCTTATGAAGTGCTGCTGAGAGCTGTTCCATAAACTCTGTGTATTCAAAGTTTTTTTCCCTGTGTACCCCCTTTTCCATTATTTTTATTCCAAGAAGCTAATGATTTGTTTAATTAAATATTGAATATAAAATAGAGATATACAATAAAATAACCAGTAATAAAATTTATTCCAATATTAAAATAATATTAAAGCTTTCATAAGATTGAATAGACAGATATTACTGATTTCACATTTTCAGGAGGGCCTCTGTGAGGGCTGAAACAAAAAGTTGCTGCAGGTGCCTCCCTCCTTCTTAACATTTAGAAAGATTTTCAAGCCATTTTGGTTTGCCATTTTTATCACTTCTTGTTTTTGTACAGATGGAGCTGTTTTATTGCTTTATGATTGTATTGATGTTTTATTTGGTTTCATATGTTATATAATCCAACAAAGTCTCAGAATTGTGGCAGCACGGAAATGTAATCTATCTATCTATCTATCTATCTATCTATCTATCTATCTATCTATCTATCTATCTATCTATCTATCTTTATCAATAATTAGGCAAACCTATGTTAAACAGATTGTGTATAAAAGGACAAACCTGAAGAAAGAAGTACCTGATCTAGAGTATTTTCTTTTCATGATTAATCTGATACTTCAAAAAATGGTTATTGCATTGTTACAATTGGATTATTTATTTATTTATTTACATTATTTATATATCATATCTATGTAAATGCCCATTTCACAGATTCATGACTCTGGCCAGTGTACAATAAAAAAGAATAATAAAAGCCTGACAGTTAAAAAATTCAGCCGTTAAATCACCAATCAAAATGACCAATAATGGCATAGCAGTTATTTTTCTAGGCAAAAAAGCCATCTCACTAATTCATTGCCTCCTTGAGATTCCCAAGTCACTAAGCAATTATTGTTACGTCTGACCAGACTCTGACAAGACTGATCCAAATTTGGAATGGGTCATTCTCTCAACTTTCTCTGGCTGCTCAGGTACTAAAAAAAATTCTTTTTAAACTGAGCCGATAGAAAACACCTCTTTCCTCTTTGACAATGCATCGCATCAAGCATGTTGAAAATATCAGAATTCTGAGCTAGAGAGTGCCTTGTGAACCAATATACATCTTACCATCCTGAAAATACATGCAGTGTACAGGTAGACCTCGACTTATGACCACAACCAAGCCCAAAATTTCTGTTGCTAACCAAGACATTTGTTAAGTGAAAATTGCCCCGTTTTATGACTTTTCTTGCCACATTAAGTGAATCACTGCAGTTGTTAAATTAGTAACACGGTTGTCTAATGAATCTGACTTCCCCATTGACTTTGTTGGTCAGAAGATTGCAAAAGGTCATCACAGGATGCCGGGACTCTACAAACGTCACAAATATGAAGCAGTTGCCAACCGTCTGGATTTTGATCATATGATCATGGAGAATGTTGCAATGGTCGTAAGTGTGAAAAATGTTCATAAGTCACTTTTGTCCAGTGCCGTTGTAACTCCAAACAATTACTTTTGTTTTTAAATCATATTAACTGCCTTTGAGAGCCAGTTTGGTATGGTGATTAAAAGCATCAGACTAGATATTGGAAATCATGACTTCTAATCATCATTTGGCCAGAAAGCCAAGTTGTGCTTTCTCAAGCCAAGCAAGAAGTTTGAGGACAAACCACTAAAGAAAATGCTTCCAAGAAAATTACGTTTTTGGACACTACATGGCTAGTGCAAGCAGCAATCAAGATTAACTGGAAAGTGGGTGCATGTACACGATGCACACAGATTCATACATACAAACCTGCCTTGAGTGCTTACCTATGCTGAGGTCTGAATCAATCAATCAATTAATTAATTATTTAATCAGACAAACTAATAAAGTCAGACAGCAGAGAGCAACCTCTTCTGATATTTGGTGATAATCCATATAATTCAGATTCAACATGGCAGGCAGAAATAACAGAAGATGGATTGGGTATTTTGACAATTAAGACTTTAAGCAACCCTTTTTCCATATACAACTCTTCCTTACTTGAGTTTAAAAATATCAGTGATACTAGAATCACTGATGGGCAAAAAAAAGATAAAAAAAAAATCAGTTGGCTACAAAGAAACCAGAAGACTGGTAGTTTGTACCCAGAAGACAGGCTAAAGGTTTCATTACTATAGCAGTGTGGAGGCAGCCTGTGGTACACCTGGGAGCACATCATTTTTTGCCATCTTTGTTCATTTAACAGCATTTTATTCCGGGGAAAAAACGAAAGGCAACATTATACAACCACCAGTAGATGGCAGTGTGATCTTCTAATAGAATACTGTAATTGGGTGCAGTTTAGGGTTGAAAGCATCATGGATTCATTTTATTTTTGGGGGTGGGGGGGAGGGTTAATGATTTACAAGCAGAAGAAATGTCATTTTTAAACTGCCTCTAATTAAATATCTTCCATGACAAAACATGCATTAAAAGAAGAGCAGTGTAACTGGGATAAGACAGTTAAATCTAGAAAATGACTTGTGCTGGTCCCAGAACCTGCAGAATATACTAATAAATAGGTTGATGATATTGCATTCACACTGATTTGTATAATTTGACTGAATTTTCTGTTTGTGTGACTAGACTGATAGCAGAAGGGTAAGTGATCAGAACAAAAGCCAACGTGTTGCTCATCCTACAGTGATACCTTTCAAGGGGGCGCTGTAACCAGAACTAAATTCTCCATCAAAGGGATATCTCACGAGCTGGAGAACTGTAGCTGATTTGTGGGCTTTCGTGTATACATAATTAACAGAAAATGGCATAAAAGCTGCATGAATATGTTGGACATGTTACACTTGGGGGATAGCATCTTAGCAGCGTGCACAGTAAGACAGAAAGGAGGTGCTCTTAGACTGTGTGGGAGAAATAGAGGCTTAGTCAATTCCTGGCAAGTTTAATAAGCTGCAACACAAAAGCAAGCAACTTTTTTTTTAATTAAAGTTTTTTATTTTGATTAAAAAAAAGAAAACAAACAAACACAAATATGACAATACGATGTACACAACAAGTAAACATATATCAAGTCTTACAACTTGTATTTTAGATATTCACATCGGTAGACTATATTCCTCTCTATATATCTCTACACCTTTACATATATAACCATATCTTGAATTCCCTTTTTGATTTATTGTTTTCTTGTTTGGTACTCAATTTCTATCTAGCTAATTCCTTTCTTTTTTCATGTTCCTAGTTCTGTTTTATTTTCCTTTTCTCCAGCCAGTCGTACCATCTTTGCCATACTAAGTAATAGTCGGTTTCTTCTTTTTCTTGTATTTCTTTCGTGAGTTTATCCATCTCTGCGCACTCCATCACTTTTAGAATTATTTTATCTTCTGGTGGTGTATCTCCCAATTTCCAACTCTGAGCAAAAATGATTCTTGCTGCTGTTAAAGAAAGCAAGCAACTTTTAATGTTGTTGAGGGATTCTAAGGCATCAATCACATTTGCCAATATGATAGGCACCTCTGCTTAAAATTATTGTGCATTTCTCTATGAAGGAAGATATTACCAGTCCCAACCCTTGCCCAGTCCTGCAAGGTCATAATCATTCCATATATATCTCATTTCCATACTACTGGAGGAAAAAGCATTCAAGCACTTTAGAACCCCCTTTGTGCTTTGAGACTTCTAGTTTCGTCAGGTTCTTTGGTGCTTGTATCTTTTCAAGTTCTCAGGGAGTAATGAATTGGGCACCACAGAATCACATACGAATGTTGAGAGGTGATAATGAACACAAAATCAACACAACAGTTCTGCCAATTATTCTGCCAATAATTAAACTACTTGGATACTGGGATTTCAATTGCCAATGTGCCAAATTAGACCTTGTGTTTCAAGGTGACACACAAAATCAAATCATGGTTTGTATCCAAGAAAAATTAGCAAGGATGATTTATTGTGCAGAGAATATTTTTTTGTGCAATAGAAAGAATAGTTCATTTAATAGATCCTCTACATATCCAATTTAGTGATTTTTCTGATTTTATTTCAAGATCCACATTTTCATTTGTGGAAGGAGGGCATGCTAAGGCACTGAAAAATGCATGTACTTATCTGTTATTAATCAATCACCTCCATTGAGCTGATCTCCCACTGGCAAAGCCTTGTCTTTAGGCCCTTATGAAAAGATATGAGGGTTGAGGCCAGGGGTGAAATCCAGCAGGTTCTGACAGGTTCTGGTAGCGGAAATTTTGAGCAGTTCAGAGAACCAGTAGTGGAAATTTTGAGTAGTTTGGAGAACCAGCAAATACCACCTCTAGCTGGCCCCAGAGTGGATGGGAATGGAGATTTTACAATATCCTTCCCCTGCCATGCCCACCAAGCCACACCCACAGAACCGGTAGTAAAAAAATTTGGATTTCACCACTGGTTGAGGCCAACCTCACACCGGGAGGCAAGATGTTCCAGAAGGCAGGAACAACAGCAGAGACAGCCCTCTTCTTTGACCCTGCCAGCTGGAATAAGCGGGCTGACGGGACCCGTAGCATGCATCTTTTGCCAGTAGGAGTGGTACAGGCCAATCCTAGTGGGGTGAGACAGTCCCTCAAATAACCTAGACCCATGCCATGAAGAGCTTTAAAGGTTATCACCAACATCTTGAATTGCACCCGGAAGCAAACTGGTAATCAGTGCAGCTCGCAGAGCAGTGGTGTCACAAGGGTCAATCTTGGAGCTCCCAAAACTACCCGTGCTGCCACTCTCTGCACCAGCTGTAGCTTCCTAATGCTCTTCAAGGGTGACCCCATATAGAGCACATTACAACAGTCCAGCCATGAGATGACTAGAGACTGAATGACTGACTGCTGGAAATCCTGGTCCAGGAAAGGCTTCAACTGGCGCACAACACAAAGTTGTGCAAAGGCTCTCCTAGCCATGACTGCTACCTGTTACTTGAACAGGAGTCATGAGTCCAGGAGAACCCCAAGTTGCGGACTGAGTCTTTCTGGTATAGTGCCACCCCACCCAGAGTCAAAGATGACAAATCCATATGCAGAAAGAATGCTTGCTGAAATGAAACAAAGGAAGCTGTGAATGAGAAAAAAATGAACATAAAAGAATGTTTGTGGTAAAAAATTACAAGACTTCATCGTGCATATCACAGGGATGCGGTGGCTCAATGGCTAAGACGCTGAGCTTGTCGATCAGAAAGGTTGGCAGTTTGGCGGTTTGAATCCCTAGTGCTGTGTAATGGAGTGAGCTCCCGTTACTTGTCCCAGCTTTCAAACCTAACAGTTTGAAAGCACGTAAAAATGCAAGTAGAAAAATAGGGACCACCTTTGGTGGGAAGGTAACAGCATTCCGTGCGCCTTTGGCGTTTAGTCATGCCGACCATATGACCATGGAGACGTCTTCGGACAGCACTGGCTCTTCGGCTTTGTAATGGAGATGAGCATCACCCTCTAGAGTCAGGAATGACTAGCATGTATGTGTGAGGGGAACCTTTACTTTTATCTTTATAGTGCATATAGAAAAAGATAACTATACTGACTGTATTGAAGTGTATTGAAACAGAGCAAGGAAGGTGAATATTAAAAAAGCAGAGAAATTAAAGAATGATTTCGATGAAGATTTTTTTTAAAAAAAGTTTTGGGAACAGGTGAAAAGGGCTACCCAGGAAGTCTCCAGGACAGTGAAGAAATTAAAACAAAAATGATCACATGACTTGGGATGAAAATAAAGTCAGAGTACTTGATGGAGTATATTAGAAATGGTGGGTGTGAATGACATGGATGATCTGTACAAAGTAGAACTGAAATGAATGCTATAACTCCCTGACCAAACTGATGAATCTATGCATTAACTATAGTGACAGTGTTGAAAAAAATGATATCTGTGCTGGTAAAGATATATAATGGGAGGTGCATTAAAATATAAATGTTGTACAATTAATCCATGACCATTTATTCAGTGATCATTCAAAGTTACAATGGCACTGAAAAGAGTGACTTACAACAGGTCTTCTTACTTATGACTGTCATAGCATGCCCAAGGTCATGTGATCAAAATTTGGGCTATTGGCAACTGGCATGTGTTTATGACAGTTGCAGCATCCCATGGTCATGTGATCAGCATGGCTTCTGACAAACAAAGTCAATGGGGGAAGCAGGATTTCTTAATGACCTCATCATTCGCTTAAGAACTGTTCCAAAGAAGGGCATAAAGTCAAGCCTAACTTGATTAATAGCTGACTTGCTTAGCAAGAGAAATTCTGATCCCAATTGTGGTTGTAGGTTGAGGGCTACCTGTATGCTAATGGAGAGGCCACACAACTCATAAAAGGTGTGGATTTTGCACATGCTTGCCAATTTAAAAAATCCCATTATTGTTCCACCATACCAAGGGAAAGAGAGAATGCAAAAATTATATGGAGATTAGTTGATTACATATGCCTGGCAAAATCTTTGGGAAAACACTTAAAACACTTTAAAAGATCCTCTTGGGTGCCAGAATTTGTAAAAAGAAAATCTCTTGTTGAATTAGTCTCATCTGAAGACCATAAGTAACATGGTCACTACTTTTAAGACTATTAGGCACTGATTTATTAATATGGGATATTCCAGCTCTTCATTGTAATTATTGCAAATAACAATATCCATCTTATCTATGTAATATTTATAAAATCATTTAGAAACAATGCTATAGATTTAGAATAATGAAACACAAATTAAGATAGTATTTGGGGATTTTAAGGAGATGATCATATATCTGGATTAAATTGTTGAAATCAAGAGGTACTGTAGTTGAATAAACTTCCATTTTCAATTTTGATATGCAATATTGCGCAATCTAAATTATGGCGACCCTACTTATGCATGACTTCTGCCACCCAAAAAAAGAAATGGAGTCACAGCAATTTTGTAGCCTTAATCCCTGGCATTGCACATAGAAATTGAGGTTAAAGCATAGCCTTGTGCTAAGGTCACAGCCATTCTTGGAAAATGTTATGCTTCCATCCTTGTAATATCAATCTTTTTTACAGTTGCAAAATCACTCTATATCTATAGTATCCATACTATGTGAATTTAATTAAGAAGAGTGCAAACATCCCCCAAAACCCCCATCAGTTTTTCAAAATAAGATTATGGTATGAGATCACCTTTAATCTAATCTCACAGCATGTTCACCAATGGTGTTTGGAGTTTTAAATGAGTATATAGATGGGAATAGGAACAGTTTTAGAACTGATTTCAATGGTTGGGAGAGGGGCTTGGTATTTTAGCATGAGTATTTATGGTTTTATCTCCTATTTTAATTCTTGCTAATGCTCAGTCATTTAGGAGCTGAATTTTACCACAGCATGTTGGTCCATACATGACTGTGGCTTATGTATTAAGCTTTAAACTGTTAAGAATACAACAAACTGCTGAAATTCTGAAAGCATATGATTGATTCATTGAAACATCACTCAGCCTACTTCGGTACTTTTTTTATTCAGAAGTGATTTCTACAAAATTCAAAGGAAGTTTCATGGCTTTACTTTCAAGCCATATTTGGTGATTTGGTTGGAAATCACCCCATCCCATATTAAATAGGGGATATGGAATAAAAATGTTTAAGATTAACTACAATGAAACAATGAACAAATCATACCTGAACATACAACTGAAGAAAACGAAGATCTGCTTCTAAAATTATACATGATGTGGAGAAAATAACAGAATAACAAGAGTTGGAAGGGACCTTGGAAGTCTTTTAATCCAACCCTCTGCTCAAGCAGGAGACCCTACACCATTTCAGACAAATAGTCTGAATCTCTTAAAAACCTTCAGTGTTGGAGCACCCACAATTTCTGGAGGCAAGTTGTTCCACTGACTAACCTTTCCAGATAAATATATAAACTGTATATATTAAACTTATTAACCTTCCCAGATAAATTAAGAGGTATGCAATAAAATAGGTGACAGAAAATATACTTTATCTTGAGAACTAAACTTGAGAAATAACCAAAAAAGTATGTG